>NT_166531.1:383462-426340 GCF_000002855.4 Aspergillus niger | reverse complement strand
GGTCCCTCCCAAAGACTCAACATCAACACAACCAGACCCAAACAAAGAAACAGAAACAGAACCAACAATCCTAACCTGCACAACCTGCACCACCCAACTCGGCCTCCCCGACCCCATCGCCAACGGCTACCGACTCTTCAAAACCAGTCTGTCCGCCAACACCACCTCATCCTCCGAAGACAACAACCCCCCAGAGGAGACCTGGGAATCCCACCCCCCGGAAACAATCCTCACCGCACAACTCCTCGAACTCATTGAACGTGAAAGCTACCGCAGATTCGTCATCCACTGTGGAGCTAAAGATGGACTACTCGTAAGCTTCCCCCCTCCCCCCCCCCAAACTCCCCCTATCCGTCCCTTCCTACAACATATATATATATATCTATATACTAAAATAGATGAATAGATATGGCCCTTCAACCCCTCCCTCCGCTACTCCACGACCAGCGCATCCCACAGCACCGCTGCACAACTCGCAATGAAGGTCTTTTACCAGCATGTTGATAATGTCGAGGAGATCTTGCATCCGGAGGTGGGGAAAGGAAACCAGTCGTTGGCGATTGAGGAGGTGAGGCTTCCGGGGGAGCAAGCGTATAGGGAATTGGTGGGGGTGTTGGAGGAGAGGAATGCGATGTTGCCGGCTTCGGCGAGGGTGTTTCGGGAGTGGAGGGTTGGGTTGTTGTGGAGGTTTGAGAGGAAACAATAGTATATCTATCTATCTATATGAATGGATGAAGTATGGTAGTGGGGGGGTGTTTGTTCCTTCCTGTTTCGGATGGGAGTAGTGAATGGCGAGAAAGAGGGAGGGAGAGAGGGAGGGAGAGAGGGAGAGATTAGTACATTGGCTTTTTTCTACGGGAGGAAGAGTTGAAGTAAATTGAACTCACTCTACCCTAGTGATATCTTCGTTGCAGGTAAGATAACTCTATTAGTTGTTGGAGATGTATGTTATACTGACCGAATCCTGAGTTCATAGATACTCAATCCCTCTCCCTCTCACTCTAAACCTACCGCTATCGAACCACTCTCTCTCTACCAGTACTACAACTTGCCCTTTATCAAACCCACTAGTTACTGATTCATCCACCACCGTCATCAACAATGCCACCAACAACATCCCAATCCCAATCACACCACCCTCCCCGCTCATTCTCCACCAGCTCCGACGAAAACAACACCGTTACATGGGAACACCTCGAACATGTCCCTCCTCCATCTCATTCAACTAATCCTACAACTACTACTCCCGCTACTACTCACAACAAAAATAACCTGTCTACTGCAGACAATCATCCCGAAAGGATTCTCGATCCTGAAACGCATCCCGAGTCAGAGGCGTTTCATATGGACGATGTGATGGGTGCGGGTGAGGGAACGGGGACGGGGACGGGGACTTGTATGGCACCGGCTATTAGGATTCATCCGCCTGGGGATGCTGTATCTGCGTCTACCAAATCTGCTGCTTTCTCTGGGTAGTAGGCGGTTATTATGAGTCGCTTCGCGATAAGATTGTTATGCTGGGTGGTGAGATCACTGAAAGGGGAGGGGCGATGAGTGTGGTGTTGCTATGTGCTTAATCGAGGAGATTATTACTATTGGGGAATGTCCTGGACAACAACTGCACACCAGTTGAGAATGATCTCCTAGTATATTCATGCTCTGTAGTTTAAATCATATCTAGGCCAGTCCCGCTGCCATCGTGCACTTCATTAGCGTAGATTGTCAGCGTATGCAGCTAACCCTCGTACGGCGTCTCATACGGCGCTTCCGCCTGCGGGGTGATTCTCGCATGGTGGCGTCTCTGACCATCTTCCCAGTCGAAGAGGGCAGAATGGGTAACAACGCGGTTCTGCATTCGTTAGGTTTCTATCCTTGGTCGAGTATGTAGGGAGACTAGACTTACGTCCCAAACGACAACAGTTCCAGGACGCCATCTGACCCGAGTTTGGAGATCCTGGGAGAGAGCAATGTGGTCGTAGAGGAACTTGAGAAGGTAGTCAGACTCTTCTTTCTTGTAGCCGACGATGTATCGAGTGACTGTTTCTGTTAGTGTTCATGTAGAGTATAAGGGTGATGTGATGGTGGTACATACATTGGGGGTTCACGAAGAGGGCTTTCTCTCCGGTTACCTAGATAATGTAATTAGCTTCGAGCTAAGAAGGATGTATAGTGTATGGTACTTACTGGGTGAGTCCTGACAATCGGATGCTCAGAAGTAATTGGATCCCGTCGAGCAATACCCCCCTTGTTCAGACTGTTGTTGACCTGCTCAATGCCAGAGTGAACTGCCTTCAGCCCGTGCAGTCTCTTACGGAACTCAGGCGATAGACGTCTGTATGCCTGTGCCATGTCGGCGAAGAGAGTGTCACCACCGCTTGATGGTCCGTCCAGAATGTACAGGAAGGTCGTGCCAGGGGGCTGCTTTTCGAAGGTCACGTCCGAGTGCCAGGTGATGGTGTTGGTGCGTTGGGACAGGAATTCAGCTCCACTCCTGTCATCGGCACCTCGGTGCACGAGGTGGATCTCCGGGAAGCCCTTGGGTGCTCCAGAGGTCTGGTGGATGTGGTGTCTGCCGAAGTAGCCGCCGAATTCTAGGGCTTTCTCGATAGGCAGATGTGCGAAGTCTTGGTCGCGGAATGCTGGTAGGGTTTGTTAATGGAAAGGTCATCTCGTCTTACAGATGGGGGATCGTACCGACAACCTTCCGCTGAGCTACGTACAAAGCCAGCTGGTCTTTTCCTTCCTTGCTCAGCTGGCTCAGCTGGACACCGCGGACCTCGGTGCCAATGGTAGGTGTAATGTCATCTACTTCGACTTTGTCCTTGGGTAGGAGGTCAGGGAAGGTCGGATCGGCATCCTTTCCGTGGTCATAGTGTTCGAAGGGCTGGAGGGGAGGGTATCTAAGCTGTCAGTAGTGAAGCCAGATAAATATATGAGTAGTGTAAGCTACCTTTCTGTTTCATTGTCCCAGACAGGAAGATAGTTGGGAAACGAAGCTGGCGGCTGCTTCTCAGTGCCCTTGAGCTCGTTCTCATGCTTGTAGGCCTCCCCATAGCCAATCACGTTCTCCTTGTTAAAACCAGCATCGGTCTTAAGCGTGGACTTAGGTGCCGCCCGGAGCGACAGAGGAGTGTCCTCAACCAGAGATGGGGCCATATTGTTAGATGTCTGCAGGTGCAACTATGACAGCTGTGCTGTTCTTGTGGTGATTTCCAGAATGCATCCTGCACAGAACCCTGCACCCATATATACTCTGCTCACCATGCCGAATATCCGTCTTTTGTCACGCAATTCCTGCGGGGTATGGATTGACGCCATTTTCCGGGTGTCAGGTATCAAGGAGGTGCCTGCAGTCGGATATGCTTGGAACTCGGACAAGTAGTTACGCGAGCCACGGGAAAGTAGTGTAAGCCAGCATGACTCGCCGATCCGATATGTCAATGGTGCAATGATAATACAAGAAAGTTAAGACGTCAGTGCTATGGTTATCAATTATCGTTTCACTTCGAACCGAGCCATGGCTGCAGCCCAGCACAGTTTGTGAATGGCTGGAAAGATGCCCTTGACTATTTTTGGATAATCTGCGGATATAAATCATTAAATTCCACTTAAGTCCAACATGGGCTCTGGCACTCTTCGCGTCGAGGTCGTTGCTGCATTTAATGCAGTCAATGAAGTGCATGGGAAAGAGGGGAGAGAAAATGGTTGCTGCTAACCAAGCGGGCCAAGCATGGCGTGATAGTGCTGTTGCTTCGCGCAACTCGCCCCAATTAAGCTTGCCGGCAAGGCGACTTACAATCCACCCTCATACCCCGCCTAAGGCTTTATCCCACAAAGTCTTAATGTGTTTTGAACTGGGTCGAAATTATCTGTGTAATATTCTTTACTGACTCTGCTGTGTAGTAGATTGTGAGGTGGTACTGGTACTGTTATCTCGTCGCGATGAATCGTCAAATGTCCGCCGCATCTACCACCTCCAAAATGCTCATCCTGATCTTCAAAAACTTGATGAAAACACTATTCGTATCAGATTCCCCCACTATAAGCCGCGTATCTTTGCCAATCAGCAGAAAAGACAATGTTGCGATGTCAAGCCCCAAGCATATCATCATAAGCCAATGCGATGGTGACATCGCATGTCTGGCGAACCTGATACAAACTGCCAGCTATTATTGGACCCTTTGCATCAGCTGCGGAGATCTGGAGCAGCCGCTAATCTCAGTCCCGGCACTTGTCCGTTAACCTTACTTGTTCCTCATAACGTCAGTTATGCTCCCCTTGCGTGATTACATCCCCTGCCGGGACTTTTGCTCAAGATCGGTCAAGTCTCTAGCACTAACAAGCACCTCGGAAAGTAAAGCCATATCAGATTATGCGGCCATTGAATCAGGCATATCAGCCCTTAAGCAGTTTCTCGGCCGTAGTTGACGTTGGCCCCCATGCCGCCAACCATTTCTTGTCGCACATCGATGCGCTCAACGTTCTAGGTTGCCTGAACTTTACCCACTCATACGACAATTGGCTACGTATAGCTACCCACAGCTCTCGTGCTAACAACTAGTCCATCGTGCTGACACTTTAACAGAAAATTGCGTGATGAGTCTCGACAGTCGTCTACCGGTGCTGGACACGTCAAAAAGGCCCGATGTCCCCTGAGTCGCTTGTTGATTCTTGAGCTCAACCACCCGAAGCCGGTCCGTCTCTGTTATTCTGCCTCCCATCACCTTGCTATACAGGCGAGATGACCACAGACGGCGTCAAGGAAGTCCCCGCGGACACGGTCTCCGCGAACGAGGACACCAAGAAGAACCCTGACGTCTCGACATCATCGGCATCATCATCCTCACTGACGGACTCGGAACACAGAGTCGCAAAGGTGACTGACTGCGCATTTGATACGACGGAAGACCCCAGGTTTTACAAGCCTATTCCCGAATATGAGAGCGCGCATCGCTGGGATCCATACTTTGAATGGACGGAAGAAGAAGAAAAACAACTGATTAGGAAGGTAATTACTATTCATCCAAGCCTTTCTGTTGAAAAATAGCTAAGCGCAATAGATTGACATCCGAGTTTGTACCTTCGCATGTGTTACGTTTTTCGCACTTCAGCTTGACAGAGGCAATATTGTTCAAGCAAACTCGGACAGCATGCTTGGGGACCTCGGAATGACCACGAACGATTACAATACCGGCCAGACAATTTTCTACCTCACTTTCCTCTTTTCTGAGCTTCCTTCGCAGTTACTGTCTAAGAAGGTCGGCCCAGACCGCTGGATTCCCATTCAAATGGTCGCCTGGAGTTTCGTCGCAGCATTCCAGGCCTTTCTCAAGAACAGAGCCGGATATTTCGCCTGCAGAGCGCTTCTCGGCCTCCTGGAGGGAGGATTGTAAGTCTTCCTACACCTTCCTACTTGGGGAACAATCCTAACAACGACTAGCATTGCCGACACTATCCTTTTCCTGTCCTTCTTCTACAAATCTAAAGAATTGCCGCAACGGTTGAGTTACTTCTGGGTTTCATACGAAGCCACATCTATCGTTGGCGCTTTTCTGGCTTTCGGTTTTCTCCACATTCACGGTTCTAACGGTTATACTGGAGGATGGCGCTATCTGTTCGCTTTTGAGGGCCTCATCACAGGAATCATCGGAATCATCGCCGCATTCTGGATGCCTGCATCTCCCACACAGACCAAAGGCGGCTTCCGCGGCAAAGACGGATGGTTCAACGAGCGCGAGGAGAAGATCCTAGTCAACCGGGTGCTCCGTGACGATCCCAGCAAGGGAAGCATGCACAACCGTCAGGCGGTAACGCCGAAGATGCTTTGGCATGCTCTGTGCGACTACGACATGTGGCCCATCTATCTGCTTGGCCTGACATGGATGATTCCCAACACACCTGCTACCAACTACATTACCCTGGAGTTGAAGTCGCTTGGGTTCGGCACCTTCGAAACGAACCTCCTGACCATCCCCGCATATGTCATCTTCATCATCAACCTACTATTCTGGACATGGATCTCAGAACGCTTCAACCAGCGTCTACTCCTCGGTGTTGTCAGCGAATTTTGGTGCTTGGTCTTGCTCATCGCGCTCGAAGTTCTGCCTGATGGAGCCAGTGGATGGGCGCGGTGGATTATCAATGCTCTGTTGATTGGAGCGCCTTACGTCCACGCAATCATTGTGGCCATGACGTCTAGGAACGCGGGATCGGTCCGAACACGCACTGTTGCAAGTGCAGTATACAACATGATGGTCCAAGCATCTAGTATCATTGCCAGTCAGGTGAGTGAAACACGAACTTTGCATTATTACTCATCTCTGACCACCCCTTGCAGATCTACCAAGAAAAAGACAAGCCTTACTACCGGGTGGGTAATAAGGTTCTGATCGCCTTGTCCGTGTTCAGCATGGCTTTGTTCATTGGAGCCAAGTTTTATTACATCTGGCGCAACAAGTATGGCTCACCGAATTCTCCGATACCATGACTACAATGCTAATGAGGCTGTTAGGTACAACGCTGCCCGTTGGAATGCCATGTCCAGCGAAGAGAGGGAGGAATATCTGGCAGCCAATAAGGACCTTGGAAACAAGCGGTGAGTTTTCCTTCTGCAAGATTGACTGGTAACATGTCTAATTGATTGCCTTGCAGACTTGATTTCCGATTTACTCACTAGATGAGCACGAATAATGATTGTTATATTTCACAACTAAAACATAGATGAAAAGGATTGGACATATGGAAAATTTGCTGGACGCCGTACAAGATACCAGTTAATGTCTATAGATTAGACAATAGAGCAAACTCATAATACAACACATCGCTCAAGTGATCATAATCCGTAAGGGACAAGCCGTAACCCACATCCGCTCCTACCTATTCACCAATAACATATTCGCACCCATCCTCGCCAATCCACACCTCGTGTAACTTGCCAGCTGGAACATCCAGTCTCGCACCAACCCCAAACGTCTCCTTTTTCACCTCCCCATTATGCAACTTAGCATTGTCATCTGGGTAGGTGATTGCCAGAGTCCCCTGCCGTATTAGATGGGTGGTGACACCGCCATGGGAGTGTGGTGGATAGTGGGCATTGCTAGGACAGTATCAGCATCAACAAGGACTTAATTACAATAATTGCTAAGCGGAAAATTATAATATGAAACAGGATACTAAGAGGTACATAGCACGACAACCATGGTTTCCTGTTACTCACCTTCCGTCCGCCCAAGTAAAGACATGCTTGAAGCCCCAGTCCTTGACTAGACGTTCGCATTCTTTGCGTGTACCAATGGGATATGTTTCCGCCATTTTTGTTTCCTCCAGGAGCACGAACTGTTCGAATAGGGCAACTTTCAAGACAGATGGATCTTCTGGAAGCTGTATAGAAGTGTTGATGATGCGGGGAATACAGCGATGACGTCGTTGGGATTAGTAATTCATGGCAGGTGAGACGCTTGTTGACGGTCACGTGGGAGAATGTACGGTTATTTGATTCTATTTGTCCATTGGATTTGCTTCCTCGACTAATAGACATACCACTGAGTGGCCCGATAGCTGCCACTACAGGTTCTAGGGACCTTCGAACTGAACAGTAATGCCTAGACTGTGCCGTTTAGGAGCTGTCATTGCTTAAGTATCCTCTATCCGCAAACACCAAGTTTTACTGTTGCTGAAAGAAAGGAAGGCTTAAGTGTCTATGGTACACTATCTATGGTACACTATATTCGAGATCCCTCGTTAATCTACCGAGCGGCAGACGCCAGTGAAAGCAACGGCTAACAAGATATACTGTCGTAGTAAGGCAATGATCGGGCTCCGATCAGTCCTCGTAGCTTTTCAAAACGACATCCCCAACTTCGCCGAGACATGGCTTCTTACCCGAAAGCTTAATAAGGCTGAAACAGTCGGAGAAAAGTCTATACCCGGACGAAGTACTATTACAACCGACGCGGGATGGTATGGCGCGGTTCTCCCCCGAGGGCGTTAGATTAACACTAGTCCACTTAGCCCACGCCAACGCTTTAGCTTGAAAGCGCCAGGTGGGTCGAGCCTGATAGTGGAACACCCAGGATTCGATGAAGCTCCTCTTATCGCAGCCAGCGCAAGTTGAATTAGAGCCAGCTGTATTTGGCTACTGAGGCTTCTCATCCACATTGGTGGCTTCTAGGCCGCCGCTACCCCCTGTCGATGACTGAGATGAAGGGCAGAGTTTCCCTTCCGGGAACTCGTCAGTAAATGGTGGGTTGGCTAATCCAGATGCACGACGCAGGGCCCTGAGGGACTGGATTGAAATATAGCTACTTGTCCCTCGCCTTGAAATTCGTGTTTGTTCTTTGCAAGAATCAAAACCTAGAGGAGAGACAGAGGACACCGAAGAAATGCCGGATAATGTTGAACTCACAACCACCAAGGGTGGAAATAATATTTCCACTGTATTCGCTGATCAAGGGCTTGCCAAAGGTCATGTCGCCCAGAAGTATATCGGCACTATGGCCGACCAAAGGGATATGCAGGCTTTGGGAAAGGAACAAGTTCTCAGGGTTCGTTATCTGCCAGCTCGGTAAAAAGTCTCTTTCTAATGGTCTCCTCAGAGAAATTTTAGGTTCATCTCAATTGTTGCCTTCGGATGTACCCTCATTGCTTCATGGGAAGTCGTGCTAACGTAAGTCATACGTTCTCCCTGGTTTGCCCTCGATATTAAGGTTGGGGCAGTATGATGAGTTCGCCTCTGGTTGATGGTGGCACGGCTGGATTTATCTGGGGTTTCATCGTTGTTTCGGTTGGAGTGTTGCTGCTGTTCGCCAGTCTGGCGGAAATGGCTTCCATGTAAGTGCACGCACTTCATCCTAAAATTATACACCAGCTGATCGATTCATAGGGCACCCACTGCTGGTGGCCAATACCATTGGGTATCAGAGTTTGCACCTAGGAAGTACCAGAAGTTCTTGAGTTATATCACTGGTAGGTGTTGCTTCCCGCTGAAAATTGGCTGAGCCTAATAAGCCCGGTCGCATCTAGGATGGCTCTGTGCCACAGGCTGGGAATGCGCGATTGTGTCAATTGCTTTCCTAGCAGGTACCATCATTCAAGGACTGGTTATCCTGAATTACCCTGATTATGTTTCTGAGCGGTGGCACGGTACTCTCATTACAATTGCCATCACCCTTTTCTCCGTTCTTTTCAACACTTTCCTAGCCAAGAAGCTCCCTCTCGTTGAAGCCTTCATCTTGATCCTCCACGTTGCCGGATTTTTCATTGTGATTATACCCCTTTGGGTGCTGGCACCCATCAAGGATGCGAAAACGGTTTTCACCCAGTTTACGAACGGTGGTGATTGGAATAGCAATGGTACCGCAACGATGGTCGGTCTGATTACTGCTATCACTGCCATGATTGGCTACGACTGTACTGTCCACATGTGTGAGTAAAAGCTCTGGCTCGATCATTTAGAAATGCTAATGCGGCACACAGCCGAGGAAGTTCGAGACGCTTCTACAACCCTTCCCAAGGCTATCATGGCAGCGTGCTCCCTAAACGGGGTCCTGGCCTTTGTTGTTATGGTCACTTTGTGTTTCACCTTGGGTAATGTAGATGAGGTCCTCGACTCCGCTACTGGTTACCCTTTCATTCAGGTCTTTTTCAATGCCACCAAAAGTTACGCAGCTACAAACGCAATGACTGCAATTGTCACCATGTCGCTTATTGCCAGTGTCATCACTGAGGTCGCCACTGCGTCTCGTCAACTTTGGTCATTCGCCCGTGATGGGGGCGTCCCACTGGCTACCTTTTTCGGTCATGTAAGGGTTCCCACCTTTTATTTGATTTCAGCTCTACTATGCTAAATACTGATGCGCACGCAGGTCAACCCAAATTGGAACATCCCCCTCAATGCTGTTCTAGTGTCCCTCGTGCTCACGATGCTGCTATCGCTCATCAACATCGGCTCGACTGTCGCCCTAGACGCCTTGATCACCCTAACTGTCGGAGCATTGTTGAATTCCTACATCGTCACTGTTTCCTGTGTCTCATGGAAAAGAATTCGCGGGGAACCGTTGCCCCCACACAGGTGGTCACTCGGCCGATGGGGACTTTGGGTAAACCTCGGGGCCCTGGCTTTCCTCATCCCGGAGTTCGTTTTCGTCATGTTCCCCCTTTACTCGACTGTGGACCCCGAAAACATGAACTGGAGCTCGCTCATGTATGGTGGCATGTTGATTTTTTCCATCATCTACTATGTGTTGTATGGGCGGAAAACTTATGTGCCGCCCGTGGCCCTGGTCAAGCGCGAAATTTGATTTGGCTGTTCATCAATTGAGTCATTTTTTCTGCTGCATGGACACGCCACCTCTTGCCATTTCGATGATCCTAGCGCAATAACAGGTCTACATTGGCGGTCTCCACCGCAGCCTATCGGCTGCAACAGTGTCCGAAGTGCCTGCACCATTTTCGCCGGCGCAACGGATTTCGAACCTATGTTAACTGGCGATTCATGTATAGCGGACGGCCAGGATCTTAATCCTTGGGCCTCTACCCACAGTGGGGTTAATATCGAAATCTTTTTCTCTACAATATGGTTTAATTCAGCCACTGATAATGCTACGAAACTCAAATGGCAGGATTTTATTACTACTGGAGCCAACTATATATTTCATATATCGCGGCGATGGCCCGGCCGGATCTTGTTCGCCAGACGATCCCGCCGCGGCCCACCGGAACACCGGGAGCTTACCAGCGCTCTTTTCACGAGCCCTAACTGATCCGGGCAACTTCCCCGGCGATCAACGGAAGCGCCGCTGCGGACACATTCCCCGGAGCGCTCCTTGGTGGATCCAGAAGGATGCCCGCTCCTGTCTAGTATCACACCAGTCGATACTATGTTTTAAAAGCCAGGCTGCAATCTTATAGCGATTCGTGAGCTGTTATCTCCGCGAGGCTACTGTTTTCCATTTGCACTGGTCACCAAGAACCATGTCCGGCTCGCCTCGACGGAACACTCGGTCTAAACACTAGCACAGGGTAGTGGCAGTCTAGTCGAGCTAAGGGTACTTAGTCTGCCATGGTTTGTGACGGATGCGATGTGATTGCGTGTTGCAATTATACTAAATCCTAAGGTAGTATACATCCCTGCAAGTGCTTCCTGTTCCGTTATTAACTTATATTTGTATAGGGTCGAATTTAGTTACTCGCAACACTACAGGGGCTTTAGGTTCCGAACATCAGCCGTAATGAACAAAGCGCCCTTCGTTCCTCTCAACACATTTTGGCCACTTTCCGAATCTGGACCAAAAATCCTTCCATACGCTCTAGCTGAGCCCTTTGTGCTATTACTGCCGCCAATAATAGATCTCAATTTCACCAAACCTCGAAGACTGGGGCCAGATCCTTGATAACCTAACTGACCTTGCCACCATGGTCTTGAGCCCGAAGATATGGTCTTATTGCGTTCGCTTCGGAATGCACCTAAAACCTGCATGCATGTTCATTTATGTACTGGTCCTTATATTCGAGAGACCCTACATTAGGGGATCTTAATTCGATCTCTTGAATTTCGGGAGTGCATGGGACGATAGGCCACTCACGGTCGCTTGCTGACGTCTCTGGGTGGCTCGGGTCATGACGGCATCTGGGAAGCCCCTTGTGGTCATTGACGAGAGTCATCATGCCGGCATTGTGATTGTTGTTGGGACTTTGGCCCTGATAATGACATTGATTTGCTTGATTATCCGCGTGTATGTCAGAACAATACTGAGTCCGGGGTTTGGACGAGATGACTATCTATTATTCGTTGCTACGGTAAGCTTTAACCCTATATCTCCAGTGATACAAATACAAATGCGATCCTAATCACTGCGTCTTCAATAGGCTTTCGCTATTATTCAAACTTCACTCGTCATGTCAAACTCTGCCAAAGGATTCGGAACGTCTATCCGGCTTCTTTCTTCAGATCAGGTCGTGAAGGTTCAGCGGGTACGTTGTTTGGATTCAGGACGAGAGCACAATTTAACCGGGGTTATATCCATGCAGACAACAGCTGCTACAGATACTTTGTTCTTGATCACGGTCTTTCTCTCCAAGTGCTGTGTGCTTGGGATGCTCTCACGGTTGACTCCCCAACGCATCCATCATTTCGTCCTTTACGGGGTGCTGGGATTAAGCATCTGTTGGGTTCTGTCTTCAGTTCTGATCATCCTTGTGAACTGCGAATTGAACAGACCATGGGCAAGACCCATTGACCACTGTACTGGATTGGTATAAAGCCCATCGCTCCGCGTCCTTGCAGTTACACTGACCGCACCTCACCAGTTCCAAAAATGGGAATACATCGGTGTAATGGACAGCATCATTGAGCTCATGCTCTTCCTCTTCTCGGTCCTTCTCGTCAAAAGCCTGCAGATGCCAACAACTCGAAAACTCGTCGTTCTTTCCTCTTTCGCTGTTCGTTTACCGTAAGCAGTCCCGCCCTACACAAACACAACAGACCTAACCCGGTGCTTACATTAGTCTCCTCGTATTCACATCTCTACATCTTTACCATCTGCAAAAATATGCCTACTCCATGAACCCGACACTAGACATAATCGACGGCTACGTCTGGACCCAAATGGGCATGAATTACGCCCTCATCGTGTGCACCTCCTTCTGCCTCGCCCCCTTCATGCGCGCCATCAGCGTCACCTACGGCAACGCAGGGGAAGTCACCCTTGGCACCAGCAGCGCTAGATCC
The DNA here is from genome assembly GCF_000002855.4 of Aspergillus niger. Taxonomy (NCBI): domain Eukaryota; kingdom Fungi; phylum Ascomycota; class Eurotiomycetes; order Eurotiales; family Aspergillaceae; genus Aspergillus; species Aspergillus niger. The sequence goes on along the minus strand of NT_166531.1, from coordinate 413,613 downwards.
AAGTCGGGCAAATACGCTCGGGATGTATCGAAGCAGTCCCAGAGCTACGTTTTGCAGTCAATGGATAATCAGGAAGAGGCGGGCCACGGCATGAACAACCCCCGACATTCCCAACCTACATTTGTGCCCGAACGATACGGTGGCATGCTCAGCACTACTGCAAACGATGGCAGTAGTCGAACGGACGGGGATAGCGTGGCTAGTTCGGAGAGCACGAAGATGATTATTAAGAAGGATGTTGAGTATACTGTTACTCATGAGCCGAGATAATAAAAGTTTTTTCCTTTGTCAGGGGTGGTTTCTTTTCCGTTCCGGTTTTTGTAGACATAGACTCGCTCAAAACTCATCAAAAGCCTAGGACAACTGACTGCGTTGCTGTTTCATTTCCTTACTTATAGATGACGGTGGGATACAAATTGCTCCTGAGCCCACTCATTCAGGCAGCTCGCATCCAACGCCTAGTATCAGCCGGGGTAGAATCATCCACTACCCTGCATATATCCTTTGTGCTATACGAGGTCACAATCATAATCCTGTCCCTATCAACATCTGTTCTAATGCAATCTACTAGATCGAACGGCACAACACAGAGCAACCACCAACTTCCCATCTAACTATACACACAACCATACTGAAACCGTGCTATATACTAACTAGTAGTGAATAGTAAGCAATAAATTCCCACAGTCCTGCTCCATTATTCCTCAAGCCTTGGCATATATCTATGGAATCATAGTCTACATGTAACTCACTATGGTTAGCTAGTTATTCCGTCATTTTGTTTCAGCCATTGAACCAGATTAACGTCCCGGAAAAGGGTATTCTGACGATAAGCAGATATCGAGTTATCGATCAAGTTCATTGTAGCTTCGAAATTCACGACGTCGTCTCTGTTTATATGGGTCTTATGCCTTGTTAGGGGATGCGTCTGCATCTGATGGGCTTCGATATCGGCGGGTAATTGATTCCATGGACGATCTAGACCGTTATAGTAATACGTGCCTGAGCATAAGGCAACCTTGCAATATCACATGCCTGAGGCATAAGGGGTTGAGCGAGGGATCAATATTTTTTTTGAGTATAATAGGATGTAATGCAAGATCTGAGAGATGGAGTAGTATATTTTGGTGGTAGTTATTACTTCACATGGAATGGAAATAGTGTTGTTATAATACATCAGGAGTTGTCAATGACAGCATTCGCTCATGAAGATGCCAGTAGTATGTTATGTTATATGCCATATGCCTTTTTTGGTGTGCCGAACTGTGTGTGGCAGCGGTAGAGGAGTTGAGATCTGGCTGTTTCAAAGGAAATTCCCAGTGGGAATAGAACGGCTGCTGCCGCTGGCGCTCACCTGTTTTGCCAGATGTGCTGCCGCTCTGATTCTACTACAGCATTCATCATGCTTGTAGTGAGTCCCTTTTCTTGATCTCAGTGAGCAGTGTATACCCCGAGTCACAACATCTTATACTCGAACAAATCTTCTCAACTATGAGATAGTAGGTATCCGATCAAGCCTCCGGGAGTCCCTTGCTAGGGTCCTGCTTCTGACCCTTCCAGCCGACATACGGCCATCCCTTTGGAAGGGAGGAGTATGGCGGGAGAACATAGCGACCAGCGCAATCTCCCTCAGTCGGACAATCCAAATTGCATAGTCCAAATACCTTGCAGTAGCATTCTTCTGCTGTCGGGCAGTACACAGGGCCCTTGCCGAAAATCACTGTTACTGTTAGTCAATTGCCCTTGGCGCTGAAGTGGGATTTAGGGACATACTGTGCCATGAGTATTCCATTATCCGTCCGCTGAGATCGTCAGGTAACGTCGTCTCAGTCAACCATTTCCTATATCGCACATAGTCACTCTTAGGCCGCTCGCGGATCTTCCAGCGTGTGACGGCGAATTGCGCGCAACATGAGACCCCCACTTCTTCAGGGACCTCCGCCCCCGGGAACAGTTCCATGAACCCAGTCTTGAAGTATTCCCCTGCGTGGACATCGTTGCGATGCGTATCGCTGAGGGGATGAATCTCCGCCGGGCAGCCCAGGACCCAGGCGCAGCGCAGATTCACATACCCTTGTTTCTGGAGATACGGGACCTGGAAATTGCGGAGAACGGGCACACCATCGTAGTAAGGGTCGTCGTTGTGCCATTGGTATCTTTGGGAATGGATGAAGAGGACTGAGTCGGGAAGGTTGTCGTAATTATCAATTATATATCTGTAGCAGTGAGAAGTGTGCCCAGATAGGCCAAGGCCAAGACACGGAGACTCACGTCAGATACACCATGGACTCCCTCCCCTTATTCAAAGCCACCGTCAACGGCGCTTTCTTGTCGTCCGCCACGTAGATGCTTTTATGCCACTCGGGAAAATATGTGTACAGCCATGAGACATCATCTCCCTTCATACTAGCCACCACCATATCCTTGTCCAGGGCCTGACGCTGTCGCGAAGCCGAGGCGGACGGGGAAGCCTTCCCCGACCGCGAGTCCCGATGCGGACCTCCCTTCACCGCATCCTCAGCAGACGTCTCGGACCGTTTGGGATCGGAGCTCCCAGCGAAGAAGAGGAAGTATAGAGCGTAGATGATAAGAATGGTACAGAAGATTGCTTTTTCTTGGTTGCGCCGGCGCGGACTGTTAACTCCGCCGCGGAAGAATAGCATGGCTGGCAACGGCGGCGGCGGCGAGACTGGCACGAGGCGGGGGAGCTGTGATCATATGCTGCTGGATGTATGTATGCCACGGAAGTCAATTGAGCGTCAAATCAGAGTGACGGGGCAGGGAACATGGCTGCACGGATGGGCGATCGCAGACGGTCGGGTCGGTGAGGTCGATGCGGGCGGCGGTTCGAGTGACTTGACCGATCCGGAGAGAATTGCGGCGGCGCAGGATGAGGGTGAAACGTCGGCCGGCGGATGGAATAATAAAGGAGAACCACGGAGGGCCCGGAGGCGACTGTTGTTGAAACCCGGGGATGCGACAGCTGGCAGGATGAGAGTTATGGTGGACGAAAGTAAGGAGAAGAAGATGATTGATGGCCGCAACTGCAAGTGGAGGAACAGCGCCTCCACACGTGGTTTATCTGCTACGTAATGGGATCTCACTCTTTCTTCTCTGACCACCACTGCTTCTCTGCCTGATTATATACTAATTACTATTTACACTTTCTCTCCGCACTTATTTCATCGGACTGTCCAGCTATAGCAGACACTCTGAAATTGCGAAAAAGTACCACAAGTGAGCCAAAACGTCCACCGTTGCTTCGCCTGCATTCCCCGCCGTCGAATTGATTCCCTCGATGAGTTCAATATCCGACGCCGTGACACTGGCTCCGGTGCCACTGGTGATCCAGTATTCTGGACTTGGCTGGCTGAATCCAAAGTCCATGGGTGGCAACCGGGGGACGATGTCGTTCAAGTGTGTAACGCGGAAGTTCGCTCCAGATCCCTGGCTGGTGATGTGCTCGGCCAGCGCATAGTTTCCGACTCGAGGACATCCATAGGTGTACTATTGACTGTCAGAACCGGCTGTTTAATGATCACCCTCTGAAGCACTCACCAGTTCAACGCTATAACCGTCATTTCGCAAGACCGTTGCTCCCAGTGTAGCCAATGCGCCGCCCAAGCTGTGCCCGGTGAAGTAGAGGGTATAGCCCGAATACGTGCTCATCGCGGACTTGATCTTGCTCGTCAGATTGTCTGCAGCGGCTTCCCATGCCTTCCAGAATCCAGTGTGAACCTTGCAGCCAGTACAGAGGTCATCGTTATCTTGCAGGATGAAGTCGAGATCAGCAATCCAGTTCTTGATGGTGCTACTGCCTCGGAAGGCGACCACGAGCCGCTTGTTGGTGTTGTCCGCGGCCAGGAAACCGGCTGTGCCTCCAAAGTTATTTGTCCTATTCAATCAGCTGTGTTCTATCCATTTCACTGGAGCAACATACAGGTCAAACTCCAGCAGCATCTTGGTGCTCGCCTCCTCGACTGATGGACAGGCGTCGGCCGTGCATGTCACGTTAGAGTCGTCCGAGTCGATATTGTTCGAGCAATAAGCTGCGGCAGACCATTGCGAGAACAATTGCAGCTCATCCAACGTGGAAGTCGAGACACCTATTCAAAACCTTCATCAGTGCTATCCAGCCACTTCAAATCAGGCACACCTACTCCGCACATCAAGTGGTGTCGGTGCCGCAGCACTCAGCGCAGCGAGCGCCGTCAAAAGCACTCCAAACCGTCCAGAGAACATCCTGCAGTATATATACAATCGAGGCAACCAGAGACGTGAGACCAACGGACTGCTGCAATGCACACACAATGCTTCTATCCAACTGCACCTCCGAGCCCCCTTTTATACCTGTATCATATTACCCACCCCAATTCCCCATCAGGGGCATCAGGGGGAAAAAAAGCAAGAAGCGGGGTAAGTCAGACAACAAATTTCTCCAGCACAGCACCCTCACGATAGCAGATGAAGCCAGCACATGCAATCAGGCACCATGTCTCCTCTTCCGCATCCTTTGTTCCGGTTCGGTGCCTGTCCGTTGCGCAACTGGAGTGGCAGTTTGGCCCCATCTCCGTTCGGAGCGGGAGCCCGGTGGAGATTAACGGACTGCTATAGCATGCTATAGCTGGCCGTAGACAAGCATGGTCTTCTCCGAAAAGTCAAATAAAGTAGATGTTGTCTGAGGATGAGCGGTGTTGAAGGATCTACTGGCGGAGAAACGTGGAGGCGTGGTCTGCACATGGACCAGTAGATTGGGATAGGGACATGGCATGTGCACAGGCCGAGGTAAGTCAGTCTATCAAGTAGGAGAGCAGTAGACGGGAGAGTGTTACGAAATCTGAGACTTCTTCACATGCTGTCGCTGTGACTGGCGGTGTTGTGGTTCGTGACATGCAAATAACTAGTGGGTCGTAGAAAGACTTCTTGTCACTTTGCCGATCACTTGCAGCGCTTATACACATTCAGACCGCGATACATGCTATAGATGGGTCAGCACGCACGCGCACACACACACATACACACAATCTATGAAAACTAAGCACGTACACGTGCCCATAATCTGAACAAGTAACTTTGACAAGAAAATACCTCAACAAACTATTGAAACAAACTGAATTAGACAACCATCCCCTTTTCCCGCCCCCAATACTACCTTAACTTCTCCTGTCCCCATAAAACACACACATTTACAGTTAGTAGAGTAATACAATTATAAGAAGTGGTTCCATTACCTAACGCTACACCTACCACCCCCGCAAATCAATCAATCATTCATTAATGAACTCTTCACTCACCCGGCACATCCCGGCACTTCACAGTACTAGATAAGCCCAGCCCAGCACAGACTACTAGTCAATTAATTTAACTAGTCCGCTGCCTTACGAGTCCCCTAGTCTAATCCAGTCACCCACCCGCAAACCACCAACGTCCGGGCTTCCCGTGCTGCGGGGTGCAGCCTTAGCATCCCGTACTATAAGCCGGGGACGGGAGAACGATGACTCCTTCATCATCATCTTCTTCTTCTTATTATTATTATTAATATTAGTTTAACTAGTTTGGTTGGTTAGTGTAGCGTTTGCTACCTTGCAGAGTTTGTTAGTTAGTTTGCTTAACCCCACTTTCTTTCCCTTCCTTCCAACCCATACCGTGTGTGTGTTGGTTGGAAAGGATTCTTCAGGTTTGGTTCGAATATTTAGGCTTGTGATCTGCGTTTGTTAGTGAGTTGCGGTGTGGCAGGTGACTATCTTGCTATCTGCGAGTAGCTTTGGTGGTTAGTTGGTCTTGGTGAGGGTGTGGGACAAGTGTATTAGGTACCTGTGGAGTACTGGGGACTACGAGGGGTTAGTACTAGGAGCCGTGAGTGTGGGTGTGGGCAGGTGCCATTATGTGCCTGTGCTATGGAGTGGTTCTGTGGTTCTCGGAGAATAATGTACCAGTGATATTTCATGATGTGGCCGGGGACTAGGTAGTCTATGGTGGATGTACCTTCTAGGATTATGATATCCATAGCAAGAGTAAAGGTATCTGCTTAAAGGATATATTGACCGCTACCTGCATAGCTAATTCAAGAACATAGAAGAAGGAATAATATAGTAAGAAAAGCAATCTTCGCTCCTGGAACGCCAACCAGACACACATCACGTCTTTTGCATAGCATAGAATAGAAAAGAAAAAGAAAAGAATCAATCCCACGGAATAGGAGAATTCCCCGAGCTGATCAGCAGGGGTCCGATCCAATCCAGCCGAATGTCTCATCACTGCCATCCTTCGCCGGGGAATACTCGGAATAATAGTCCCTGCCAGTCTGGTTCGGTTCAAGACAGGACAGCACAGGACGCACACGACCAACCCCAAACTACGCACTAGCCCCGTTTTCGCCCTCTCCAGAAGGGTAATCCGTCATCCCCTCATCCTGTCCATCACCGCTATCACCAGCCAGCACCTTCGTCCGGGGGATCTGATGATCCGGCAAGGGCGTGCCCGGCGTCGCGGCAACCACGTTGTCGTTCTCATCGACAAACTCAAAATTGTATCTCGACAGCAAGTGCGGGATAGCCGAGAGCTGAGGGCCATACCGGGCCGTGTTGTCGTATAGTTCGAAGAGTGGGACGGCGAGGAGTTTCATGTTCTTCGGGACCGAGAGGACCTCTGCACAACACAAATTAATCATACCATTCCTCCCTGATGGCCTGACTGTGCATGATATATGAAGGAAGGCTTACTCTTCTTCGGCAATTGGATGAAATACAACTTCTTGCACTCCTTCGGCCGAGTCACATGTCCCGGGAGGAAAGGGTACATGAACGTCTCAAAGTTCGGCCTCCACCATTGCGCCAACGTGTCACCAATCTCCCAGTCTTCGTTAACGCCTTCGCCCGAGAACTGGGAGCCGACGGGGGCGAGACGTTCATTGAGGCGTTTCTTGAAGCCTTCGACTTCGTCGTCTTCGAAGTGGAGGTAGTCACCGGGGCTGTATCCACCAGGGTAAGTAGAAGCTCCAGATTGCAGAGGGTATACAAACGTACAGCTTGAAAAACGCGTTGGCAATCTGCAGCATCAGCACATGAGGATGGTTGTGTTCGTGGCAGACGAGGACGCCCTCGCAGGTGCGTCTCATGCCATGTAGGTCGTAGTGCTCCTCGAGACGTTTTAGACGCGCCAAAACGGACGGGTCCTCCTCCGGTTGCGTTTCCTTGGTGCCGAATGTGTAGTTGGAGAGGGGATACAGGCGGATTGTTTTGGGTTGTTGCGCGGAGAAGTCTTTGGGGATGATGGGGCTATTATTCATGACATGGTCAGTGGTGATTGCGTGGAGAAGCGGTAGTGAGGTAGGTCGATGTCAGGACGTACGGGCGCGAGCTTTGGATCGCCGTCGCGGTGGTGGTCGACATGTTGAACGCGATGGTAACCAATGCGCAGCGAGTAAACAGGCTGGGGGACTCGAATGCTGGATAGTCGGGAAGTCAAGAGCGGCTGGAGCTCTCGGTGGTGGATCGCCGATGATGGCGGAGCTGGGCTCGGCGTCGGAGCGGTCCTCCCGCGAAAACATTCGACCGCCCCGACACGCGCCATAATCACTCTACTCCGTACAATGTAGCTAGCAACCATTGGAAGAATATATCTTGGAATCATCATATGAATTTTATTCTTTGCTGATTCTATTCTCATTTATCAGGGTAAATCTAACTCAAATCACAACCTAACCCCAAGCACAGCCCCATCCCTCCCATGCAACAAGTCCACGCCAACTATGCAAACCCAACAATACAACATCATGTCTATCGATGAGACGCACTTCCGCCCCAGTATCCAACACAATCATGAAGTTTAGAGCTTGGCGTCAAAATCCTCGAATTCGCTAAGGTCGGTCACCGGACTGGGACCAGCACTAACGGCCAGACGAGCCTTGAACTCGGGAACATTGTTGATGTAGGTAGACTTCTGAATGTCGCCATTCGTGCCATTCGCCTGGACGGCAGTTCCATCACTCTTCTTAGGCTCGATGCCCACTTGCTTCAACTGCAGGCCCAGGTTGCTTTCGACCTGCCCGATGACGGGCTTCGTCTGCTCCTCGGAAAGACTCAGGCCAGATTCGAGGAACGCCTTGAGAGTGGTCAGGATCTGAGCCTCGTCGCCGCTCGACACGTCGACATTCTCAAAAGCGGCGCTCAAACGTTCCGTGTCCGCGGCGAAGCCAGCCGCCTCCAGCTGCTTGCCGAAGAGTGAAACCAGCTGAGCTTTCTGCTCCTCGGGCTTGGTGGCATGCGCATGGGCACCGGCCTGGGCTTTGAGGTGAATCGCCAGCTTAGCCCGAGTTGCGGACGTAGGATCGACGAACTGCTGGAAAAACTGGATGAGATCGGCCTGGGTCAACTTCCGGACGTTCGCAGCATCGCTTTCGTTCTGCACAAAGTCGAAGTATTCTGAGCCGATGTGCGACCAGAAGCGATTGGTCTCAGAACTCAAGTTCTTAAGCTTCTCCAGTCGCTTGTTGACAACACTGCGCTTGTGGTTTTCAAAATCTTGCTCTGACATATTCTGCAGAGACTTTCCGAAACCGGTCAGGAAAGAATCGATGCGAGACTCGAGATAAGGAGCATTGCGCTCACTCTGGATGATCACACGGTAGCCCATGGTCGTCGCAGAATAGCGGGCACCACTCCAAACAACATAACCAAGCTGCTCCTTGCTTCGCAGTTGGTCAAAGGCAGGTTCATCCGTCATCTGAGCGAAGAGCAGCAGCTTGGCCCGCAGAGCATCGTCGTCAATCTTACCGATGAACAGATAGTATTCAATGCAGTGGTTAACGTTGGCGGGATCCTTCAGGGTGCGCTCGTAGATATAATTGGCGCCCGGGGGAAGGATCATGTTGCGTCTAACGTACCACTGGGATTCAGGCAGAGTACGGCTCTGAAGAGTCGACTCCACCAAGTCGGTCATGCGCAGCGCATCCTCCTTGTACAAGTTACCGTGAGCCAGCACTTCAATGTGGTTCTGACGGAGAATTTGAGGGAAGAAGCATGAAACGTCCTCTGCCTCGATATGTTCCAACTCAGCGGCATACTGCTCGTTGAGCCACGTCCTTTCGGCAGTCAAGTAGCGAGTGTAGTCGCCAACCTGGTAGAATGGTTGCTGGTACTCCGCATTCTTGTAATTCCGAGTCATACGCTCTTTGATGATGTTGAAACGATCCGGTTTGACGACCAGGTCCCGCATACTCGTAAGCACCTTTTCAAGGAGAACTGACATCTTATCATTGTATCCGCCAACTGAGATATCAAGGCCGAAGAGGCTGGCAGACAACGAATAGTCGAGACCAGCAAGCTCAGCGTCGTAGGAGTACTCATTCAGAGCGTCGCGGACCAGCTCGCTGTAGAACTTGGCCTTGACCAGGTTTGCCGGTGTAGCCCACACCAAGGGATTCCTCAAAGTGATATGAACAGTCGCCTTGGGGACCCAAAAGCGATCGTCCTTCTTGTACCACAATCGGACGTGGTCATCGTGACGGATCAGCTTGGGGGTCTTGGCCGGCTCAGACACCTCCTTCTTCTCCACCGAGAGCCTGGTAGGAACAAACTCGTTCTTGTGTGGCATGTGGAGCTCAGACAGTCTGCTCTCGGGGGAGGTTTCCACAGCCTTGCGGATGCTGTCCATGAAGTCTTGCGGAATATCTTCGACCTTATACTCAGTTCCGTACCATTTCTCACGGCAGTTCCAATCGCCAGGGTAATCCTGGGCGACAATGACCATTCTGAAGTTGTCGGGTCGCAGGTATGACAGTGCCTTCTTGACCAGCTCGGGTTCGAACTTCCGCAAGAGGCTGCCGCTGAGAAGCCATTCCCTGGGGTAAGGCTTCTGCATCACGCTGCTAAGGCGACTCGTGAAGCGACTGGCCGGGGACTTTTGCTTGAATCGGAACTCGACTTCAGCCAGGTTCTTCATTTCATCGAAGATCCACTGCTGGGGCTCCCGCTCCTTGATCATGCCAATGTATTCAAACACCACCTTGGTGACCTCGCGGTACTGTTTCAGACCCTCGGGTGTCAGCCGAACGGAGATGGTGAAGAAGGCGGAGCCCGGGCAGACAGGCATCACGCCTGCGGACAAGCCGTTTGCCCAACCCTTCGCTTTGATGTAGGCTAGGATGCTGCCTGGACCTTCATGGCCGATCAGGTGGCTAAGATACCGGCTCGGTTGGGATTCAAACATCGATTCTTCATCCATGAACGGGAAGTAGATATCGAGCGAGCGCATGTCCATGACTGGCTTGGCGAAGATCTGTTTGCCCAAATGCTCCGGCAGGCATGGTTGAGCGTGGTCCCAGCGGTTCTGGGGAAGATCTTGGTTCTTCACATGTTTGAACAAGTCGCCCACCCACTGCTCCATTTCATCCAGAGGGTCCCGTCCCAGTACCACCAGTTTCATTATGTTGGACGAATAGTGCGCCTGGTAGAATTTGATAAACTCCTGTCGGACCTCCAGTCCCCGCTTTTGCGGCTCCTCTTTCAGAGTCTGCAGGTTCCCGGTCGAAAAGTGGTGGTACGGGTGGGCAGGGTTGGACAAAGTCTTGTTCAATTGCATCAACCGCCACAGGTCGCTCTGCAGGTTCTTCTTATTTTCCGAATCAACTGCCCGCAGCTCGCGGTCCAAGGTCGACTCGAGGAAAAGGGGCTCTACGAAGAATTGCGCAAAGCGATCCAGAGCGCCGTACAGTGGAGACGTGGGATAGTTCGGCTTTGCGGGTGTGTCTGTGCCGTTCGAGGTTCCATTGGCGCCGTTGGGTGTGTCCTCGGTAGAGGCAGGTGTGGCACCGATCTCAAAGAAGTAGTTCGTCTCGGTGGCTGCAGTATAGGCGTTGGAGGAACCGGAGTGGGATGCTAGGTACTGATTGTAGGCATTCTCCTTGGGATACTACACAGGGTTAACATCTTGCCGCATAAACCCAAGCGGGCAAGGGGTCTAATGTTTCAGAGGGGACGACCACCTACCTTCTGGGTTCCCATAAAAAGCAGGTGTTCTACCGCATGCGCCATGCCCGGCATGTCGTCTGCGTCTGAAAAGTTGCCGACATTGACATTGACGGCCGCACTAGCCTTGTCCGTGTCTGGATCATGTACGAGAAGAGCCTCTAGTTTGTTCGGCAGGCGAATGACACGATAGGAGCGATCATCGAGCTCCGGCTTCTCCAACTGCTCAGCGATGCGCTCGATAGATCCCATGGTTGCGGTATTAGAGAAAAAGCGAGCACGAGAGGGGAGAGAAAGCGAGACAAGAGCGTGAGACGAGCGCAGGGCAGGAAATGAGGAGCAGCGCTCGTTCGGCGTGGGGAAGCGTGGCGAGGGGTAAATAAAATGAGGGGCAATCGCCGCAGAGGCGCCTAACTTGGAGAACGCGCGAAAAGCTGGGGAGCGAAGATATAAAGGCACTTGAGAGTTCCACAAGCGGCGTGTTGCAGGGGACCTTGGAGGCATCCAGAGAGAAAGGAGGGATCGGTTGCCGGGAAGCACCGCTCGGGGCGCAGGCGGTGTTGGAAAGTTGCCGGCGTGAAAAGTGAAAGGGGTAGGGAGATCCCGTATTTGAAATTAGCAGTTTTAAAACTGAGCAGAGTGAATGGGGTCAGCAAAACGCCACGTAAGAAGAGGTGAAGGGGAATGCGAGGCAATTACCGGGTCAATGGTCGAAGTATATCCTGTGGCACGAAGGAGGGAGAGTGACTTGTCGGTGGCCATCGGCGGGAGGCGATGCACAATGGATGCTTGGAGTCATAGGCGGTGAGGCCCCGCGATAAGGCGGTCAACAGTGGGGATGCTTGAGTAGTTCACCTTGTATACTATCTGTTGCTACTTAGTGAATAATTGCTGTTTCTTTAATTTGTATAGCTCGTTATCTATTTATGGTCAAGATTCAACCTCGGTCTTTCAAGTTGTTGAATTTCAACGCCAACTGCTTGCCCTTCACCCGGGCACTACTGTAGTACGATTTCTGCTACTATATATACCTCGGCAACTCCGCAGTTTGACATTAACAAGTTCAGTGCAGCTTCACCAATGATCGGTCCAGTCCGGGATCAATGAGTCTAAATTTTTATTTTACCTGGTCCTAGTAATATTGTATGCTGATGTATTGGGAAAAGCTCTTCTAAGTAGCCTTAATTGTGGTGGCTCATCTAGTTTTCTTCACCCAGATTGCATTGTCTCCGCTCACTGTGGAGTACAGCTAGCCGATTACGGCGAGCACCTGTATACTACTACAACCATATGCACGCGACAACTGCGAACACACTAACAAATACGCGATGATACATGTAGTGAATCAGCCACCAGTCCCTACCACATGGTCATCGATCCAATGATTGGCTCTCATGCAAGCAATGCCACAGGAATAGACCAATGCTTCACTGACGACTAGACCGTATAGTCACTGCTCCAGATTTGGAACATATATACCCAAACGTAGAGGGGATCACTGTCCAATACAACAAGCAATGTAGCATTAGGCTTATACTTCCTATATCCTCATAAACACATCACATATCTTCCCAGTCCAGTCACCAACATCTAAACACAGACACACTTCACCAGACATCCCTCAATTAATCCATAAGAGAACCCAACAATAACAACAACATTAAATCCCCAATCAACCCAGTTGTCCCTTCAATTCCCACAAATCAATCCTTCCCGACCCAATAACCTAGCAACTATCCGCACAAACCGTCAACACCTCATCCGCCTCATCCTGACAACTTCTCACAACACTGCCAGCGGGCGGCACTCCCCCAGCCCAACAAATACTCTCGCAGCTGGAATCACTCGAGACAAGGCTGACGACACTGCCGGAGAACGGATCCCCAAAGACATCCGAAATATCATAGAAGACATTACCCGAGGATGTGTCCAGCGTATAGGCGTAATCCGTCTGCGGAGAGCCGTTGTACAGACCATTCTCCGTGGTGGTGATCTTCAGGGCAACGCCGCCGGAGGTTGTATCGTAGTAGAAGGTCTCGCTGTAGCTGGATCCGGGGTCGATGGTTTGCATGCTATTGACGGAGCCGCCAACCGACCAGAGGTAAATGGGGGAGGTGCAGTTGTTTTGCACGATGGCGGAGCCGACAGCAGATGCTAGGGGGAGAAGAGGGAGGAGAGAGAGGAGGCTCTTGGTGGAGAGATGCATTTTGGTTGTTGATTGTAGTAGATTGGTGTGGATGTGTAGATTGTAGGATGGCTGGTTGGATAGAACTTGGAGGAAGGGAGTCAGGGTGCTTTATATACCCCATTTATCCTTTCTAGTCTTTGAACATATCCTTACGAAAAGAGAATATAGAAACTACATCATCCCACCCAATTTCGATCAATGGCATAGGCATAGGTCATAATGTCTCACATCTCCTCTTCATCTCCATCGCCAAGTACATTAGCAGCGCATAGTGCCATCCCAAAATAATACCCACCTTCGATCTCGATCGAACCGAATCAAATCAAGCCGAAGCAAACATTCCTCAATGAATCAACTGACCTCGACTAAAACCCAACCAATGGAACTCATCTCACCACATCTAAGGCGTCCCACATAGATAAACCGGCAATCAAGCAATCTGCCCAGCTATAATTGGGTATGTATATTTCTGTTCTGTCTGGTCCGTACATACACCCGAATACATGCATAGTAATAAGAAGGTATGATGATAGTACTGTGCGGCTTACCCCGCGGGGTTCGTGCGTGAGACATTTGAGTTACATTTGTGAGAGAGACAGACGCTTATGGTTACTCCAACCACTCTATACTCTCATTTTTCAGGTGCATAAGCACATAAGCAGTATGATATCGGGTATAAGTTACAATCATCCAGTCATGAGATTCGGCTGTGGAGGAGTCATGGTTGAACTACTCATGTATGTCTCAGTTCGGTTGCGGAGGTTCGGATGATCGGATGGGATTTCCTTGGCAGAAGAACAAGACTGTATGTAGGTTGCTCGTATTACAGCGGGCAGTGGCTAGGGGATGAGATAGCATTGTATTGAGTTGAAATGGGTTAATATATTGATGGGGGGCCTTACGTGGGTTGAAGATGTTGTATGAGGGAGTTTGTGAATGGATGCGAAATCGGTGATGATGCCTGTTTATGGGTGGTACCATGCGGGTAATTCACACTACATTGGGTGAGATGAGACACTGTCCTCCCTGCCCGGTAGACTAACAATCTATTATAGAGCTACCCTATTATCAGTGTTGGATATGTGAATAATGACAGCAATATGTCTTATGAAGTATGCTCAACGAGTACCCTGCGTCTCTACTAGGTACAATTGCAGACGATCACCAAGACAAAACCGAACTTCCCACCTATGCATAGATCCAACAGAAACAAAATTACAGCTCGCACATCCACTTAATAACCCGCTCAGCCCGGCACCGAACGGGGCTCCGTCTGGTTTTCCTTCGTCGGGGACCGGCTCTTCGACTTGGGCTTCTTCTCATCTTCCGTCTCCTCGCTATCCTGCACATCCGCACGCTCGGATATCCATTGGTATACCTCTTCCTTGTGGTGCATGAGCATCTCACTCAGACTGGCTTTGGGAGACTGGACGAGTTGGCCGTAGCGCTTGGATGGCTTGCGCCGGGTTTCGACGTTGTTCCAGACGCCGTGCGTGTGCGAGACGAATACAAGGGAGTTCTATTGGCATGTGAGTATGATTGAATATCAGGACAAAAGGGGGTAAGGCAGCTTACATCTTTGTACCACCGCGACAGCCAAACCTGAGTGTGTGAGGCTATGGCGCGAACCGGGTTCTCGGCAACAAAGGAAACAACGCTGTTCACTCGTTTATACAATGTTTCTGTTCACACGTCAGCTGCTGCCTCTATTCTCGACTATAATTACTCACCTCGATTGATCAGTAGGTTGGCTACTCCGTAGAAAGCATTGCCTACGCCCATGAAGAAAATTTCGGTGGCCTCGCTTGGTCTGCAATTGTCAGTCCCCGGCTGCCTTTTGGTAGTTTCGGCTCACTAACTCGATATAGTTGTCCCACAGGTAGCCCGCCAGTTCCTCAGTAGCCGTGGGACGATTCTCGTCTTCTTCCTCATATTTACCGGATGACTGCATGGGTCAGTGTTCATTCAACAATTGGAGAGGCCACTGAGCTCACAGGATCAATTGTCACATGCTTAGGGATGTTGACATCGATGACTGCATACCCCTTGCTAACGATCCACCCAATGTAGTCCTTCATGACATCAGCCTACCACTGTCAGTACATGTGCTATATTATGACGCAGACACATACCAGCCAGCAGTTATGGGCTTCCAGCTTGTTGGTGACTGGATGGGGCAAGCCCATGATCTCAGGCCTGCTTATGTTAACAAGAAGCTTGACTAGTCGACAGCATATCGAACTTACGGATCGTGGAATATCACTACAAGTGGCACGGTTTGGTGATAATTGGAACTACACGGGTTAGCACAGCCAAAATCATTGCGATTCTACTTACCTTGCTAGAACCTGATTTTCGAATGACCGGGAGATGGCGGTCCGATATATGAAGAGAGATGTGAGCTTGTAGTTGTCGTATAGTTGCTTCGACTGGTAGGCGCGTATGACATCTGCAGAGGTTAGCATTGCCGGATGTAGAGAGCGACAACCTACCATGAAGCCTATCGGTGAAGAGCCCATCTTGGGGAGGCCCCTTAGGATACATGCAATGCCAATAGTGAGACTGAATCATCATCACACGCCGGACAGTCGTGGTGGCCAGGGCTGAAGGTGAGGTGGTATGAAGCCGGTCCGGCGGGTCCCCCATCAGTGTCTTTGTGACTGCGAGTGCTGACTTGGAGATAGACCTGAAGTTATAACCACCCTATTATATCATTAGCCTACAATCCTCAATTGTTACCGCATGTGCATACTTCGAGACAAACAGCAACCTTGCCATTGGCAAGCGTCATGAGCATGTGTGTCATGTGAGCGTAGCACGAAGGTGTAACGAAACATCCTCCAAGCTCATCGCCTGCAGCCGCATCAAACCCAGAGGCAACTGGTTCACATTGGTTAGAGATGAACACGTCCGCTAATTGAAGTGTTGCGTACCGATGACAAGATCCGGGTTAAATTCGTGGGCAATTGGCATGACAACTTGTTGAAAGGCATACATATAGTCACCATCGCCCATCCCTTGGCTCGGCCAAGGTATATTCACATTTCTAAACTTGTTAGAAGCTTCCAAACAGAGAACTGCAAATCATACCTTCCGACACCAGGGCCTTCACCACAGTGATCCCAGTCACCTTCTTCCCCTCCAGGGTAGAATTTCCCATCCTGATACACGTGCAGTGAGATGTATAGGATATTGGGATCATCATAGAAGGCTTTCTGAATACCATTCCCTAGAAAACCGAGTCAGACGCTTTCGTTCTCTTCTTGTCAGGGCCCCTAATTACCGTGATGGACATCCCTAGTCGGTCAGTATCTCTGCAAATCGAAGTCTAGAGGGCCTAGCATACCAGTCGAGAATTAAAATCTTTCTGCAGCTGTCACCTAGTCGGTTCTGGCAAACACGCGCCGCTACAGAGACATTGTTAAACAGACAAAATCCCATGGTTTTGTCGTGCTCTGCATGATGCCCCGGAGGCCGGATGACTGCAATGGCATTCTTCACCTTCCGGGTTGCGACAGCCAAGCATGTCTCAATCGCGCCTCCAACTGACAGAATCGAAGATGCAAACGTCAATTTATTAAAGTATATCGAGTCACGTGTGTGTTCCAATGCAATCAGCTCATCATCAGACATGTCTGTCATCCGTTAGAATATCGAAACTTGAAAGACAATGAACATAGTTCTACCTTTGGTGCTTTCTACAAATGCAAAATGGTCAGGCGTATGAATAAGCGATATCTCCGCTTCAGTAGCGTTGCGAGCGTTGATGCGCTTCAGTGGTCTTGAGACAAGCGGACGGCACGATTCGGGATCATCGACTAGTCCTGCTCGACAAAGTTCCTTGTAAATGTAGTAGATGCGTCTGGGATCCTCTGGATGAACGTCCGCTGTTGGCCGCACTTCACAGTGATAGCGCATCTGAACGTCATAGCATAACCCCGAAGGGAGTGAGGCGATGGGAAGCCCAGTGCGGGCTACAGTATCCTCATCAGTCCAGTCCGAGTTGTCTTCGACAAGGCTATCTTGCTTGTCAAAGTCTTCAGTAGTTGCGTCACCGGAGTCTGACTTAGGGAGGCTTTTCGGTGGCGACACTCCCTGATCTTCTGCCGATGCTGTGTTCTCAGGCCTTGGGTCTCCCGAGTGTACAGATAACGGCAGCTTCATGGTCGGACCCAGCAGTGGCGGTGCAATAGATGGATCCGAACTACCATTGAGCTGGCCAGCACCTTGGCTACTGGGTCCATTGCTTGGCCATTGATGTGAAGAAACAGAGGTGGGGTGGTGGGAGCCTGCCTCTCCCATGACGGTGTCTTCGTCCTCATCCATTGCCATAGAGATTAAGTGTGAAAGTGCGCCTAATTTCTTCCTGACTGATAATCTATCAGCGCGCAAATGTCATGGTCAAATGCGCAGATTAGGGTCAGATAATGTTCAACAAACGGTGGAGTTCCCTCAAAGAAACACCCGGAATACGACGACTGCAGATGACCCAAGGAACAGGTGGCAGACAAGTGAGGGATAAGTAAGAGATTAGACTAAGATGGTAGGGGTTGGAGCCTTGCGAGCCAGCACACAAGCAGAACCGAGGTCGCTGTATGGAGAGTTGCGAGAGCACAAAACAAGGGAACTAGTAGATAGTACTAGGTCCGAAGCTCAGAGGCTCAGCCGCGACAACGACCAATGCAAGGAAAACCAGGCCGTATCAGAAGCAAGTGAAAGTGCCGCAAAATACAACTTCAGGCCAAGTCTAAAAGGCCACGGGCGGCTGTTGGTACGGTAGTCACCGCAACGCGCACACCAGCAGAGGAGATCTGGTCCAGGAGTCTTGGATCAATGTAGCTCTAAAATCCGTGGTCTAGCTGCCCTCCACGTGACTTGGATGGCCGCGGACACCCCTCGATCCACCCAAAAGTACCAAGTGAACTCTAAAGACGGAAATTATGGAGATCAGTTTGTTTCTTAAAGTATGCAATGAATTTCCCGGGAGACTGGGATGTGGCATGGACCGAAAGCCAGTGGTATCGTCCTTTCTGCACCAGTAGAAGCGCCGAGAAAATCCCGCGGCACGCCGAAGTCGATCAAAGAAACGCATTCCATTCACTGCAGAGCTTAGTCACCACCGCAGCATTGCATCTGGGGCCGACGTCTTCAACCGGTGCATGCTTATAACTACATTGCCAATGCTACCAAACCCATACTGAGTTAGTATTCAATCGTGGACATCTTACGCACTGACCAAGGCCGGAAATTTGAACGGGAAATATGAACATTGTATCATTTCATTAAATTGTACGTCATCATGAGCTTTTACGCTAGGAGTTAAGACCTTCTCAAGCTTCTCCACAAGCCGGGTTCCACGAGAGTCGTCTGCGCTCGGCAATCAGTCTCACTCACAGCACACTTCTGAATTCAGTTTGCCGTCCTGATTCCTACTGGGCATCAACCTTGGAGATGTAGGCTAAAAGAGAGGTTAGTGAGATGTCACCAATTTCTTATAGGAGAATAGGAGGTTCTTACCAATGAGGTCGACGACACGGCGGGAGTAACCCCACTCGTTGTCGTACCAGGAGACGAGCTTGACGAAGTTGGAGTTAAGGGCGATACCGGCCTTGGCATCGAAGATGGAGGAGTGGTCGTCACCGTTCAGGTCGGAGGAGACGATGTCGTCCTCAGTGTAGCCGAGGATGCCTGGGAAGAGATTAGTGGTCAAGCCAGACGGTGTCATTTCATCTTGGGAAACTCACCCTTGAGCTCGTTCTCGGAAGCGTCCTTGAGGGCCTTCTTGATCTCGTCGTAGCTGGTGGCCTTCTCGAGGCGGCAGGTCAAGTCGACAACGGAGACGTTGGAGGTGGGGACACGCATGGCCATACCGGTGAGCTTGCCGTTAAGGGTAGGGATGACCTTGCCGACAGCCTTGGCAGCACCGGTGGAAGAGGGGATGATGTTCTGGGCCGCAGTACGGCCACCACGCCAGTCCTTGCTGGAGGGGGCATCGACGACCTTCTGGGTAGCGGTGTAGGAGTGGACGGTGGTCATGAGACCCTCAACGATGCCGAACTTGTCGTTGATGACCTTGGCGAGGGGAGCAAGGCAGTTGGTGGTGCAAGAAGCGTTGGAGAGGACGTTGATGTCCTTGGTGTAGGAGGTGTTGTTGACACCCATGACGAACATGGGGGCATCAGCGGAAGGAGCAGAGATGACGACCTTCTTGGCACCACCCTTCAAGTGAGCGGCGGCCTTCTCCTGGGTGGTGAAGACACCAGTGGACTCGACGATGTAGTCAGCGCCGGTGGTGCCCCAGGGGATGGCAGCGGGGTCACGCTCAGCGAAGAAGCGGATCTTCTTGCCGTTGACAATCAGACCCTCCTCGTAGGTCTCGATGGTGCCCTTGAACTGGCCGTGGGTGCTGTCGTACTTGAGCATGTAGGCCTATTGCAGATTCACTCCGTTAGCCACTTGCTTCTGGTTGATCTGTAGCAGACAATGCATGAGGGCAGAACGTACAGCATAGTGGGTCTCGATGAAGGGGTCGTTGACAGCAACGACGTCAACCTCGCCGTGGTTGATGCTGTGTAGCCAAACATGTCAGTATAACATTCTCGCAATGTCGGTTTGACTCCATGGGCCCCGGGTGGGCCCGTCAAGTTACGGGTGAAGGACAGCACTCACGCGTTACGGAAGACCTGTACACCCGAGTTAGTCTCTACCAACTGAAAGCAGTAATGCGGGAAGAGCAACTTACGATACGTCCGATACGACCGAAGCCGTTGATACCGACCTAAATAGCATTGATGTGAGTATACGAGATCATCAGGCTGGTAGATAGCTGAACCGCGCCTGGTAGTTGGCGTACCTTGGGAGCCATTGTTTAGATGTGTCTATGTGGCGGGGTAATGGTTAGTCAAGCTTCGTGAGGAGACGAGAGGAGGGGAGGAGCTGGGAGGGGAGATGATGATGGGAAAGATGGAGGGACAGATGGGGAGGAAGACTCACTTGGAAGATGAATTGGATGAAGGGAAGAGGGAAGTGATGAAGAGAGGATGGATGAAGAGGAAGAGAGAGAGAAAGTAAAAGGGAAAGAAAAGTTGAGCGGCGGGGGAGGGGAAGTAGAAAAAGGGTAGGGGAGGGAACCTCTGGACTGACGCAACGACCAGGTCAGGCCTACTTACTACTGGGTCCTCCGCTCCTGGAGGAGGCACAGATGCCGCGCCCAGTCGAATGCGCACACCGGGGAGACAGACGGGGCAAAAGCTACCTCAAGCTCTGCCACGGCATGAGGATGGGTCAATTGTCAGCTGGGATTCCCGGCTTGCGCCGCTCCCCAGTTCCCCAGCAGTCCTTTCCGGTTTCATACACCGGGCAAAGCAGGAGACTCACGATATTTGGATCTCCTGCTCCCCCTCGGCAGCTGCCGTACGGACCAATGAGCGTGCTCCCCCTCCATCACGCCGGGTACTCACTCCTACGATCTCGAGAATGTTTTGCCAGTTGTTCGGGTTCAATTGATACCTTCTACCTAGGTTATACGGAACTCCAGCTCGGGACGACGGGTCTATCCCCCGGGTTTTTGCTACGATCCTACCCGTAGACTGCCGCGGAGGCGAGGAACCGGGCGGATGAGATGATGTAATGGAAGTAACTACTACTATCGGCCCATCGCGGTCTTTCATAGTAGTAGTATTATTCACTCCAGAAAGTACAGTTAAGTTACTGCCAGCTCTTTCACCCAAAAAGAGGGGCAGTGCGCGGCCTTGCCGCTTTCGGCCCGTGATCCCGGTGCTGGAATAATGTTAGTCCAGTGCCCCTCCATGTTGGAGTCGCGTGGCTGGACCCCAAAGGCGGTACCTTCGCCTTCCCCATTCTTATTATTCTGGCCCCTCTTGGGTCTCTCCCGTCACCCAAATCAATTCACCGGAGTCCTCACCGGTCATCACGCGCTCGGTCATATTTTTTTTTTTTCTTTCTCTCCTTTCTGGAGCGGGATGAGTGGGATGATGGCTCCAACGGTTCATCTCATTCGGCCGGGCGCGTGTCTAATTGCTTGAAAGCTACGGCTCCATAGGGGGGGCACAATGCATGCATATTATTGCTGAGGGTACCCATGTTGGTGATGCTCTGGCCTCTGTTAGATACTGCACCAGATGGACGAATCTGATATGTCAGATGCATGCGAACGGATGCATGTGGCTTAGAATGGGGATTGGACTGGCTGGGACTTTTTCTGGTACAATAAGATCGGTGGTACCGTAGCATACTAACTATGCCCGCCTGAAGCCGCGCACCAAGGTTTGTCTCTACATGCTAAGTATGTTTCCACGCCACAAAGGACTGCTCATATTTATTCAATTATGGACAACGTGACTTGGGGTATAGCACAATCCGAACGGCTCTGGTCTGACTCGGGTTTCATGATCATGCTGCCGTGTCAATATTGACCAGTGTCTCGGAGACCGGAAGATGGTTCTAGTACTTTCTACATACTGCTGCAAAGTGGCCCCATCCAGCCTCCAGCCTTACATGGGGTAAATGCAACAGGTTACTTCGAGCAAGTGGCACGGAGTGGCCACAGCCCATATTGCTTAGAAATATGTCTTCATTGTCTTCACCGGCCACCGATGTTGGTATATCAGGAGACTCAAGTCGTGAGACAACAAAGCATCGGCAGGTACTTGGCCACTCATCATCCTTTCCGCTCCTACCTCGTTGGGAAGCCGTATCAGTAGGGATTTCAAAATTATCTATTCGCCTCCTGAGTCATGCTGCTGCATGGGTGATTATAGGACATGAGGTCACCACTGACGTGGTTCTATTATATTGATAGTAAGAGGTCATTGCGAACGATATCGACGACATGCATAGTCATAAAGTCTCCCATCACAGCAGCCAAGAAGCTAGTGTGAAGCCAGAACCGCGCGAATCCATAGCGGATTCGCGCTCACTCCATTGAAACCGCATCTATAAATACATTGGAGGCAAGGCCTAGCAATAACCCTCGCGCTCCTTCCCCAGGTTCTGTCAACTTACTCCTCCTTGACACCGCCCCTCCAGTTCTTCTCAGCGTTCTCAACGGAGGCCTTGTCGCTCTTGATCTGGCCCTGGTTCAGGAAGCTGTTGTTGGCCTTGAAGGGGCGCTGAAGGTCACCGGTCGCAGGCTTGCCAAAGACGTGGATCTTGACCAGGTTCGACTCGAAGGCACCCTTGAGAGGAATGATGGACTGGATCAGGAGGGGGTTGGTGTACTTAAAGTACAGGTGCATCACACCCATCATACCCACACCCATCAGCTGGCTCCTCATCAGCTGGCGCAGCTGTCCCTTGTCGTACTCCATGTTGGTAGTGGTGACGGGCTTGGGCTCCTCGCCGCTGCCCATAGGAGAAGGCTCCACGTATTTCAGGGTAGTCAGATCTGATCACAGATTATTAGAGGACCGTAGCTTAAAGAAAGCAAGGACACGAAGCATACCATTCTTTTTGTTGATCTTCGACTGAGTGTACAAGTACACTCCCAGAATGATCACGTTGGACAGGATGTACATGCCACGGACAAGCATAAGGACATCGGGGTCCTCGAAGGGAACCTTCTTCGCTAGCTGCATCATCACCACGATGATGGCCAGGTTGGTACTGCAAGACAGACGACAAATCAGTTTTTATTCCTCGAGTAGCATCACGAGACAGCAGACCACGGTTGTGCATGTCACGCGCAGGAATAACGCAGGATTGACTTACACTTGAGGAGACACCATCTTGCCGGTAGTACTGAGACCAGGGAGCCTTGGAAAGTGAGGAGCAGCACACGATAAGGTGAAACTGGGGAGGATGGGGAATGCGTGCGCAAGGACAGAAACTTCCTCGAACTGCGGAACTGGAGCCCCGGGGAAGTCGGACAGCTGTCCAGATAGTGAGGGTCACGTGCTTATTCTTTACCTACCTCGGCCTAGCCGTATCAGTGTAAGGCGTGATGGAAGATAGCAGCGATAAGACGGGATACGCAGATTTATTACCTGAATGGGCAGGTCAAGGGCTAGTGCAGCCTTAGGCAGACAGTCCCCCGGACAAGGCCAAAGGCACAGATCACCTGGTTGCTTAGATAATCCGCTGAGCAACTATCATGGTCTGCACACTCTCCTGCCAACCTCTTTGATATCGCTACGAACGTGTGCAAGCCCCCCACGTTACGGTTTAAAGGCCTCTCTGTCCCCTTTCCATGGTTTAGGCCTACTGGTGCAAGTATAATGAAGCAATTAAATCTGCTTACCAGTGTGGTGTGTCGGGCATTTGGGGATTCGACTACTGAGTGACTCTACCCAGCAATGGCGTGGACGCCCAGCCCCAGCCCCATGCGCCCGATGAAGCCGGATCACCAGTGCTTTGGCTGAAATGCTTTTCTGGATCATGGCAAGAGACAAGGATTCGAATCTTGTCCATCGCTGCCTCTGCAACGGCGACCAACAACGACCTCGCCCGTTATGACATCTCCGTGGTTGGGAGCTGAGCAGGTTTCCCAAAGCGGACTAGCGCCGCTTCACGGTCAACGCCCGTCTTTAGCGACCAGGATGGCTCTGACATTTCTGACTCCTTCATCCATCAACAACGCGCGTGCTTGTGCTGCATCGGATCGCGCCAACATCCACCATCACGCTCTACCACTTCTAATCCTCGGCTGACGCGACATTTTTGCCCCTGCGGCCCCAACTCTCGACGATCTTACAAAATGCCTGGTGGAAAGGGAAAGTCTATCGGTGGAAAGGCCGGCTCCAAGGACTCTGCGGGGAAGAGCCAGAAGTCCCACAGCGCAAAGGCTGGTCTGCAGGTCCGTATTAGTCGTTCTTTTTTTCTCCTCCTGGCAGGCATATGACGCTTGACCCATCTCATGGGTTCTGGCGGCGACATGCCGCTGAAGCCGTTACGGCCTGGGATTTTGCTTTTTGCCTCCTTTGCCCCTCGCGATCGCCTCTATGTTGCCAAAAGCACGCGTATAGCTCTTTTATATTGAATAATACCCCTTTAAGAGCTATACCGCACCGGCTAGTCACAGTTCAGGCGACAGGGTTGCGAGGGGTGGCGGTCATGATCCCTCCCGTATTTACCTTCAAAGCTTCACTTCACACATTCATGCCTATCTATTATCATCAGTTTCATTCGCTAACATTATCCTTCGATCACAGTTCCCTTGCGGTCGTGTTAAGCGCTTTTTGAAGAACAACACCCAGAACAAGATGCGCGTTGGCGCCAAAGGTACGACCCTTTCCATTAAGCCTACAGAAGGCGCACCTTCCTTTGTCTCCTCTTTCAACCATGCTGACAAATCCCGATCGCAGCCGCCGTGTATGTCACCGCTGTTCTCGAATATCTGACCGCAGAAGTTCTCGAATTGGCCGGAAACGCTGCCAAGGATCTCAAAGTCAAGCGTATCACCCCGCGTCATCTGCAGCTCGCCATCCGTGGAGATGAGGAGCTGGATACCCTGATCCGCGCCACTATTGCCTTCGGAGGTGTTCTGCCGCGCATCAACCGCGCGCTCTTGCTGAAGGTGGAGCAAAAGAAGAAGAACAAGACTGAGGCTTAAATGATGGTGGATACCCGACGAACTCCGGCGTTTGGTGATTGAATGATCGTTAAAGGGGAAAAGCTAGGAACGGGTTCTTTACTGTGATCATGATGCTACCTCCACCCCTCTGCAAAACCACACCCGAACAGGGAGGCAAGGTCATGTCCTTCTGACGAACAAAAAAAGCCCACCTTCTATTCTCGTGACGCTGCGAAGCTCGAGATGATTTTTTCCAAGTTCTTCCTTGCTTCCCCCCATCTTTTATTTTATCATTATTATTTATCTCCCCTGACAGCTTGATGTCTTTTGTGTATTCCGTGTTTCATGTCAAATTTTCCAAGGGCGCTGTAATGGGAAAAAGGGGATATGTTTCGGTAGTGGGAAAGTTATTATTATTTCCATGATTTTTTTTTCTTTCATTTTACCCCTTTTGTTTCTGTACTCTTGTGTCTTCTCTTAATATTAACGGGTCTGTACGAGTCTACCTTTTTCTTCACCTCCTTTCCTCTTATCTTCTTTCTATTGTGACCTGTTCATCCATGCCCTGGTGATATATTAAGTGAATGGGTGAGTGGATGGGGTTTATAGGAGTCGTACTACATGAGTATGGTGTGAGTAGATCTTACTACCTTCAGTAACATTACTTGAACCCGCTTGTATGGAAATAAACATTAGTATTATCGTACGTATATGTTCGAAGCCTGATATCATATTATCTATCACGTTGCTTTAGTAGTAATTTCAATGCGATCTACATACATATATCGAAACACTAATAATTACTTACTAGTAGTACTACTTAAACCGGAATGATGCAATTGAGCAGCTGAATGACGTCTCTATACCTAGTACTATATACTACAGTCTAAGTCCCGAAGCGACCATGATGAAACAAACTGAAGGTAGTAAACGGATCAATCAAGTTCTGTGGGGGTTCTGAAGGAGAGTGTGTGAGAGAGAAGGATGGAGAGCCAACATATAAATACAGAAAACAACAGCTAGTAGTAGTAAGTAGTATGGCGATCTAGATGGCAAGGGAGAGAGAGAGAGAGAGCAGCAGATAAGGGAAGAGGATGAGGAGCACACCTAATGGTCCAATGCCAAATCAAGGGAAATATAATCCGGCCAGACCGCCGTCGGAAAAGGGATAAATCACGAGACGTCATCCAGTCGGACAATTTTGCAAGAAGTTGTCATTTGTCCACCTAGATAGTTGCCTGGACATTCTCATCCCTAGGAAATACCCACAAGCCAAACTCTCCCCTTCAAGAAGCTGCAAAGAATGCAAATATCCGCCCATTTCGATTCGCCACCCGTGTCTCCCCTAACGCACGCCATGCAAGTCATCAAGTTTTTGAATTACACCTGCAGGTCAGGGAAATAAAAATCGCAAGAGAATGAATGGCTCGTCCTCGGCAACAGCCACATTGCATACGTGTGTGTGGTATGCCGACAACGTTCCGTTCATTTCCTCCACTCCCCACTATCACAGGGGTTCCATAAAAAAACACGATTAGAGGAGATGAGAGAACAAAGCACATTGGACACGTCTGACAAAGAAATAAAAACATTAAATGATGCAAATTGCCCCATATACAAAGTGACAAACAAGTAGATAGAAGGAGATAAGTAAAGGTTAAATGCAAATGCTGGTGAGTCATTTCTCTTGCCATGGGCACACAAAGACATCCGGATCCCGTTTTGTTGTCGTCCTTCGTAGCCATCCAGGTGTTGATGATTGGTTTTATATTGCTTTCCGCCGACACAATTTGTAGAAGGTAAAGTAAAAGTAAAAGAAAAAATATAGGTAAAAAAAAAAAAAATGTTCCTGCATGCAAGGCGCCCGCGTCTCAAAAAGTCCACAGCTTTCTTTTTGGGGAGGTGTTTATTTTCCGCGAAACAAGGAGAAAAGCATAAAAAGGTTGCGTTCAAACAGCGTGCCTGCTGGGCTGCCCCAAAATAACGTCTAAACTTGGCTAGATCAGAGAAATATTCTTTTGGTTCTCTCGGTTGAGTGTCATCTCGTCATCCCTCATCGAATCGTAAGCCAATAATCGCAGAACAGGATCAGGCCTCGTGATATAAGAGTCGTATGCATCTTGCGGCAAAGCAATCTAACAAGTTTCGTCGTCTTCGTCTTCCCATCAAAGTGTTTACTCCACAATAATCTCTACACCAGAGCTGGTGCGTAACTCGTCGCTTCCGCGCGATTGGTGTCCGTTCTGGCGTCGAAATCCTGGACCTTTCTCGGGCATCGGGCCTCTCGGCTGCCTAATGGGCATGCGCTCCTGTGACTGACCGTCAAATCCAACTCCGATGGATCGGTTACTACCGATGGGACCAGCGCTAGAGGGCTGACTTTCTGGCTGCTCCCAAGAGAACATACCCCGCAATCTCCTCGGGCTCGCATTCGGCCCACCGATTCCAGTGCCCAGAGAGAGGCTACTGAGGCTGTTCACCAACAGACTGTCGTCGCGCTGCATACCGAGGGAGGAACCGGATGGCGCGGACGTAAGCGTCGGGGTGTTGGAAGTGCCGCTCGTGGCACCATCGTAGTGTTGCAGGCGCGCTCCGTTAGACTGCAGGGCTGCAGGGAAGCTGGCCGAAGAGGGGACGGGGGATGGAGTGTAGGAGCGAAGGTCTGCAAACGACTTGGCGGCTCGAAGGTTCTGCGTGTTGCCAAAGTTGCCGGGGGAGTCCAAGACTCCCAGGAAGCCCGAAGAAGGCTGGCCGCGCAAAGTGTTAAAATGAGTGGGTCCGTCGTTACGAGACTCACTGAAATCAATGGTTGCGGCGCGGTTCAGTCCACGACGAGCTGTCTCCGCTGGTTGGACAGCGGCAGGGATGGACGACAGGGGAGGGCTAACATTGGTGCCGGGAGCGACCTTGAAAACATGCACCTGCCGCTGATCACCCGATCCCCGAGACGCATGGCCTAGGCCCATGTTGTGAGCAAGTGTATGAACGGTGCGGCGCTGGACAGGAGAAAGGTTGGACGGGAACACGAGGGTGTCACGCGCCGTATCCTCCTTGAAGAGGAGAAGCTGAGAGTAGTACGAAAGCGTTGTGCTATCGTTGAGATCGACCTCTGTAGATACGCGGCATGGGTTAGCGACTTGCCATAAAAGAGCACAAGGAAGTCAAGACACCTACCCAACTTTTGGCCACGCTGGGAGACGGGAGACGGGGAGGTTGCGGGAAGGTGCGAGGTGAGAGACGACATGGAACTCTGAGTCTGAAGTTGCGAGGTCGCCATGGGGCGATGCTGCTCTTCCAGCTGACCACGACGCTCGCGCTTCTCACGTTCAATCCGCTCCCGCTCCTGCAGCGGCAGCATCTTCTTGTATTCAACCCGCAGTTTGCGACCCTGGAGCTCGAAATGATTGAGGACCTCGATGACGGTTGCAGTCTCCTCCGCAGATGTGAAGTTGGCGAAAGCCAATCCCCGGAAGACGCCGTTGTCGAAGTGATAGTTGAAGGCGTAAGGCAACGGCAAGTTGAGCTCAGTCATAAGCTGCACCAGCTGCTCCTTCTTCACCGCAAAAGGAATGTTCTTGATGACAATGGCGGTGGGAATCAACTCATCCTCCGCTTCCGACGGACCAGAGGCTTCCGGGCGCATCGCGCTGCTTTGGAGGGGACCGGGGCCGAGGTTGGAGAAGGCGCTGGGAATGCCAGGCTGCTGATCAAGCCATGTCTACTCGTCAGTCAGCAACGATAGGTTCCATCAATTTTATTCCACCCACTCAATTGAATACGTACCGTCGGCAAGCCCGCCCTGCCAGTGCGCGAAGTAGTCTTGAGGCTGGTCGAAGCCGACCGAATGCCCCCAAGAGCTTGCGCATTGGCAAAGCCGTTGGGATTCCAGGTCTGGGAGCCCGCAAGATCGTAGGCGTAAGAGTTGTTGTGCAGCGACGAATTCAGGCGCTCCAGCCGACCGGTGTCGTAACGAGCCATGTCGTCATACAGGTTCACAGGCATAGGGCCGTACGCGTCAAACTGACGAGAAGGTTGACGGTGCAGCGGCTGCTGATGGCGTTGGGAGCCAGGAGAACGCGCCGCGGAGTTATCGTGGTACATGTCCTGGGCTTGTTGATAGCTCATGGCGGCGAAAAGATTGCAGAGTCCCTAGAAGCAACCAAACCGAGGAATGTGGGCACTGAGATCCACCACACAACAAAACCCGTTCGTTCAATGAGATCGCAACTGTTGTGTCAGGCGGAACTACTCAAACATAGGAGCGACCGGGCAGGCGCTTGATACTAGCGGAGAAGAGGAACTCAAACCACGCTTGTTCGAGGGTATTTGCAAGGTCGAGCGGATCGTAGCAAAACAGGTCAACTTTCCGAGGGGTGGGAGGGAGTGACCGATCGTTGGTAATTGCGGAGAGGAAAAGCGCGGTGGAAGCGACAAAAACCGAAGAAAAACAAGCAAAATCGCTCACAGCTGCTGAAATAATTCTCTCGTGACTATTGGGTCATCAATGGCCGTCGTATCCTTTAGCACGAAAATGTTAGGAACTGAATTTTTTTTTTCGTTTTTTTCTTTTTTTTGTTATGTTTGTCTTTCGCTTCTCAAACCCCCTGGGGGCATCAGAAGAGGGCAGGGAAGGGAGAACTCGGGAAAAAGAAAATGGGGTGCGGGAAAAATTGAAGAACAAGAGAAGGCAGCAAAGGAAAATAAACGGAGCTTTAACACGGGTAGAGGAAGATAAGGGGAAAAGGGCAAAAAGGGAAAAGGAAACGAGCTGCCACTACCTGGGATGGATAAGCAGTGCCCAAGGCTTTTTGACGGCCGAACAGAGAGAGAGGGAGGGAGAGAAGAGGATGGGAGGAGTGAGGGGGAAAGGAGGGAAAACGAGGAACGAGCAAGTAGCAGGAGGTGGTCCAGGAGGAGGAACACCAAAGGAATCTCACTCTTTGGGTGGTGGTGCTGCTGCTGCGGCTGCTGCTTATTGCTGCTTGTTGCTGCTGGGGGGGAAAAGGAAGAAAGGGAAAGGGAAAGGCACGCCCGCCAAAACGGCACGCAGAGAGAAAAGCCGGCAACACCGCGACCGCTTAGTCGGGTCGGGTCTGGTCTGGTCTTTTTTTCCCTGCTCTTCCGCAAATCCACACCCCAAAGGAAGGGAGAAGAGAGAGGGAAAAAAAATAAAAAAGATCGATGGGGATGGGCTGAACGCACTCTGCTGCACTGCACTGGATAGATCGTGCGGGAAATGTGATGGAGAGAAAGCAACGAGAGAGTGAGGCTTGCCCCCAAAGTCAGGAACACCCGATCTGACTCCCTCAGTAATTCTCCAACAATAGATGAAACTGTCAGAGGGATGTTGGAGGTGGTAGGGGGACAATAGCCAGGAATGTTAAATAAGGGCCACCCTACCCGAATCGGATGCTGAATGGGTAGTAGGGGAAGATGGGGGAGATGGGGGGGAAAAAAGGATGGATG
>NT_166531.1:251180-383362 GCF_000002855.4 Aspergillus niger | reverse complement strand
AATTATACTAGCATTACAATGAACATTGCCTACCCAATCTTTCGAAATAAAAAAAAAAAAATCTCTCCTACTACTTAGTGTTCTGAATCTATTCCCGAACATCCGACATTGCCTTTTTTCTCTTTTCTATTTTTTATGGACCTGAGCAGAACGAAGGAGGCGTTTTAAGTACAGAGTCTAGTCTAGTCTAGTCTAAGTTGATCTATTTCATCCTAGGCACCGGCAACCGGGGCCTAATGCAATGCAAGCGCCGCGCCGCCATGTAAGCCACCTGATCCATCTGGTTGTTGCCACAGGAATCGAAGCGAGAGTTCGGAAAATGAAACAAGTGAAACTGATACTTCGTCTCACTTAACCTTAGCCACCTGATAGAGGGATAATTGTTTTGGATTAGGGAACTCTACCTGAAGAGTAGAAATAGTGAACATTAGTGGATAACAATCCCTATCAACCAGTTAAACAAGTACCATAGTAGAATAGCGAGGAAATCCAGAACTGAGTACTTAGGAAATATTCCATTACAGCATACTGGAAAATGAAGAAATCTTCCCCTTGGCTAACTCAACCATCCATCTGTGCAGCAAATCTCATGCAAGGGTTCAACTCCGAATTATCAGAATTTCCCTTCCCTTCCCTTCCTTGCCCTGTCTGCACTGCCCGAGTTCTCCTACGGTATTCGCCCAGGTTGCAGATTCTCTGCATGTTGCAGGAAACTAAGTGCTAACTAAAACCTACTAATCAATGGATTGGTGGGTTGTTAAATATTTTTATTTTTTTTATTCCAACTTTTTCATCCATTCGATGAGATTTTAATGAAGGAATGAATGGAATGTTAGATTTTGGTGGTGGTTAATATCGCTTCGCTTAAGTACTCTTTTACCTAATCGATTAATTTAAAATCATGTGTGTTGGAATGCTGCTTAAACTTGGGACATACTCTGTCAGCAGTTTGAGAGACACAGGAGTGTTGTGGATGGCTGAGTGAGTACTTAACTGCAGGTGTGTGGCTGTGAGTAGTAAGTAGTATTCGTGGCATTTATTTCCAGGATAAGGTAATCCTCACCGGTTGGTAGTGCAAGTGCGGGTGTGGGCTTTAGGCAGAATGCGTGTGCTTTGTTGCCTCTAATGACTGGATTACTTTTGGGGGTACTATGTGGCTGTGATGTGTGGCTTATACGGACTATGGAGATTAGGTGGCTTTTGGAGTGTGGCTGGCGTGCTCGCTCCTTGTTGGACATTCGAGTCGGAGATGGATGTTTGATGGGAAGGTGGTGGTAGTTAGTGGGCTTATCTGAGCGTAGACCGTGTCTTTGATAGGAGTATAAAGCAATTTCGATTTTAAGCAAGGAGATGGGCATGAGGGTGTGATGCACGTTTTGTTTTGAATGGTGGCGGCTACTGGCCATGACAGGTTCTTCAGGTACTGGAGTACTGTGTGACGTGATGATGATTGCAATCATGCTGTATTGGTAGTAAGTAGGTAGTACAATATAGTATAGTAAAAAATAGATACCGATGTACGAATCAAATCAAGTAGTGTTTGGTGTTTATCGCATAACGCCACTGTGCTTCTGTCTAACTTCTGAACGCATTATGGTCTTCGGACTCGGTAGTAAAATGGAGCAAGAATTTACTGCTCGACTCTATCCAAGCGAGCTCAAAGCATAAAGATATACAACTCACTATTCTTTTCACTAATTATTCTTGCGTGTAAAAAGTCATTGTGGTTAAGCATTGTTGATACCGTGCCGACTAACAGCACCAACATATTCTCAAATAAAGTGGTCGTTCGCCCAAGCAGTGCATATGAATAGTTGTGCTAACACAGAGATAACATACCACTTATTCAGACTTGAGGCGCCCAATGCACATCATAAGACTGTACAGTCGAAATGAGTGCTTTTATAGGGAACCTGTTTGATAGGTGGTTCCTAGAACACCCTGTGAAGTGCTATATAATATATCACAACGGTGCGGTGAAAGATTCTAGACGGTCCGTATGCACAAACCTTGTCAATGATATTTAGCTCTGTCCCTGCTTTACGGGTGATTTTTCTTGCCACGCAGTTACTTCGCTCCCTGTTTGCACTTTCCGGTCTCTTCATATGTCCCTATTTCTCCAATTGACTTCGATATATGCTCTGAGCCGCATCTTTTCAAACTCTGTTCATGCAGTGTACCTTTATCAATTCAGAATAAAAGGACCTTCGCTTTGTGATATGGGCTAGTGCGAGAGCGTCTATTTCGGGGATATGGAAAATGTACTTTATGTTCGGAGTGTTGCTGGTCAATGAGTACAGTTTATGATGGTCAGTGGCAGACAATAAGGTTTAAAGAGAGCTGTGTCATCGCGCTACTCGTCTCTTTGATATTTATGATCCTGTGTGTCAGGATGTATGTTTTTGTTGCCGGCTATTATTCGTTCTTCGGGTTTGGGGTCCAGCATCATTATGTTTTTATTATCCTGTTGCTGCTATTTTGCCAAGCAGTACTTCTAAAATGCCACAGATACAGGAGATGAAAGTACATAGCTGGAGTTCCTTTGATTTTCCTGCGTATGACTTATTTGAGGGTGAAACTATTTCAATTCTGGAGGTCTCATTCTTCAGCAGTATGCGCGCTAATGAGAACTGCGAGGTCTTCTTTGGCCAAGAGGTACAAGATTGCTCATTTTGAACACTTTATGGCATGGTATATTTCATACTATCTTATGCGGAATGAGGTCGGTGACATCTCGCACAATGTTTTGAATGCCGGCAGCTATAACAGACGTCTATATATATATGAACAAGGAGCCTCGCCATGTCTCAGATCCTGGTCCCAGCTCAAGGCCACAATACCAGTAACTCAGGAACTTAGCATCCATAGACATTCATCTGATTGGAAAGCATAGTTCGGATTTTAAATGGACTAATTGAAAGTGTTCTCCCGAAGCTGACTTTATAATGAAGAAAATGTATCTTTACTACTGATTGGACTTTGTTTGCAGTCATCAGCAGGCACGTCTCCCGAAATACCACTATTATATTTCAAAACATGTTTCAACATTAAATCATTGTCTATGGTTGATGCCCATTGTTGTATGCACAATATTGTCGGTTTGAACCGTTCTGAAAGAGTAAACCTTGCCATGTTTTCGCATAATAGTTGGTATAACTAAATCATTACTCCTTAGAAGAGGGGGCTGCTTCTCTATTGTTATTGACCAAAACAAATAGTAGCCAGCAGCTGTGGTGTATAGATGAGGTGTGTCATTTAGCTTGGGGTAGATTTCATCAGTATATCAGGATAGATGATTGGCTCTCTTAGTGAGGTGCTCCAGCTTCTACTATAAGTTATTTGCTCGGTTCATCTTTCTATGTAGACCATTATACGTAGCACCGAAAACCAAATATAGAAATGGCAATTACTATGGTATTAATATAATAAATATCCGAAAAACGCTCACTGTAGATAGCCGTATCTCTCAATAACACTACAACTCATTCAAAACTGAAGAACAAAATCATATATCATATTCCTAGTGTAATGAACGTCCTAAGTATAACCATCATATATAATACCCACACTACATCCTCCAAAACCAGTTATTCCGAACATTAACCCTCAATATAATGTCGAATAACCCAGCGGGTATACAAAAACCACCGATCACCTCATCGATATACTATAAACTCGTGATTCATGACCATGACCATCCATTCATCTCCTCAGTCACCAATTCCTATATTTCAAACCACACCCAAATACCCCATCCCCATAGCCAACATCACCGCCACAGACGAAAGCCCCGGAACGCTCACCCCCACGGCGGCATTAACATCACCAGTAGCAGCGGCAGCAGCAGCAGAACCACCGGTCGAAGACACAGAACCGGTACCACTAGCCCCAGCACCAGAACCCGTAGCAGTAGCAGTAGCACTGGTGCTGTTCACAGACTGAAGAGCAGAAGTAGCAGCCGCCGCGTTCCAGGTTGTCGTTGATAGGGAGCAGGAGGTTAGGATGTCGTAGGCGTCTGTTATAGTTAGTATAACAAAACTCTTTCTGGGAGGGAGGGAGGAAACGCACCATTATCATGCGCATCATGGTCATCATCGTGATCATGCTCACTGCGGTAATTGGCAATACAGGCCTCGCACAACGGCAGAAGAGTAGGTGCCTCGACCCAGTTGCAGATGCAGTTGAGCTCGGCGCGGTCGTTGTCGTCGTATTTGTGGTCGCAGCCTTGGGTTATACCTACGACGGGACCACAGACAGACCAGCACCGGTCGGGGACATCGTCGGAGTCGAGGTCGTTGTCGGCGCGGACGAGGGGAGTGAGGAGGAGGTTGGTGGTGATGGCGAGGAGAGCTGGGATGAGATGGAAGTGCATTTTTGATGTTTTTGCTTTTGCTGCTGTTTGTGTTGTTGTTCTTGCGATAGTAATTGAGCTATGATTTTGAAATGTTCTCAATGGAATTGAAGTTGATGATGATGATGATGATGATAGATTGATGCTGGACAGGATATTGCTTCTTATTTATACCTTGTTATTCTGTATACCACTACCTACATTGTTTCTATATTTGTTTTTCTGTACTACTAGTCGGGGTAGGTGACATGCTGCTAGGAGAAAGATCATATGCGCAACTACTCCTCAATGCAATATCGGAAACAACTGTCCTCCCTACATTCGTGAGAGGTCTTCAGCTTGCCTGATTCGGCACGAGAGAGAGGTGGAAGTAAGGAACAGTAGCTCGGCTACATGCAATTCGGGTCGTGCCAAGCTGCGGCAGGACCCTGATCATCTCTGATAACACCAATCTCGGAGATGAGAACGAAGTTGCCTGGAAGTTAGTCTGGATTTATTGTTGTGAATGGCTGTATAGTTTGATAGTGTCAGGGCACCGCCACGGTGGGGTAGCCCGACGTGCCGTTGCAGTTGGAGTCCCTGGGGTGTGGGTCTCGATAGTTCAATAGTAAGTATTTTGTGGAGTGGGTTGATTGATTGATTGATCGGGTTGATTCCCGGGGTTACATGGAATGTTGAGTGCTGCTGGTGCAGTGCTGTTTTGGCATAGAGTCAAGGGAGGTTTCTACTGCAGTCAAGTATGGGATAAAGGTATGATGTCATCTGTGACACTGTTAGTTGGGGCTCTTCTGGAACCAACGATGAACAAAGTCTGCGAGAGTTATCCATCAGCTGGCATGACACTGCATGGGAATTTGTCTCGAATGAAGTGGCCCAATGCTCACAATCGGGAAAAGCCCAGGTACACAGTACAAGCTATTCCTACTCCACCCGCGGGTGAAGTTTTGGCATCGGATGGATGCACTGCCTCCCCGCTATATTTAGTTCCTGCACAGGTTATTGAAACATCACACCTGCATCTGCCACTTAAAGCTCGGATAATGATGCTGCCTGTGTGCCGATGTGAGGGACCGGAGCAAAGCTGCTATCACTAGTCAACTGTTTGCTGCAGACCACCGCTATCACACACATCCAAATACCTATGTTTGCAAAGTCTTGTCGATATCCACTACTGTTATGGTCACTATGAGTTAGGTCATCATGAAGTCAGGTGCTCGCACCTTGGATGACCCGGTCGGAGTTAACCGCTGCTTTCTTCCTGCATCCGTTCATCCGCAGGGCATCATGACAAGGCATCTCGGCTACAACCCTGCATTTCTTCCAACTAATCGAATTGATCGACCTCAATATGGCTCGCGCTGCAATGAGCAAACTCTCCTGGGAGAGTCATGTCCTCCGCCCCGTGCAAAACGCACCTCCTGCCATCATTCCCACACTAATCTACGGTACCGCTTGGAAGAAAGATCAGACCGCCGATTTGGTACACCAGGCGCTCGGAGCTGGTTTCCGCGCCGTGGACACTGCTGCCCAACCCAAGCATTATCGCGAGGACTTGGTCGGGGAAGGCATACGCAGGGCCCTCCAGGACGGCTATGTCCGACGAGAAGATCTTCATGTAAGTGGTCAATCCACGGAAAAACCCAAAATTAGAAATTCTCCCATGCATTTCATGTCTGCCTGTTGCTAATTCATGTCAGGTCCAAACCAAATTTACTTCTGTCAATGGCCAGAGTCCAGATAATATGCCGTATGACCCCAAGGCCTCGGTGACCGATCAGGTCCATGCGTCTATCAAGTCGTCGCTGCATAATCTCCGGCCGTCGAGCACGGCAGATAGCGTGAATGATGCATACATTGACATGCTCATCCTGCACTCACCGCTGCCGACGATGTCTCAGACATTGGAGGCTTGGTCAGCAGTTGAAAGCTATGTTCCTCACCAGGTCCGTAACCTGGGTATATCCAATACCACTCTGTCCATCCTGAAAGAGCTGTTTGCCCAAGCGAAAGTGAAGCCTGCTGTGGTTCAGAACCGATTCTATGCCGACACGCAATACGATGTTCCCTTGAGGGCCTTTTGCCGGGAAAATCAGATCATCTACCAGAGCTTTTGGACGCTATCGGCAAACCCTGAATTGATTCGCTCGGATGCCGTTCAGCTGCTTGCCCACGAGGCAGACATCTCGCCAGCTGCAGCCCTTTACTGTCTTGTTCTAGGACTGGGATACACTACGGTGTTGGACGGTACGACCAAGCGGCATCATATGGAGGCGGACTTGGCTGCCCTGCAGAAGATCGAGCGGTTTACAGAGAACCAG
Source organism: Aspergillus niger (assembly GCF_000002855.4). Taxonomy (NCBI): domain Eukaryota; kingdom Fungi; phylum Ascomycota; class Eurotiomycetes; order Eurotiales; family Aspergillaceae; genus Aspergillus; species Aspergillus niger. Next base: position 376,693 of record NT_166531.1, on the reverse strand, counting down.
CCGGACCTGTGGCAGAGAATACTGAAACGCTTCCAGCAGTTGACTGGTGACCAGACAGTGGAATAGCTGATCCTCTTGATGGTTTGAGCGTCTGATTGTCTTTCATCCTGTACATCTGTGCCTGGCTTCAGCCAGCCCCTAGATGTTTGACTAGGGAAAAAATTTGAAGGGTCAGAAATCGATAGAAGCATCGTGAAACCTCTGGAAGGAAATCAGGCTTTGGGACAGGCCGTTTGAAAGAATGGGCCAAGTCGAGGCCGCAAAGATTAGCGGGTGGTGATTGGATAATGGGGCAGTGGGGAGCTTGCCGTCCCGAAGGAAGCCAACCTCACTAGCAAGTACTTAGTAGAGGTCATAACAGTAGCGTGGTCAGCCGCGATGGTTGCCGTTGACGATGGTTGCTGCCCGTAAAAGAGAACGAGTCTTTGACGCCCAGGAGTGATACTAGATTGAATAACAACGGAAAACTGCGAATTGTGACTGAGCATCCCTCACCCACGTGCCGTACGCTGACTCAGCCCATTGGCCAATCACGACTCACCGCCGAGGTTTGAGATCATCACCGCCCGCCAAGCATCTTGAGTTCCCGAGTTTGCTGGCGGTGACAGACGCCGTTGCCTGTCCTGAACCCCCTCAGATCCAACTTCATCGCTTCATCCCGTTCTCCGTCGCGCCCATTCTTCTTCACTCCCTGTGGTGGAAGGCTTTGTTTCTTTTGCGCTTTGTACCTGCCTTTGTTGCGCCGGCTCGGTCGATCCTCTGAACTCACCTTCGGCCCCAGAGCCTTCCCGTGTTATATAGGCTCTGTTGAATTTCCATCGCCAGCCTCGATTCGCTCAAGTCATTCGGATACAGCAACTGCATCACATACACACGCATCTTTCCGGACCAATATAGAACTGCCGTGTTCGCGGTTTGCCTGACGCCCGCCTGAAGTTTCGATTCTTGCTACTACGTCTAGCGTCTGCGGCGGCGCCGTCGCGTCTCCGCCATTGACACTTGCGCCTGAAGTCCCACGCTCTCCTCCGCTGCTGAGCGCTCTTCATCCTTCTCGAGCGACATCGCCCTGGACATATTTGACAATCACGACGTTGATGACAAGTTTCCCCCCTCATTTTGGGATTGCCTGTGCCAACTGAGGCCTTCCGCTCACCCCGCCATTTACCCGACCGACTAAGTACTTCTGTCGCCTCTCGCCCAATCGCCGTAATTCTTCCTTTCCTCCTAGTGGACGACGCTAGGCCATCGTATACGCGACTTTACTCGCCCCTTAGAACGTCTTTGCTCTTTACCGACCGTGGGTTTTGTCGCCTGTGATGAGTCCTCAAGGAATTACCCGCAAGAGACCTGCGCCTGGCACATCCCCGATCGTCCATCCTCAGCTGGGCCCACTCTCCAGCTACCCTCAGAACCCCGGAAACCAACTCTCCAACGATCAGTTTCTGCAATGGGGTCAGAGCTCCTCGAGCGTCTCCAGCCCCTCCTTTCCTGATGCCAACCCCTACAGCGCCACGGCCTACACGTCCAGCCCGGACGTGCCTGCGGCCAACGTTACTGCTACTGCACCGGGGCAGCTCGCGCGTCGTCAGACCCCAACTCAACTGGTAAACCGCGGTCGAGGATATGAACAGACACCACCGTTTTCGGATCATAGTACTGGAACTGGAGAAAACGGGGGATGGGGGGAGAGTCTGGAAGACCTTTATAAGCGCGCGATGGTTGCGAAGAGGGAGGCGCAGGCCAAGCGGAAGCAGATCCCTCCGTTTGTGCAAAAATTGAGCAGGTAGGTCTACCCACTGACGTGTAGCGAATGAAGGAATACTAACTGAATTGAATCTAGTTTTCTGGACGAGTCGAAGAACACTGAACTTATCCGATGGTCTGATGATGGAAACTCTTTCATCGTTATGGACGAAGATGAGTTTGCGAAGACCCTCATTCCGGAGCTCTTTAAACACAACAACTACGCCTCTTTCGTTCGCCAGCTGAACATGTATGGCTTTCACAAGAAAGTCGGACTGTCGGACAACTCGATGCGTGCCAGCGAGCGGAAGAACAAGAGCCCGAGCGAATACGCCAACCCATACTTCAAGCGCGGGCATCCTGACCTGCTATGGTTGATCCAGAAGCCCAAGAACACGGCGGGTCAGGGTAGCAAGTCTGGAAAAGCGAATGTGCGTGTGAAGACCGAGGAAGCGGAGGATCAGGACCACGATGACTATGGGGATGATGGCGTTGGAGCTCGAGATGATCGTGCGCGCAACCGCCAATTGTCTCTCATCACGAACAATGTCATGCCTAAAGACCAACTGGCAGGCGTGTATCGAGAATTGCAAGCTATTCGGCAGCAACAACAGATCATTTCCAACACCATTAGCAAACTACGGCGCGAGCACGAGCAACTGTACGCGCAGGCGGCCAACTTCCAGGAGCAGCATACACGGCACGAGAACTCCATCAATGCTATCCTCACGTTCCTAGCAACTGTCTACAATCGCAGTCTGCAGGGGCAGGAAGGACCACAGAATCTGGCGAACTCGTTCGCGGGAGCTATCTCTCAAGACCAAGGCAACGTTGTCGACATGGGGGACGATTATACGCTGAGCACCTTGGGTGCGTCCAATCTGAACAGCCCTGGTGGCCAACGGTCAATGAAGAAGCAACCGCTCTTGCTGAAAGCCCCCCCGGGGGCTGACCGGCAGAGCCGTGCGACAACATTGTCCCCTGCTGCCGCCGCCTATGACCGCTCACAACCGCGTGGCCATGGCCGGCAACCGAGTGCGTCGCAGCCTGGCCATGTCGAGGAGGTGTTTGACACGAGCCCGCGGCCGAAGGAGGCGCCGGTGCCAGCAAATCAACAGTACCCACAACGTGACATTATGTCAGTAATTCAAAACTCCAATGCTCGCAACGGCATGCCAACGACGTTCGCCGACTTCCCTAATGTGCTGTCATCGCTTGAAACATCCGGTGGAAACTCGCCACTCACCCCCAATCAGCGTGCAGATATGCTCCGTCTGATGGCCAACGAGAGCAATTCCAGCGGCACCAGCCCCCCGGTGTCCCAGAACAACGCGCTGATGACACCGACGCCACCACCGATGCCACACAACTACTCGGGCCGGCTGGCCAACACCCGCGCGGAGATCGATAACCTGGTGAAGATGCAAGCAGAGCAAGACCGTTCCGTGCAGAACCTGACCAACCTGCTTCAACCCTTGAGCCCTACGGGCACCATCCCTGGCATTGGCACTGACGGCAGCGTCCCCCCTCCCCCACTAAACCTTGATGAGATATTCACCAACGACTACTTCACGGACATTGGAGACCTCGAACATAATAAACATAGCTTAGATTTCGGCGACTCGTCTCACTCGGTGCCGGTCACGACATCGGCTGACCCAACGGCGACGACGGGTCCTGAGGACGGCGTGATCAAGGATGCCAACGAGCTGTTTGATTTCGATCAAATCCCAGCAGAGGGTGATCTCTTCAGCGGGGCCAACCCGCAGTCGACGGCCGGATACTACAACGGTTTCGACGGCAGTGGTTATGGAACCAACCCAATGAGCTCAGGAGTCGGCGCGGATGCGCAAATTCCCATCAGCCACGAGTCCAATCGCACCGAGGCACTTCCAGACAGCGAGAGCACCAGCCCGGCCAACACGGTGGATGATGGCTTGCAATATGGCGGGTCCGAAACTAACGATTCTCAGGGAGGTAAGGGCAATGGCGGCGGCGCGAAGCGGCGCAAGAAGGCTTGATTTTTTTTAATCATTTTTTGCTTGATGACATTACTAACGGGGTTGTGTGTCCGCGGAAGGCAATATAAAGAGCCAACCTTGGAATTACGAATACGAATAAAAGCTTATACTTCCTCAATTGTCTTGCCTTTTCTCTTCTAAATGAGCTGATCAGGTATATCGCTGCATATAATTCCCCCTGCCCCTACCCTACCTACCCTTTAACCACTAAACCCGTCAAGACCTTATACCCCTCCCCCATTTCCTCCTACCTGATTGCAGCAACAGATCAAGACATCCACTATTCCGTTGGCTGGTTGAACTGATTGATTGATTGATTCATTGATTGATTGACTGGCTTCACGCCTCTTTCTATTGACTGACTGCCTCTCAAAAAGCAAAAGCAATCACATCATTTCCCTTTCTTACAACTCCCCCTTCGCCGAATCACCTTGTTTCCTTATCTCATTACCCTACCGTACGCGAAAGAATGCTTCTACACATACCACGATTCTAATGACAGCGGCGCATGTTTGTTCATATCATTGAATGAAATGGAATTAGTCTTCTCTTCTCTTATTCTTCCCCTCGAGTTAACCTTGATACTATGTTTTGTTTCTTATATGCTTCGTCGTAGTATGATTGTGGTTGCCTGTAGTAATTCTTTAGATCATGTCGTTGACGCTCTATTCTGTCATTCAGCTCCGGTATACTAATCGAACGAGGTAGTATAAGTAGTAGTTATAGTATAAGATGATATAATATGCTACACATCAACTAATCAATGAGAGAAAAGTCATTTCCTCCCCTTCTCCCACTCCAAGTCCCCCACCCTCCCCCTCTTCCTATCCCTCTCACGGTCCCGTTCCATCATTCCCCTCTTTCTCCTCCCAGACCCAGACCCCGACGCAACAATGTCCTTCTCCTTCTCCCGCGGATCAATCACCATCAAACTATCCACATCGTCCGGATGCTCCTTCTTCCATTCCAGGTCCTTGCCCAGTGTATCTTTCCCGAAGCGGAGCTGGTGCGTTAACCATCCTTGGTCTGTGTCATCGCCTAACTGTGTCCCTTCGTCGCCATCGGCGGCATCGGGGGCGGTTGCGTTGTTGTCAGACCAGGATTTGCATGATTGGCAGTTTACGATGAAGTGGAGGTCGCAGAGCTGGGATTCTTCGTCGTCTTCGTCGTCTTCTTCTTTCTCTTTCTGGGATTTGGGTTGGGGTTTGCTGCTAGTGCTGGTGCTGGTAGTGGTGGTTGAATCGGCGTTTTCGAGTTTCGCTTTGAAGGCGTTGAACATCTTCAATGCAGCGTTGTCGCTGGTGCTGGAGAATCCCGTTATGCCGTTGCTGGCGCTGTTACTTGCTGAGGATCCGGGTGGTGGGCGTTTGCGGCCGCGGATTGCTGTCTGAGGGATCATGGCTTCCAATGCGGATTTCTTGCGTCCTGTGTCCGACTCGGTGGTTACGGTGCGGCGCATCGAGGCTTTCAAGGATTCGATCTCGGCGTTGGTCCGCTCTAGTTTGGACTTTTGCGCTGGCTGTTCTTCCGGGCTGGGAGAGCGCTCGGGAGATTCTGGATCGCGAAGAGGGAGTTGTGTCGCTGGGTCGGGAGTCTTGGGTCGGTCGATGGGTGGAGGGGTGGGTGATGCGCGTTTGCGTGGCGGTGGTGACGGCGACGCCTTCCTCGCCTTCAGCTTCTTCTTCTCTGCCGGTTGCGCATCGCCATTCCCAGCTGTATCCGTCACCAGCGCAGCATTATATTTCGGCTTCGCCGGCCTGACAGGCATCTCCTCACCCTCCTCTCCCTCATCATCGCCAAAGCTCAGCAGCGTCTTCCCTCCCTTCGCCTTTCCCTTCTTCTTCGCCTGCGCCGCCTTCTTCTCCCCCTTCCCTTCACCAGTACCCGCAGCAGTAGCAGAACTTCTCGCCGTCAAATCCCTCTTCACAATCTTCCCCTCCAACGGCCCCAACTCGCCCACCTCACACCCGGTAACCCTAACAGGATAGACCGGCCTCTCCGTCCCTTCGACCACCTCCCCCTCCGCAATCTTCAACACATTATAAATACTGTCTCCCTCAATCCTCCCAAACAACGTACACTGCCCATTCAACTCGCGACTCGCATCCCCCAACGTAATGAAGAACTGACTTCCGTAGCTCCCATCCTCCGCTTTCGCCATCCCCACCAATCCACGCCGATTGAACCGTAACCGACTGTGCAGTTCATCGCGCAAAACGACTTTCTCGTTGGGATCGCGCGCTGTCGGGTCGTATTCAAATTCAGGTTCCTCGTAGATGGATGTTCCGCCTGAGCCGGTACCGGTTGGATCGCCGCCTTGGAGGATGAAGTTTGGGATGATCCGGTGGAAGATTGTCCCTGCGTAGTAGTTGTCTTGGATGTGTTGGAGGAAGTTCCGGCATGTTAGGGGCGTTTGGGAGGCGAAGAGCGCGATGTGCAGGGGGCCGAGGGTCGTGTGTAGGGTTGCGGAGGCGGTCGCGGTGGGTTCGGTGTTGTAGTGTGTCGACATATTGGTGGTAGTATGTGAGGGTATTGGGGTGGTGGTTGTTTGGTGGTGATAGGTGGCAGCTGGAGCTGCGCGGTTGAAGGTGGGTGGGCGCGTAGGTAGGTGGATAGGGGGTTAGTGGTTGAATTGATGAGAACTAGTTCAATTCATCGAACTGAGTGAGAGTGACCCGAAGTTGGGTCTGATGTGCGTTGGGGGGAGCGCGCGTGCGGAGGTTGAGGTCGGAGATGGAAGTTGAAGCAGTTGGAAATTTGCGTGGGTCACGCACGTCATGTCGCGCCGGCGCGGCGGTGGTATTTAATAGCGTAGCTCCATCCGCTTGATCTACTCTACAACAACCTTCTACTTCAGCCGCTGCTGCTGCTATTTCAAATTTGAACATAAGTGACTATATCTATTCAGCGTCACTACCTCACTATCGAACTATACTATCGTAGCAGTTGAAAATCACAACCCATAAACATCCTCAAAACACTTGGCCGTATCAGGACAACTAACACCCGTCAGCATATCATCTCCAACATTGACAAAGATGACTTGACTTACTATACAGCCTCCCTCCCAAAAATAACATGCCACAATGACCCCATCACCTGCTCGATCTCCTCATCCTTCAACTTCGTCTCCATCACCCACTGCTGATACCTCATATACTCCTCCCTCGGCCGCTTGCGAACCTGCTCCCTCGACACCGCAAACTGCCCGCAATACGGCGTCGCAATCATCTCCGGCACATCAGTGCTATTGAAAAACGTCTTCCAGATAGTTGGGTACTCCTGTTCAACAGATGATGCTTGCGCACTACTCTCTTTGCTATCGGAAACCGGACGAATCACGTTCCCGCACTCGGTACTTGGACTGGAAGAACTGCTAGTAGTACAGCGGAGATTAGCGAAACCATTCTTCTGCACAAAATCCCGTCGGAGAAAAGTAACGGCTGCCACGTTTCCGTAGTCGCGGAACTCAGTGTGACCTGGTTTGCGGTGGTTGTGCAGGAAAACGATCGTCGCGGGCAGATGGTGGTAGTGGTCGATGATGTATTGGAGGTAGACGGTGCTGGCTTTGCCTTTATTCTTGGGGATGCTGAGGGGGTGCCGACGGTCGTCGCGCGTGTAAATTGCGTGGCGCCAGCTGTGGGATTGTCAGTGGGAAGTAGTAGAGTCGAATGCGATCAAAGAGACCTACTCAGGCAATTCATTGATGAGCCAGTCAGGTCTCTCGAATTTGAGTCTTCCGACGACAATGACGCCGTCAATGGGTGTCTGTGTCGTGTCAAGCATGTTGTCGATGGCCCATTGAGGGGATGCAGTGTCCTTCTGGTAGGATGGGAGGAGGTCCGTTATCGACGGACGCTTCTTCCTGCTGACTGAAGGAGAAGGCGAGGCTGAAGGAGTGTGCGAGATATCTGCAATATCCGGCTGTATAGAATCGGTAGGTGTGGCCGCTCGATATTCATCCTCCACCGGATTCGTCTCGGGGATTATCTCCTGCTGTGGCTGGACTATGCTCACTTGCGATCCGACCCAGAGCACAGTGAGGACCAACAGAGCGGCCACAGTTAAGCGGATAAGGAATTGCATGGTCGAGTAGAAGCTGGGCCGGCAAGGCTGGCTGCGAGTGTCGCGTTCGCGGGCTAGAGAGCGCACCGGAGTCCCTCATGGAAAATGACTGTAGATGTGTCTGGAGTGGTAGTCGTAAGGACAGGACGAGTGTCTCGTCATAGAAGAAACTTTGTGATTGTATCCAGGACAGCCGAGGTCATGATGTAACGGCTTAGGTGTCGCGATGGCGGGCCTCCCCGTGGTGGAACCAGAGGTGCATCTATCCATGGTTCGGGGTGTTCGTCGCATCCAGGCCTCGACCCATTTCGATGTACAGTGAACCCACTTCTTGATCTCTCTTTTCATCCACCTTGAAGATGGGATTATCGCTGAACCGTGTCAATTCATTGTCAAATGAGCAGTATGCAGGAGTAAACGGAGATAGCTACGAGGATCTTCGTGCAGTGAGGGTAATGGAGAAATGGACAACGTCAATGTAGAATATCATAACGACTGTGGTACTAAGGTAGGCCCAAATCGACTCGGATCAGGGCCCCGACATGAAACCAGCTAACGCTAAAAAAGTAGCATAAGACTGGGAATGACGATACTCCAACCGTCGCAAAATCATGATCATCCAAACTCGTCAACAATACATGCTCACTGTTTTTGGTCTCACTCAAGATGCCTTGTCTTCTTCGTCGGCAGCCGCGTTTTGTGCAATTCTGCCTTTCTTGGTGATGCGGAATCCTCCCACCAGAAGGAGGAGAGCCTCTGCACCAAGAATGACCGCCAATGTTACCATGGCACCGATAACGCCCGCTACCGGCCTGGAGATACCGCTGCTTGACATTTCCTGGGTTGGAGAAGTAGAGCTAGAGTTAGAGCTGGTCGAGTAGGACGCACATTGTCCATCGGTATTGCCACACGCCTGGCACCACTGCGACTGCGACGTGACCGCAATCTTGGTGCTCAGACTCACAAAGTCGGACCAGGGAATGGTGGCACTTGACCGGCCGTAGAGTGGGTACTCAGTAGGGCTATCATTCTTGGATTCGTTGAGGGTACCGTTATGGAAGACAAACCGCACACTGATATCGGAAGTGGAAGGAAACTCATTCGAGGTCGAGTTGGTCACTAGTTCCCATGCCATGGAGGAGGCATAGTCGGGAATTCCAGTGAAGTTGACATCCGCAGCGGGGAGTTGTGCCAGACCAAAGTACGAGAGGAATGTTCCGTAGGAGCCGAACTGAAGATTCAGCTTGGTTTTACCCTTGGATGTAATCGTCTTATTTAAGCCTTGAAGAACATCACCTGCCAGCATGGCACCTGCTACGGCTCGGATGGGCTCCGACGAGTTGTAAGCCAGGTTGTATTGCTCAATGTTAGCCAACAGGAAGGCCTGTTGCAGTTGCTCTGCTGTTGGAACATTGGTGGTATTGTGGATGGAGCCGACATTGAGGTAGTCAAAAATGGTGTAGGCATTCTTGAAGCTCATTGAAGACTCGGAGAAGGTACTATTCAATAGCGACGAGAGTGATTGATAGAAATCCGTGGTAGAATTAAGAAGTGAGTTATACAATGACGAGGTGTAGTAGTTGTTGCTGCTGACTTCCGCATTTTGGCAGTTGGTCGCACTCTGCAGCCAGGTGGTATCCTCACTGTTTGACCCCGAGTCGGTCATGGCCAAGGGAATCAACTGATAGCCATCCAGAGGAGAATCGACGACTGTTCCATCAGCCAGGGTCTCGTTGGCTGACGAGCCGACAGGCGGATAGACTCCCTGCAAAAAGCCCGTGGCGGAGTTCTGCAGCACATCGTCGGACGGGGTGGAGGCACTGATTTGGCTCAGCTTGACAATGTCTTCACTGATATCCTGGATTTGCAGGGAAGAGCCCGAATCAATGTAGCGGCTCCGCCAGTAGCTACCGGTGGTATAGACCTCACGGTAACCCAGATCGGTCAACTCCGTGTCCTTCAGGACCTTTGCCGTGCGGTCTCCATGTCGAGCAAAGATGTAGGCTCCTAGTACCTTCTCAGCCGATGCTGGAAGGGCTAGAGACATGGCCATCAAGGCCAGGCAAAGACGAGAAGACTGCAAAGAGTGCATGATGAGCCAAGCGTGGTGTCACAGTGGGAGGAGAAGTGAGGGGAAGCAGCAGGCTATCTATAAAGGGCGTAAAGACATGCATGCATGGAGGGGTCCAGAAGAAACCCCGCGGAGAAGGTTCTTATCATGATGACTCGTCCACGGCGGGGTCCGCGAGAGTGTTTCCCGGGAAGGCAGGATTGGAGAAGGAAAGAAGGAGCGACAGGGTTGAGCCAGTCTAGACCCGGATGCAGATGGAGGGGAATCCGTGGGCGAATCGTTGGGCTGGCCGGCTTGGATAGCCCGCCTTGGCTGTAGCCGGTCTCTTGGCTGTCACGAAGAGTCAGCAGCAGAGTCTTGATAAGTAATTGACTTTGATAAGGGAAAAGAAGCAGAGTGTAAATACGAGATAGATGTCGAGATGGAAAGTCAATGGATGTCTGGGAAAGTGTTGCTGGTGAGTTTCTTATTTTCCCAGAGCCTGGACAAGCTCTCCGATGCCGAGGAGAAGCAACACAGGACCCTTCCCCACTTTTGACTTTCCCAGTCCCTGCAGCGTAAGTAAGGCGGAGATGTTGACCAATCATTTCACACTTATCAATTACTGAAGATTCCGGATGGCATCACCTGACTATTGTATGATTGTTGCTATAGATAATCACCCATTTCCTTCTACATTCTATGTTCCACTTATAGTCCCGAACCTTTTGATATGTATGCGTTGATCTGCCTTGATATTGGGCGATACCGGTCTTTACAGCCTAGTCTCTTGTGCCTCCAGTGGGGGTAGTCAGTATCTATCCTGAACTTGCGCTGAATTTGATGGAATTATATCTTATGCGTATTGCAGATGCTTAGACTTGATAATGAAGGAATTTTAAATCGTACTCGATACCCCCTTTGTCCCTACGTTCTTAACCTAGGTTAGGACTAACCCATAGTATGAAACAAGATGGAAAGACGATTATAACAGGAGCCGAATCTCGGGTGTGAACTACCTACATTTTGGGTGTACAAAGGCTGCTCCCACGTGCAACTGCGGGGATGAGTCTGCTCAAGGATGTGATGGTTGATCTTAAAGCATTGAGCTGTAGTAGTCACCCAGGTAAAATATGCTCCCTCGTTCCCATGTGGCACCTGAAGCACTCCTTATATCTACGCCAAATTTCGAGTTGTGCAATTCTGGAATTAATGCTAGGTTATCCTCCTTTAATCCGATAAAGTCACAAGGCGCCCGTAAAATATCGCGATGCGACCTTTCTTGGTTCGGTGCTCTAGCGTCTGTTAGGGCATTCGATCTATATTGTTTAAAGCCCTGGAGACATACATCAACACCCTCAGGCGTTTCCAATAAACGTAGCCCTTCATTTCGCTTTCGTGTAGTTTCTATTTCCTATTACTTTTGGGGGAATACAATCACTACTCTGGATATGGGCGATCTCGTCAACCCCACAGCGTTGGATATTATCCTATAGAAAGCTCGGAAAATACCCCGGAAAAGCATCCGAACACCCTACGACTTTTCCGAGAACAGCATTATTTATACTCGATGTATACTCCTGTCCGAAGAATAGAAGCTGCAAGATCAATAGTAAACCTTTTCATTATCACCTCCGCATAACCATCGGATTCTGACTCAATCTCGGCTATCCAAAGCAGGTTACTAAACAACCATCTCTTACCATCCGCACCACTACCCTACGTGACACCCAACTAGTCGCAACAACCCCCTGCCAAACATGGCATTAAACCGTACCTTCAAGCTCAACACAGGCTACGACATGCCTGCCGTCGGCCTAGGAACATGGGTATATCAATCGCTTTTACGCAAAACATGCCCGCTTCAGATCTGACACAATCAAACAGCAATCGAAGAAAGACGAAGTCCGCGACGCCGTCATCGCAGCCCTGAAATGCGGCTACCGGCACATTGACGCGGCAGCAGTGTATGGCAACGAACAGGAAGTGGGAGACGGGATGAGATTGTCTGGGGTTCCGCGGGAGGAGATTTTCGTGAGCCAGCCCTTAAAACCTAAAGAGAGGGTTATGATATAGGGCTAACTCATGCTGAATGTATAGCTCACAAGCAAGCTATGGAATACCCACCACCATCCCGAAAATGTCGAAGAAGCTGTGGATAAATCGCTGGCTGATTTGCAGACTGATTATCTGGATCTTTATCTTGTATGTTGACGATGTGTCTACTAGCCGTTGAAGTCCTGCTAAATATTGTACAGATCCACTGGCCCGTCGCGTTCCGATACTCAACTACCACCATCCAGCCTGTCAATGAACAAACGGGCCTGATTGACGTGGTAGACGTACCAATCAAAGATACATGGGCAGCGATGGAGAAACTAGTAGAGAAAGGCAAAGTCCGCTCCATCGGTGTGAGCAACTTTACTCGCGAGAAGATCGAGGAGTTGTTGAAGACGTGAGTATGCTTGTTATTGCGTATGTATCATAGCTGACGCTATCTACAGAGCGAAGATTACTCCCGCAGTCAACCAGATCGAGGCTCATCCGTTCCTTCAGCAGAGGGATCTTTTGGAGTGGTCGACGCAGAAAGTAAGATACTTTACATCTTCAACAACACGACTATCATACTAATCGAACTTTGTCTAGGGCATCGTGGTAGCAGGCTACTCCCCCCTAGGCAACAACATCTACAACATCCCTCGGTATGCAGACCGTTTCCAGCTCTTCATATCTCGCAAGAAACTGACAAACTCCCAGCGCCGTCGACGACCCCCTCGTCATCGAAACAGCCAAGAAATTAAACAAAACCCCTGCGCAAGTCCTCATCAGCTGGGCCGTCCAGCGCGGAACTGTCGTGCTCCCCAAGTCCGTCACTCCGGAGAGAATCGAGAGTAATTTCCAAGGTAGTCTTTCTCCCACCCACAACATATGTCCTCATTGTGCTAATATGGACTATTCAGATTTCATCCTTCCCGACGATGCATTCTCAACCATTCAATCACTGGAACGCCACCAGCGGATGAATTTCCCGGCTAGAATCGGTGTCGATATTTTCTCAGAGGTGGGTGAGGAGAGTGTGAGGAAGAGTGCGCTTGCTTGGGCGGAGCAGCAGAGGGTGCTGAAGGCGAAGGCTTAGTTCCAGGATTGTACAACTTAGTTCAGTCTCTGTGGAGGAGGGGTGGTATGTGCTGTTACACTGGCTTCTGTGGACGGATGTACATAGCAGGGCACTTGGATATCCTATGATAGACATATGGTTCCATAGTTGAAGTACTTTGGGTTCAACGTCATGAGGAGTAGGATAACTACCACCAAAGAGGCCACCAGCGAAAAGAATCTTAGGAACGGACTGATGTCCCGGACTAGGTTATCTTGAAACTGCTAATTTTCTATTCTCCTCTATAAATCAATCATCCAAAATCTGCACCTTAATAGCCCCCGACCGAGGATTACTAGCCGTATCGAACGCCTTCAACCCCTCCTCCAACTTAAACCGATGCGACACCAGCGGTTTGAGATCAATCATCCCCGCAGCAACCAGAGCGATCGACTTGGGGTAAATATCGTGGTATCGGTACTGGAACTTGAGATTGATTTCCTTTGCGGACATGTGCATGAACGGGATGTTCTGGAAGTCCTTGCCGACTCCGATCACGAACACGGTGCCTCCGAAGCGGGTTGCCTGTATCAAAACCAGTCAGTCATCAATCCCAATCGATACGATGCTTTCTTCGACTGGAAAAGGGAGGAGAGCCATACATATATACCCGCATGCACACTACTCTCCACACCCGTACACTCCATCACAAGCTTAGCTTCCTGTCCCAGCTCAGATATGATCCGTTGGCCGAGATCAGCCGAGCTCTCTCCCTTTTCTACCTTAACTGGTCGCACGCGAGGAACCAGCTCCTTCGCCTTTGCGAGACGGTTCTCATCGAGGTCGGTGATGACGATGGGTTCAGCGCCAGCAGCGTTAGCTGCGAGTAAAGTAACCAGACCGATTGGCCCAGCGCCGCAGATGACTAGTGGATCGGCGAGTCGTAATCCAGAGCGATCAATACCCGCCAGCGCCACGGTCAGTGGCTCGAGGAGAGAACCCTCTTCGAAGGAAACGTGGTCGGGAATCTTGTGGAGCCAGGCCTCAGGGTGGGCGTGGTATCTGCGCAGAGTACCATGGTGCGGGGGTGTGGAGAAGAAGACCACGTCCGGACAGGCATGGTAGAGGCCTGTTCGGCAGAAGTCGCAGGTGGGTTTGGAGCAGGGGACGCCGCATTCCAGGGCGACGCGGTCACCTTAAGAAGGGGACTGGTTAGTGGATGGCTGTAAGTAGGTTGAGGAAGGGTTTGAATTACCAGGCTTGAAGCGTGTAACGGCCTCGCCGACTTGCAATACCACGCCGGCACTCTCGTGCCCCAGGCCATTGTCGCCCGTCACGATCATAGGCCCGATATGGCCATGTTTCCAGAAGTGCACATCAGAGCCACAGATACCGGTTGCGCGGACGTGCACTAAACACTCATTTGGTGCGATCTTGGGGATTTCGCATTCGACTAGCCGCAGGTCGTTGGCTGGGCTGGTGTGGATGGCGTAGTTGGTGGGCTTCTGTTGGATGATTTCCATTGTGTTAGATGTGCGTAACGTTTTAGGAGGAAGATATTACCCTGAGATGTACGGGAAAGTGCCATATTTATGTGATTCCTCACTCCTTGGGGCATTGAATTTGCCATACTTCAAAAATTGGACGGCGATACGCCCGAGACGCGGGGGAATCGATGAACAACTGGACGAATGTGGGGTAGGGGTGGGGAAAGGGTCTCGGGGTTATTTCCAGCCTGCGGCGCCACTGATTCGTTCGGCGATAGTGCCGGGCCAATCGCTGTTCAAGCCTCTATGCAACGTGAAACGATGCTCAATCTATAAGAATTGACTGAAGCAGTGCACGGATGCATGGAATGAAAAGATTGTCAGTCACCTGTTATCCAGATATCGTCATGTCGACACTGCAGCCATCGGTAAACCGTGCTTTGGTCCTGCACCCCGGAGGCACCTTCACCCACTCCGAGCGCCGTATCCCGACCATCGAGTCCGATCGGGATGTTCTTGTCCGCGTGGTGGCCACCGGCCTATGTGGCTCAGATGTACGTGATAATTCTTCCTTACTCATAAGGAGTATGATTCTCTCATATTGTCTCCATGCAGATTCATTACTGGCAGCATGGAAAGCTCGGTGAGTACGAAGTCACCCAGCCCCTCATTCTCGCCCATGAGTCCTCGGGCGTGATAGTAGCCACAGGTGGCAATTTCCAAGGGCTGAAGATCAACGACCGTGTTGCTTTGGAGCCTAGAAACCCCTGTAATGTCTGCCCGTACTGTCGCAGTGGCCGTTACAAACTCTGCACGTCCAATTCCCTCGAGAGCCATTGCATCATGGAAAGCTCCTTCTGGTCTGATACTTCCGTGTCCCAAAATAATTTATTAGCTCCTACCTTTTCACGTAATATTAGTAACTCCTGCTTGAAGATCACTACGTAAAACGAGCTACATATATCGAGGAGGATACAAAAATTCTCTTTTGTACTGTTGGCTGCTCTAAGACTTATTCTCTAATCAATCCAGCCCCTGGATATTGAAATGTCTTAGAAAGAGCCACTTATTTCTAGACCAGCCCTACGGATACTCTTACGTACTGGCCGAGCGAGACAGGACAGTGACTTTTATTGGCTGAAGCTTCGGACCCTAGCCAATAGTCCACTCAACTCACGGTATGAGAGTTTTATCATGTGAATGGGATATACCTTTCTTATTAGCCTGGGGTATCTGCTCCCGATGATGACCCGGGGTGAATTGGGTGGTGGAGTGCCTAGTATTTCGAGGATAAGGCCGGGTAGAATTTCGATATGAGTGTTTCAATGTCTCGTCGGGGCCTAGAGAACCACTAACTTTGGCGATAAGTCACATCTGCGGTTTTATTACTCGCTATATTAGTAAGTAGGCTATAGCTTTTTAGTCCATAGTTATTGCTAATTAAAGTTTAATATTAGAATCTACTATGGCATACATTTATCACATGATATTTTGAAATTATAATATTTTTTTGAGTATTATTTTAATATTACAGCACTGGCTTTTTGAAATTGAAAATCCAACATCCCTGTGAGCGAGATGCCATCAACGAATCACCTCGTCCGGGATCCAGTTATCATGAGTCGTACGCGCTGCAATAGCGGAATACCCAGCTACTATTTGACCCCTACGAGGGCCTGTGCTATGAGATGGAAAGTCTGTCTGCGTATACTTTGTAATACTCCGATAATAGACTGATGTTTCTTACCGCCTTCTATATCCCTGCTCCAGGACGTAAAGTTTCTTAGATCAGTTCGATGACGAGTAAGACGTCCTCTTTTGCTCCCCATGGGTATTTTTAGATCCCCTGTCCCCCACTGCTGTTAGCCAACTTTGGATATTATTAATACCGAGCTGAGAACGGTGAGTTACGCAGCTATAGTTCGTTACTAATAGCAGACAGGGGTATTCAAAGCCGGACTTCCTAGGTCGGTTAGGGCAACTAGGATTGTAGTGAGTCCAGTTGTTCCTTGTCTCTGCGATGATTATTATAGGCTGATGAACACTAAACATGAGAAGGAAAAACCCAAAAAGCCATAGAGAATATGAGGGGTCTACTCCGTTCTTCCGATGCAACTCCGGAATCATTTTCAACCGAAGCATGTGCCCTTCCTAGTTCGAGTTTCGATTTACCAGGAACGATTATCCGTGGCCAACTCCCTCAGCCACCCTGGCCCTGCCCTGCCATTATGAACAGTTTCCATCCATCTCTTCCTTCCGTCATCATTTTCCCGTACTATCATTGACCCTCCAGGACACCCTCACGTATCAAGCCCTTTTTGGAAGAATTCGACTGGGCTTGTCTTGTCTTCTCCAGTTGAATCCCCCCATATCAGCTAAATGGATACCATTATCTCAGCAGAACCTTCACACAGAAGACCAAAACCGACCGACAGCTTGCGTCTGGTGAACCAGTCAGAGCCAGACAGCAAGGGCAGGAGTTCGACGAAGGCCACCGACCATGAAAGCGTATCCGAGTTCACATATCCTGAAGGCGGTTTCGCTGCTTGGACTGTTGCGATCGGCTGTTGGTGCTCGATGACCGCAGGCTTAGGCCTTGTTAATTCAGTCGGCGTCTTGGAGGCCTATGTCTCCTACAACATGCTTCCTTCCTCCTCCCCCAGTGCCATAGGTTGGATTTTTGGCATCTACGTTTTTATTTCGTACTTCTGCGGTCTACAAATCGGCCCTATCTTTGATGCAAGAGGTCCACGAGAGTTGATGATTCTGGGCACTGTCTGCTCGCTTGCTGGAATATTCTGTCTGGGTCTCTGCACAGGTACAGTCCCCTTGACCGGTTCCCAGGCCCACGCAGCTAATTCTTCTTTCTTTTCTTTTCTTCCAGAATACTATCAGTTCATCCTGTCATTGTCCATCCTTAACGGCATTGGTTCCTCCTTTCTCTTCACTCCGGCTATGGGCACTATATCGCACTGGTTCAACGCTAAGCGCGGCTTGGCCAGCGGCTTCGCTTTCACGGGCAGCGGACTTGGAGGCGTGATATTCCCGCTAATGTTGCAGTCATTAATTCCACGCCTGGGTTGGGGATGGTCGATGCGCTTGGTAGGGTTTGTGCTTCTCTTTCTATGTATTCTCAGTGTAGTGCTCTGCCGGAGCCGCCTGCCACCGAAGCGTGGTGCAACAAGCTCTTGGCGTGACGTTCTACCCAGTGCAGCCATCTTCCGCGATGGAACTGGCGCGATGGCCGTCACATCTGCCGGAGTCTTCTTAGTCGAATGGGCATACTTCGTTCCCATCACTTACCTACCGACATACTACCTCACAAGAAAAGGGCTATCTGGCCGGCAAGCAATAGTTGATAGTGATGCGGCTTTTGCTTACCGATTGCTCGCCATCCTTAATTCAGTTTCCTGCCTTGGGCGTTTCTTTATCGGTTATATTGCCGACAGAATAGGGCGGTACAATACCATGATCGTCTCGACCTTGCTATGTCTGGTTTCTGTGATGTGTCTATGGTTACCAGATGCGATGGCCGATTCGCCCCCAACTCTGGCGCTTATCATCGCTTTTGTCATCCTGTTCGGATTTGCAAGTGGCTCAAACATAAGCTTGACGCCTGTCTGTGTTGGGCAGCTATGCGGGACACAGGACTATGGTCGGTATTATGCGAGCGCGTATACATTGGTTAGTTTCGGGTGTTTGACCGGCATTCCTATTGCCGGGAGCCTGATGAAGGCTACTGATGATTCTGGCAGGAAGAGCTTCTGGGGGGTTATTTTGTTTACAGGGATGAGTTACATTGCCTCATTTGCATGCTTCCTATGGGTGCGAGTGCGTATCAAGGGCTGGAACTGGAAAGTTATTTGGTAGTTTGACGTATTTAGACACTACTTCCCTCCCTGTATAGTAAGACAACCCTGATAGGATGACTTGGTATGAGCAGGAGGTGATATCTTCGCTATTGAGGACTGTGTGTAGGTCTCCTGATTCCTCTTCCTGTCTGCCACACTCCCCACTCAAGACAGGAAAACATTTCGCCGCATGTGAAAGTTGCTGGACAGAGCAATGTGGAACGATCCGAGATCCGCATCAAAGTGTTTTTGCTTTTATCTTCAATTGGGCTGGTGTTGGCGGCAAGCCGACCAGGCTATCTGTCAGCTGGTAAGCAATTGTAATGATAATCGGCATAGCAGATTGATGCTTGTATCTCCTATCTGCTCTGTACTCACCAATGCTCTTGGATGACTTGCATGCTGTTGGAATGGTATGTTAACTCTTGTACTATAACATTGTTATTCATCCTCTTTAGTCCCTCGCTCTCAGCGGGATTGCGGAAGCTTGTGGGAGGACGATACGGAAGTCTCATGCAGTAGATCCATGAAATCATTCGGGACCATTCAATTCAAAAAACAAAAAAAAAAAAAAAAAAAAAGAAAGAAAGAAAGGCGAGTTTGGATGCAAATGAAGTTCGGGCACATCTATATGCACGTTCCGATAAACTCATAGATATGTAAATGATGCTTATGGGACCTATCAAATCGAGAATTGAATGGATGGGTGCATGGAGAAGCCTGTGACGCGGGTGAAGGTGCTCTGAAACTGAACACCCAATTACGTACAAACGGTCAATGAATGCGGGTAACTATATGATTAACCTTTTTCCATCTGTTTCTTCAACCGTTACGAGTTATAATATCTAGCTGAATGTGAAACCGGCCGTGTGCGGCCTAGGGCAGTCTACCGCGCCTGCATTACCCCTACGCACCAACCATCTGACACAGCCCACTGCAAAGCAAAACACACGGTCCAGCAAGAAACATTCATCCGCATCCCGTCAGCATCCAGAACAGTAGTCACTACGACCGTTGGAGCTAAACGCTTTCTGCTACCCACGCATCTACGTCTCAGGCAAAGGGCCGAACACGTCGTCGCCCGGTTACACACTCTCCCCAGCAGTCTTGTGAAGCTTGAGGTCTCCCAGATGGCCCAAAGATAGAGCCAAAATGTGGGAATACATGCATGCTTCGCGGTTGCACATACCCTTGAAACGCATGGCCCCAGACTGCCTCAACCATTTAGAGACGATCGGCCAACGCCTCGACCACCCTGGGAATCTGAAGCTTCCGCTGAAATCTACAGGTTCACGACAAGCCTGCGCCCCTCCGGCAAAATACTGCAGTTCTATAGAGGGGAGCTGATCGGGATATTTCACGCGATCAGCTTGGTCCTCAAGCTGGCTCACAAAAGCCACGGATCAGCGGCCGTTGCGACGATCCGGGTAACGATGCAGCTGACCGTCTCGCTAAAGGAGCGGTGGCCAATCCTATCCTACACCGTCTATACCAAATAAGTTAGCACCGACAATCAGCGCCCCGGAATTCCGCAGGCGGGGTATATGTCCGATATCGTCCTCCGAGTAAACCGCCTCCTCGGCCTATCCATCAGCATCATTCCTATCCATCAGCATTACCATCATCTTTATCATCGACAACATGACCACCCCGCTCGAAGTCTGGGGCCGCCGCGACTCCTCCAACGTTCAGGCGGTGATGTGGTGCATCGCCGAGCTCAACCTCCCCTACCTGCGCCACGACATCGGCCAACGCTTCGGCGGCAACAACACGCCTGAGTTCCTCGCCATGAACCCGAACGGCCGCATCCCTGTCCTCCGCGATGGCGCCAGCGAGCCTTTATGGGAAAGCGGCGCCATCAACCGGTACCTGGCATCCGCTTACGGGTCCGACGAGTTCTGGCCCCAGGATCCCCGGGCGCGCGCACAGATCGATAAATGGGCCGAATGGGCCAAGGTCACCTTCACCCCGGCCTTCTCGCTGCGTATCTGGTGGCAGCTGGTGCGGGTGGCCCCGTCGAAGCGGGATCCGATCGCGATTCGCGAGGCAGTCGCCGGGCTCGATCCCATTCTGGATATCGCGGAGGCGCAGCTGACGCGGCAGAAGTTTCTGGCTGGAGATGTGTTTACCCTTGCGGATGTGCAGTTCGGGCACCTGCTGTTTCGGTACTTTAGTATTGACATTGAGCGGAAGGAGAGGCCGGGTCTGCAGAGGTATTATGAGGCGCTGAAGGAGAGGCCGGCGTATCGGGAGCACGTTATGGTTGATTTTGAGGCGCTTCGCGCCGTTGATTAATTGGGGAATAATAATACTATATAAGAACTAAAGTAAATAAATCTCTAGAAAAGGGCGCTAATATTTTCATAACTACTATTCTCTATTTGGTTACTCTGCAAGACGAAAGATCAATGTGAAAATGATCTTCGAAACTATTCAGTTGATATACGTGATCCATTGATAGACACATACTACTACAACCACACGATTGTTAGCCCTAAGACTCCATTCAGTGATGTGATTGCCCAGAAGGTCCTCATGGTTCATCGTGACACCCTCCAAATAATCGAGGCCATGAAATTTGGTTACGCTGTGTACGTGGGATGCGATGTGATAGATATTCGTTAGATGGTCGCTGACACCCTTCAAGAGGACAAAACTTGGAGATCCTGCTCTCAATAAAGATATAAAGAGACTATGCTGAGCAACGGCAAATCCCATAGGATTAACGGAAGCATTACAGATGATTCTACGCATGACGAATCGTACTATGGTCCAGGTGGCCATACTTCAAGGGAAGAGTAAGAATCTCTTTTCAATTGCATTCCGATCTTACTCAAAGACGAATAGAGGCGTTACATCCCATTTGGTCGCAGCAGGCGACACGGGATTGGCTATCTCACTTACCACGCCAGTAAATCTACTCAGTGAGCAAAAGGCAGCGAGGGGTAAGCACTCAAGCGGAAAGAGTAGGCCATCAAGAGACCTAGAAAATCAAGTACATATGGGGATTAGTATGTAAGTCTCTGTTATAGTTCGGGCAAGATACCCATGATTACGTCAGAGCACATAAAGAGTCATGCAAGAGTGTGTTAAAGAACAGGTAAACTACCCAGTGTGTCAAGGCATGCCGGAAGTTAACTTAAATCTCCCTCCAAAGTTTATAAAGCCTGTGCACATCTATTGAAAATCCAGGAAAGAGCACATCTCCCACATGATTTCTAATGCTTTCACACTTATAAGCAACAGTCCTGCACCATCGGATCCACTGATGCATGATCAGGGTTCTCTATCCGGCCTACTTGTAACCCATACAAATACTTACAACCCATATGTTAACGAATCTTGAAGATTTTCACTATCTCGGAAGCCACAAATCAAGCATAATGGGCTTTACGGTGGATCGGAGCAAGTTTGATGGCGTTCTTGCGGAGCTTGTAGCTGATGTTTTAGAGCATTTTGCTTCGAACGGAGCACCTCAGGAAGTAAAGAACTATGTTGAGAAGGTAAGATGCCCGAGGCTCTTAATTTTGCGATCTACGGAGTTAAAAAATGCTGTCTGGAATAGTGCTTCTACGAAAATTCAACGAACGGCAAGATGCTGCGCGGGCTTTCTGTTCCTCAAACCGGCTTGTCAATCTTAGGTCGCCCTGTAACCGAGCAAGAGTATCACGATCTTTGTGTACTTGGATGGCTGGTTGAATTACTTCAAGCATATCTCTTGACGCATGACGACATCATGGATAATTCATCCACTCGCCGGGGCAAGCCGTGCTGGTATCGACTACCATCAGTCGGTATGAAGGCAGTCAACGACGGTAGTCTACTTAGGTCGTCAATATTCTTCCTTCTCAAGCAACACTTCCAGACACACCCAGCGTATTTAAGGATAATGGAGACCTTCCATGAAGTCTCCTTCTTGTGTGAGATCGGCCAAGAATGCGATGGTATCGCTTCCGAACAACGCAGCATTGAAAACTGGACCATGGCAGAGTATGAGAAAATATGCAACTTGAAGGCAGGTTATTACACCTTCTACTTATCAGTTTCGATCGCTTTGCAATATCTCCAACTCGACACTCCCCTAAATGTCCAACAAATCCAAGATATCCTTATACCGCTGGGCAGCTTTTACCAGTCCCAAAATGACTATCTCGATATTTTCGGTAACCACCATCTGACAGGAAAGATCGGCACAGATATACAAGAGAATAAATGCTCCTGGGTTATTATCCGGGCATTGCAGATGTGCTCAACAGAGCAACGGCATGTCTTACTTGAAAATTATGGACAGTCGAGTCATGATTTTGCGTTGAAGTGTCAGCGGATCTTTGAGGCTCTGCCTCTAAGAGAATTATATAGGTCAGAGGAAACTCGTGTCTTTAGTGGGCTACAAGACAAGATAGGCAGCTTAGATGACAGTGAGGGCTTGAGAGGAGGCATTTTTGACGTCCTTCTTGGCTGTGTTCGTGGAGTGACGAAGCAAGCACGGCCTTGAAGACCCAATCAGTAAAAGAGATTATTTCATTTGAATTACTTATTCGTAATCTAGTGATTAGCATGCTAGATAATCTCATCTTGTTGTATCTAGTTTGATGCTTTCATGGTATGGGTTTGGGGGTGCACAAAGTATTAATAACAGGGATTGTGTTCAACAGGAAGGTAAGACTGCGTCAATGGACTGCCTTAACCCTTGCTGCTTCTCACCGCTATACCAACTGAATAGAACACCGTATGTAGCCGAATTATGTTTCACTGCATCCAGCTAAGGACATTTGCAATACAGATGGAATGGACAGTTGGCTTGGTATCTCTGTAAGCTTCCTATTACCAGCAATTGTATGATTCCCAACTAGCACAAGATCTGAAGTCGGAAGTAGTATACGACCTATTGTAAAGTAATCACTTATCACGCATCGGTGCTTATACATTTGACAACATCCGCTGATAATAGCCTGTCGCTAGCACTACTTGTTGTGCTCCATCGACGCGTGTATGTCTGCCCTCTCATGCAGCAACTTCTGGGCGAACGGGGACCGTTTGCGAAGGGTTGGTCCATAGAAGTATACAACATATACCGTTGCCACAAGGATCATGGATATGCAGACTATATAATGAATTAGTAATATGCTGCAACAGAGCAAGTGGTGGCTTACATAGAATCGTGGACGCATATTCCAAACGATACTTCCCACCAATATCTGTAGCATACGTCAGCACACCATACAGACGCAAACATCTTTGACTTGAAGGCCGGCATACTCTCATAGAAAGGTGTCGCAGGGACAGTCAACACACCGGCCAGAAAGTCCCTGGCCCACCCATTACCTCCGGTGGCAGACGCAGAGTACGGCCCATAAGCACAGATCATATAATCGATCGTGGCCATAAAGATGCTAAAGTTGGCGATACCAACCAAGGCTGAGAAGAACATGCTGCCAACCCAATGAGTCTGCGGGAGACTCGTCCATGCGAAGCCAATAAGTCCGATGGGAAGACACGGCGCAGTGTAAAGGAGCCACCAGAGTCGAGATTCGTATTGGGCTCTCTCGTCGTTGGGCTTGCTGCGACGTTCGTGAATGTTGCGTTTGATAACTGGGATGACCATGATCCAGGTGATAACGTAGCCTATCATGATTGGAAGAAAGGAGAGACCAACGGCGACAGTGCTGAAGTTCCATTGTGCGTACACGAGACCGAAAGATTGGATGAATATGAAGATCAGAGCGTCAGTAAAGCCACTAAGTAGGGAGAGACATAGCACGATAGGCTCAGTAAGGAGCATGTGGAATGGTCGAAGCCAGGTCCCGACAATTTCCTTCCCTGAAAAGCGGTCCTTGAGAGGGATCAATTCCGTCGGTCCGTACACATTCTCTCCCTTTTCCCGTCGCTGCTTAGCGATCCTGTCAATCATGACAGATGTTCTTGTTTCCGGGACGAGTATCAAATGCGCCAGCTGGACGAAGCCACCGAAGATAAGCTGGATCCAGATATTCCATCGCCATGGGAGGTATGCTTCCACGAAACCCCCGACAACCGGGCCAAGAACTGATCCACCAACAGACGAAAACACCACGCATGCCACTGCGTACTGCTGGTCATCTGGCTCCCATAGATCTGCTATCATGCCCAGGGTGACAGAGCCGCCGGCTGTACAGATGCCACCAAGCGCTCGACCAACCATGATGGTGGCAAAATTGGGGGCGATGCCGACTGGGATTTGCCATATGTTTACCAGGAAGAGGCTCAGTTGTAGGATAGGCTTTCGGCCCATTTCTTCACTCCAAGGCGCCCAGAGCTCACAGCCAAATGCGTATAAGATGAGGAAGATCATTGCACCGCAGCGAGCTGCCTGCTTGCTTACGTTGAATTCTTCGGAGATGCCTGATATGGCGTTGGAATATAGGCTGGTATTGAAGTTCATGGATGTCTGAACGAGGAATATGACGAGGATGATTGTCCATTTTTTGATGTTTGGGAATGAAAACCCAAGCTCTGAATAGCAATCGGCTTCGGTTAGGATCTTTGGGCCTGATGCGGACTCAATCTGGTCACAGGTAGGCTGTTGAGAGGCAGCCTTCCGGTGACAGCCAGTCGGGGGAGCAGACATGTCTGGGAAGGGTAGAGAATGTGGAAACTACAATCTGGTATGTCTTAGGGGGCGGGGGGATATGAAGCAGATGGAAAAGAAGAACCCATCAGGTGAGCATGGGAGGAGAGAAGGAAAAATAGCTCCATATACGAAGAAGGAAAGGCTTTTATATTACCCCAGAACCCCAGAGATAGCCCCCGCATTGACTGTCAATTCGTTTTCATGCCAATAGTTTACGACAGGGCCCCCGGTTTCTAGCGTGTTCCCGGTCCAATGTTGTCCGAGAGGCAAGCCACCGTGCTGTAGCCCTAATCCGGCTTACCATATTGAATGAGAGTCAATTCCTGGTGATTCGGGTTGGTGAATCTTTTTCCGATTGACTACTATCGATATGTCTACTAATACTGGCAGCATGAGGTCTGAATGTCTGCTAATTTGGGCTCCCGGAAGACAGGGTGATTAGAGGTAGACAAGGGCGACTTTACATCCACACATCGGACTTGTTTCATTCGGGTAAAAATGGTTCTCTGCAGCTGTCGAAATTGCCAGCAGCTCGTTGACCTTGGGCCGACGTTCGGGACAAGCCCTGACTGTGGGACTCGGCTCGCGGAGCTATCGCCGTGGTAAACGACGGGGGTTTTCCGGATGGCATCCACTGGGCTCCGTCAGAGGCTTGGCCATCCCCACGGTGGACAGTGAAATTCCTGAACGGCACGAAGTGATGAGCTTCGTGATTATGTTGGGGTTGTGGCGACTTTGCTGCCGTGGTGGCCGGGTGGTAATGTTCTTTCGGGATTCAAAGGACCACAACTGTGAAGCGTGGTATCGAGCCTGAAGATGTAAGCATGTAGATCTAGGGCAATAGCTCGGTCAAAAATTATAATCAGAAAACCAAGTGTTTCCATTGTATTCCTTATTCAACACGGCTCTGTCTAGATATACAACATCCCACCATTAGCACATATCACATCGCCTGTCACCCATCGGGATCTTTCTTCAGCCAAAAACGACACAATATCCCCGATGTCTTGCACAGTTCCACATCGCTGCCCAGCTGGAACCTTCTTGTTTTGCTCCTCCATCCGCTTCAGATGTACTTCTCCGGCTGCCTGGTACATATCTGTATCAACAGGTCCCGGATTGACCGCATTCACGGTCACTCCATACTTATGGCCCAGCTCTGTTGCCCACACCCGCGTAAGACCCTCCACTGCTGCCTTACTGGCTGCATACACAGATTGGGTGGCGTAACCGCCCCTAGAAGAGATAGAAGACAAGTTGATAATCCGACCTCCGCGGGGAATGTATGGAAGTATGGCCTGCGTCATGAAGACGACTGCTCGCACGTTGACATCCATTAGTCGCATATAGCTGTCCATGGTTACTTCCTCCAGGGGCCGGTTATCACCCGCGCCAGCATTGTTCACAAGAATGTCAATCCGGTCTGTCTGGAATGCCTCAAGGGCCGCTTGTATGATCATATTCGGGGCATTTGGGTCGGTGATGTCGGCTTGAACTGCAGTGGCTTCCTTGTTGTTTTGTCGGAGTGATTCGACAAGCGCATCTGCGGCTTTGCGCGAAGATGGGGAGACGTAGTTGAATGCGACCTGCTTCAATGTCAGTAAAACTATCACGTTTCGGCAGAAAATTAGTATATGATCACGATACCTTTGCACCCTGTTCGCTCAAACTGCGGACAATGCCGGCGCCGATTCCGCGGGCTCCGCCAGTGACAATGGCGACTTTACCTTTGAGGGACATGATGGCATTTGCAGATTGTTTGTAAATCGAGTATTGAAGATTGCTAATCCAGCCAACTGTACTTAGCGAGGTCAGCGTTTAAATGCCCTGCATGATAGTCCGGGAAACCGTGGCACGTCATTGGGTCCGAGCCGTGCAGAGAGCACCGGATCTATCGCCGTAGCGCATCGGGGCTATTTCCGGGGTGCCGAGTAGATGCCCGATCGGCATCTTGCTACCTTAGGACACGTAGCTTCCTCTGCATATCGTCTAGACTATCCCTTTCAAGATAGTCAACTCATAGATAACGCTTGTCCATCACGAGCAGGAACCAAGCCGAGTTTCCATTCAGCAACGATGTGTAGATGTCGGTATCCCCAGACTCTGCGGGGAGCCGTCTTGGCGTCACCCGGGGAAATCTCCGTTCGCCACGGTTGACTTCTCATTCTTCCCTTGAACTACACCCATAGCGATGGACATCTCTCAGTCTCGACGCATTCTTCGGAAGACCTTTGCTTGTGATGAGTGCAAGCGACGCAAAATACGCTGCTCTGGAAACGAGAATTGCAACAACTGTCGCCGGGATGCCAGATCTTGTCGTTACTCTTCACCATCCCAGCGTCTTTCGACTTTACAAAGGTAAAGGAAATCAGCTAGCTTCAACTCTGGTTTCTTCATCAAAATGCTCATTTATATAGACGTCTCAATGAGTCAGAGCGCTTGAGAGCTGATATGGAACGAGCATGGGCCATCTACCTTCCTACAGTTGATCTCCAGGATGCGCTCCACACCGTCCGCTCCCAGAACGACTCTATCACTGCTACCCAGCAAGGCCCCCACAGACAGAAGCACCTCAGCGACGTTACTCATGCAACTGAGCAGCCTCCTGCTGGTTTTGTTGAACCGAGTAACGCCGAAGATTATGAGTTCGACGAGTCACAGGACTTTGACAACTCTACCGACGGCATGGGCTTTCTGACGGTTGATCCGCACAAGGCAGGCTATACAGGGCCACAGTCTGGCATAGCAGCTCTCAAGTTTCTTCAGTCACTTCCACTTTACTTACCACTAACCAGCTTCAGCCCGTTGTCTTGCCTCGACGACGACATTGATGGTGGTACTGCCTGCACTGCACAGCAGAGACGGGCGGATGTACTTCGCTACCTGGATGACTATTTTGCTTTCTATCATCCCGCATATCCCATTCTTCATGAAGGAACTTTTCGTGCTCGCGTCTCAGGTAGCCCTCTATTGCAGCAAATAACAAGCGGATGTCTAACAACGAACAGGTGCCCTAGCAAAGCCACGCGATGGCTCTTGGCCCATATTGTACAATATTGTGCTCGCCATTGGGGCTTTCGTTGGAGATTCGCAAGGCACCAAAGTGGATATACCATTCTTCAAAGAAGCACGCAAGCATTTGTCAATGGATGTTCTTGAGAAAGGGTCTCTCAGTTATGTGCAAGCGATTGTTCTCATGGCAAACTATATGCAGAAGCGCAACAAACCAAATGCTGCTTTTATTGTGATTGGTATCGGCTGGAGTATGGCGCTAGCCATTGGCTTGCATCGGGAGTTTGGCATGCCTAGCACTTCGCCCTTCACAATGGAGATACGCCGACGCGTTTGGTGGACACTATTTGTGTTTGTATCAGGCGTTCAGCTGACTCTGGGCCGACCAGCAGTCTCGCTTGTTGGTGTGAATGTTCATCTACCAGCTAATGTCGATGACCATGATCTAGCAGTAGACATGGATGAACTACCTGAGTGTGGCACCGGCCCGACTATTACCTCATGCCTCATTGCGCAAGTGAACCTCGCAAAGATTGCCAATGTCGTTCAGGTAGAGCTGTTAACGCACCATTTACCTACCCAACAGAAAGCTGCAGATCTCGAGCAGCGTATACACACATGGTACCAGGAGCTACCGCCCCATTTTGGGCTCAGCATTCCCCTAGAGCCGCGTTTCGACATCCCGCGTCGAGTCCTTCTATGGCGCTCTTTCCACCTGCGCATTGTTATCAACCGCCCCTTTCTCTTCCAAAGTATTGCCGCTAAATCCGAGCTCACCACCTCTACAGGCCCAGTTGCCGCCTGTCTTACCGCCGCAGATGAGTGTGTTGCTTCCATCTGCAGCTTTCTCGAGTCAACGAGCAACCGCCGCCGCGGCCTGACGTGGTATGCGACCTGCTGGCTGCTAACAGCCAGCTTTGTCCAGGCGACGTGCTATATATATGAGCCAGCACATAGCCTCGCGCAGACATGGAAATGTCAAATACAACGCGCTGTGAACTGTTTGGGAAGTCTGGGTTCTTCCCATGATATGGCCCTGCGAGCTCGAGACGTGCTACAAAACATACTTGGTATGTCCCGAACTATTTTGCCACAGAAAATCAGAAATGCAGGCCCTAGGTGAATGTGACTAACATGTGGTAGAGCATGGTCATGGAATTGCCGTCCCCAGCGACATGGCTCCTTACGCTTCCAGCCAGCTACCAGGGTCTTTCCGAGCTCTCTGGTTCCCTACGAATGACCAACAAACTTTCAAACCTAATACATTAGGGCTTGATGATAATATGTCTGGATATGCTCCCGGATCATTCAATGCCGAGTTTCTCGATGCGGCGGGTGGGTTAATGATCCAGAATTTCTTCGATAACTATTCGGAGGAGCGGGCGCAGAATGCCCCCGGCTCGTCTATTCCTGGATAGACAGAAAAAGTACCTCTTAAAGCTGTATATTCCAATTTCCATTACCTTCCATTTCAAAATCCTGAAAGGCGTATACTAGTACTACTAGCATTGTTCGGTCTTGAAAAGAAATGTAGGTCTGGAAATTGTAGTAGTTGTCTCTTTCCATACAGCCACTTCCCAAATTCAAAAAGCTTAACTAGCATTCGATGATCACAGAGTGACAATAATCTTTTTTGCCGAGACGCCCTTCTTTAGAATGTCGACAGCATTCTGTATCTCTTCCAGCCCTTTCCCAACAACTTCAGGGTCAGGCTTTGGTTTGAGGCGTCTGTTTTCCAAGGCTTCCGAGACGAAGTCTCTCCAAATGCCGTCGGCGACATGTTTGTTTGAGTCATATGTGAGGAAGTTTGAACTGACTAATTGGGGAAGACTGTTAGTTACATGTAGAGAAGATGGTTGGGTAGGAGCATGTCATAAGGGGCTTTACTAAAGATCGGAGCAAACCGTTCCGTAGGTTTATCATATGGCGAAACACATATAGTCTTAACATCTGCCTTCAGCCGGTCCAGAACCGCACGCACCATCTCGAAACTTGCAGGTTCGGAAATAGCATCGTAGACGCCAATAAAGTCCGTGTTTCTGATCGCACTGGCAACATCCTCAACGATGGTAGGTGACTTGTAGTCGAAAACAGCACTTGCGCCCAGAGATTTCACTAACCCATGGTTATGGGTCGATGCAGTCGTGATCGCACTTAGACCGGCTGCTTCTGCGAATTGAATTGTTGTTGCGCCAACCGAAGACGCGCCGCCCCAGATGAGGATCGATTTGCCTGTCGGCTTCGCACCGGTAGGAGGGGGTATGGGAAGATTGAGACTTTCTTTGAGGAATAGACCTGCTGCGGCAGTCGAAATAGCCTGCGGTAGCACAGATGCTTCTTCAAAGGTAATCGAATCAGGTATACCTGCTACAGTGATTTCCTTTACCAAGGTGTACAACTGGAACCCCGAGTTGGCGGGATCCCCGGTCCCTAGACAGTGACAATACCTGCAACAGCAATTAGCAGGTCTCGCTATTATCTGGAAACTTCACGTTCTGGATTCAGCCACAATACTTACGCAACGACCCGCTGGCCTTTGGTGAAGCGGACCACACCAGGGCCTACATCAACCACCACTCCTGCGACATCTGTGCCCAAGACAAAAGGCCAGTTTCTCAGCCAAGGGCCACCATATGTCCTGTGGAGAAAATTAGATTGACATGTACGCGGCGTCAAAGTTGCAAAGTCCAATCGTACTGAATTTTCCAGTCAGCGGGATTCTATAAGAAAAGAAATTAGCTGATAGCAGTGAAATCCCGGGGTTGATCGCACAATAGAAACAGCAGCATTCTTTATCACAATTTCCCCGGGTCCTGGTGTGGGATACGGCGCATCCCGGATAGTGAACGGATGCTCCGTAGGGGCCGTAATCCAGGCAGCCTTGTTTTGTGTCATTTTGTGAGGGCACGGAATAGAAGGTTAATAATTGGGAATTGGTTTGACGTTGGATCAGCGAATATGCTACAGTTTTCAACGTTGACGCTTTCTTTTCTAAGGAAGAAAGATGCTGTCTGACAGATGACCAGTTCTGAGGGGCATCGGTGCTTACTCGGACTTAAATGGTCTGAATGGAAGCTTCAGGCCTCCAGCCACCCGCTGATTACTCATGAAAGAGTAGTAACTAACTAGTTACTAGTTAACTATCTAGAAAATATGTGACATAAGATGATTCCGGTTATTCTCAGTAGTTGGGAGTCATTCAACTCCGCCTTAAAAATTTTATATCACGATACTATTAGAGTGCCTATCCCGGAGTTGATAAGGCTCCTCAGGTGATTACTCATCAAAAGCCACCTGCACTCTTCACTGTGTAAACTGTTGTCGGTAATTGCGAAAATTGCGATCTGTTTGGCATCGCTGGTAGGTACTGTTGGAGCATTAACCATAACCAGGCATTCTCTAGATCCTCTATCGCCCACGCACTCACACCCAAGAAATTCAAAGAAATTTAACCCTGTCACTTATGTCCATTATGTCAAAGCAAGCATCAAGTATTAGCTCAGTCTTTGTAGTTTCTTTGGCTTTTACCAGAGTTGCTCCTTGCATGAAGACCCGTGGTACCACAGCAGAATAGAGCCACGGGGGTGGAGCAAAAGCCACGCACCGGCGGCTCGTCCCCGCCGCCCGCCTTGGGTTGCTTCCCTCCATAACTACTAGATAGTAGTAGTTACTGTTGATTCCCCCAAGGATTCATCCGCCAAGATGGGAAAGTCGGATCCTAATCTCCAAGAATTCTTGCATCCCCTCAGTATAGACCACCACACACTCTACAACCTCTCCCATCGCCTATCCTATACATACCGGGAGCTTGCTGCCAGCTCATCGGAGCAGTTCTTCCCCACCGCCATCACCCGGCTGCCCACCGGCCATGAAACAGGTCGCTATCTGGCCGTCTACCTCGGCCTTTCCTACCTCCGGGTGGCCTTCATTGAACTGCTAGGGGACCAGCCAGTAGGACGACAGCCTCATGTGAGACGAACCCTGGAGAAGGCGTGGCCCATCGAAGAGCGGCTACGACGAGACCAAGCCCGGTCCCTATTCGCCTGGATCGGTGACTGCATTGCCGAAGTCATTGCGGATGATCTCGCCAACTCTAGAGGCGACCCGCCTAAAGAGCTTATCATGGGAATCTCTTTCTGCTTTCCTACTAAGTTCGTATCTAGTTTGCTGAATATGTAGGCATTGGTTTAACCGATAGCAGGCAAAAGTTTCTCAATGAGGCCATTCTTATGCCCACGGGCAAGGGGTTCGCCCTGAACTCCTCGCTAAATCTCCACCAAGCCTTGCTGGATGGATATGAATGTCACACCCGGCGCTCAGATCAGGACTCAAGTGACATGCCGGCCAAGCGACGCAAGACTTACTGTCTGCCGAAGTTGAAGGTCACTGTCATGACCAACGACACGGTCGCTACATTAGCGTCTCTGGCATACTCGATACGTGCCCTCCCGAATACTCGGGTCGTCATGGGGCTTATCGTCGGCGCTGGTTGTAACTCCGCTATTCCAATGAAACTTGCTGACCTACAGGAATCAAAAGTGGCCCACATCCGAGAAAAGCAGCCAGAAGCAGATGAAACTGTCGTCTCAACTGAATGGACCCTTCACGGAGCAACCGGACCCTTGGAGGAACTCGGTATAGTAACGAAGTGGGATGCTGAGCTGGAAGAGCATTCAAATCGGCCCGGCTTTCAGCCCCTAGAGTATATGGTTGGTGGCCGTTATATTGGCGAGCTTGTCCGCATCATTTGTTATGATTGGTTTCATGAAGCCAAGAATATCCCACGCTCATCAATGCCGAAGAAGCTGGTCGAAAGGGACTGCTTATCTACAGACTTTCTGTCGCTGGTGGTGGCTTCAAGCTCCTCGAACGAACATCTGGCCGTGGCACTATCCAACCACCTTCCGTCACCATCCTCGAGTGACTGGATTTGGACCCCTGAGCTTGCTGGTCATATTCGTATGATCGCTGCGGCGGTTCAAGAGAGATCATCTGCCTTGGTTGCTGCAGCGACAGTTGGTCTTCTAGCATGCACTGGCGAGGTTAAATTGAAGAGCACGTCTCGCCTCGAAACGGATGATAAGAGTTCCGGACCAAGTAAATCAATGAGCACACAGAATGATACAGTCCCGAATCCTGAATCGTTGACCCCTGGTTGGCGGAAAGGTCCGGAGGAGTTGGTTGTGGCCGTGTCTGGTGGTGTGATCCAGCACTACCCTCACTACAAAGACAGGATCCAGCGACATATTGACCGATTGATCCTAAGTGCTGGACCACAGGGTGAAGGGAAGAGTGTCTTCCTTCGAGAGGCCAGCGATGGTGGAATTGTTGGGGTGGGCGTTCTGGCAGGTACCGCGGCCGGGGAAATCCAGGAAATTATTGGCTCGACATTGGAGTCAGAGCGCAGTTAGGTGGGAGCACCGTTTCGAAGGCCACCCATGAACAATATGAACCAATATTTACTGCTACTCCGGATGAATATGGAGATTTTACAGCTCATACGAATTCACATTGGGCCGTGTGGAAGGCCTTTTTCTACCATGGACTCGGATATATATATGGTCACCTGCGATACAAAGTGTGTGGCCATTTCATAACGTGTATGTGACAAAGATATATTAACAATGGCGGTAATGCCTAAAAGGCCGCCTGCAGAAGGTATTCCTTCGTTTCAGTCAACTGACTGCAGCAGAAATTAGGCTTCAGCGAGGCAAGCTCCTCCATCTTATAGTTCCCTGTTGCAACGGCCACGACTGAGCAACCAGCCTGCTTCGCACATTCCACATCTAGAGGCGTGTCTCCAACGACTAGGACGTCTTTTGCGCGTATATGCGAACCAAAGCGGGCCTGCAATTTGGAGAGTGAATCTTGAAATAATGATAGTCGATTATGGTGACTGTCACCGAATGACGAGATAGCGAGGTCAAATATGCCGGTGTCAATTCCCGCTCCGCGGAGCTTGAGCAACGCGTTGGGTCGAGAATTGCCCGTAATTAGACCCAATTGGAACTTCGGTAGGCTGGAGTTCTCATTTTCCCTAATCAGCCAGCTCAGCATTTCCTGTGCGCCCGGACATATCACCGATGGTAGACCCCTGAACAAAGAACGCTCCAGGTACTGCGGGTGGAGCTTGAGGAACTTCTCCACCACCTGATCCTTCGTGGCCACCTGGTGATAATCCAGACTATCATGCAGCAAGCCAAGATCGGTTCGTCCGTGCAGGTTTACCGGGGTATTTGCATGATTGATGTCCTTTCCCACAATGTCACTCACACAAGAATAGTATGCATCAATACTGAGTGCCTCAGACCGACAAAGCGTTCCATCAATGTCAAACAAGATTACCCTTTCGCTGGGTGGAGAAGAGGGCTTGACAAGGACTCGTAACAGCTCCCGTGAACCAGTGAACGAGGCTCGCCCATGCAGGTACCGGTGGTTATCCAGCACATAGCCCTGGCCGGGTCGCAAGGTTACGAAATAGGCATGCTGGTAAATGATATCCTGCAGCTTGGCAAAGCCAACAACCATCGATGCAGACATCT
This sequence comes from Aspergillus niger, assembly GCF_000002855.4. NCBI lineage: Eukaryota > Fungi > Ascomycota > Eurotiomycetes > Eurotiales > Aspergillaceae > Aspergillus > Aspergillus niger. The sequence continues at coordinate 342,215 of NT_166531.1, read as the reverse complement.
GGATGCCATCGTCGAACCGGAAGCGAAAAATCCCCGTGTCCTTGTCGACCATGGCCCGTGGCACGAACGTTCCATCGTCGGCACGGAAGCTGGTGTGCTTTGAGCTAGTGAAGAGGTTGTACAGGTCTTCATCATGCTTCTTGAGGGCATTGAGGACGCTTTGGCCGTCGACTAGCAACGACTCACCCCCGGATTCTGATTGAGAACGAAGTGTTGACATCAAGATCCGCGGAGGCTCGTCCCAACCGCTGCGATCAGTATGAAAAAATAGCTCTATGATGAGTACGTCAGTTATGGTCTGTGAATTATCCTCGTTCTATGGACGAACCTTCAGAGCTGTATCCCTTTCCAATCAAGTCTGACGCAAACCGAATTCGACTTACACCACTACCGGGTGTTGCCTCATTCCGCGGTCTCACAACTTGTCCCAGTTGGTGTGCAAGACCCACCAAGGCCTCTTCCTCGCAACCTTCCACAAAAGCTATACCATCATTGAAGACAGAGGCACGGATTGACTCGACGTCAGATGGATCATAGAATTTTGGGACTGGAGTGACAGGTCAGCTAAATGGCAAGATTTTGACACTGAAGACAAACATACCATTTGCACCCAGACCACACTTTTTGATATCCATGGTTATAATTAGGTCAGGAATCTTTGTTTTTTCTGCTTTAAGTGTCCCCACAACTGGTCGGTCGTGAAGGAACCCAGGACTTTAAATATTTGGGGTTCTGAGCTCGGCGACCTTCTTGCACTCACAGGCATTACGAATTTCGCCATCGTCGACACAGGTCTTACCTTTCGGCCTTCAGAGACCATCGATCCATGATCTTCGTCAGCCAAAAATTAGCCGACGGGAAGTGTTGCGTCGAAGCTGATCCGTACACTTACCCTTACAAGGTAAACATTATGTCTGGGCCTCGGCTTGACCGTGCGGATGACCTACCAAAATGTTTCCCTTTCCGACCGGTTTATTGCGACGATGCAACGATTGCATGCTAGGCTTGCGTACCCTGGTCGCCGCTAGCTACATCGTTGACTACCGAGTGCGCCAATGTCTTTCTGACGTCTCTACATGAGGTGACGGCCTCGATGCAATTAGTCGACAATCCCCTATTTTTGGTGGTTTCCTGACCGGGTACGCAACTTCCTGGGTTACGAGGCTCGTGTGTTGCACCCGCTTATTTCGCGTGTGACAATTGCATTTTGAGACTCAAAGACGCAAGGGGACTGGCCCCGAGGACTTGCAAGACCGGCTCGGTGCCCAGCGACAGGTGTGACTGTGTACAGGCTTGGCCCATATGGAGAGCGGTGATCGGCATAAGCGCTAGAGGCAGCATGCGAGTGAATGTAACCTCAACTCAGATTCAATTCGAGCCATTCAATGCGTTATTGGTAGCTGGACTGCACCATTCCCCGCCCCCTGTGTCTCCGGGCTGAATCTGCAATCTAAATCCAACGGTAATCCCACCTCTCTCAGGCACTGACCTGACCGCTCTGGGTCGATCATGCTGCGCACAGCATGCATATATTGCTGCACTATCCTATCGAAATCATTCTTGACGGCCGGGGTATAAGTCCAGACCGCAAAAGATTGTCCCAGCAACTCCGACGCCGGCGACCTTTTTCATTTGTCAACGAGCAACTTAGGCGATGCTACCTTAGAGAGGGGGTGAATGAAGCCCATGCAAAAAGGAGATCGCTTGGAAGCGTCTTCTTCCTCAGTCAAAACATCTATTTCCGTCTCTCTCAATCACCCTAGTCTCGTCCGATGGTTTCGCCCAAGGGGAAGGTTTTCCTCATTGCTGGCCTTGTAGCCCTGGCCGGGCTCTTGTATGGCCTGGACACAGGTCTGTTCACTTCCCTCACGCTATGGCCCCGAAACTCACAATTCCAGGTTCGATTGGCCCAGTCACGCAAATGCCCCAATTCGAATCCTCTATTGGCCGATTGTCGTCTACTCAACAGGGTGTCTTCGTCGCTTGTATCCTCCTTTCGTCATCCGCATCCTCTTTGGCGAGCGGCCATGTCTCGGACCGCATCTCGAGAAAGTACGGAATTCTCATCGGCGGCCTGCTCTCACTGGCAGGGACCATAATTTCCGCCTGCTCGCCTAATTTCGCTAGCTTGATCGTCGCCCGGCTGATTACCGGGGTTGGCATGGGCCAAGCCATTTCCGTCACCACCGTGTACCTGGTGGAGATAGCCCCTGCAGATGTGCGGGGCGTGGTGGCTTGCTCGCTTCAGCTCTACGTGGTCTTTGGCATTATGTCGGGGTACTTTATCACGTATGGGACACAGTATCTCAATGGGAGTATGTCATGGAGGGTACCGTTTATTATTCAGGCCATCATGGCCGCGGTCCTGTCGGTCGTGATGCTGCTCCTGCCATTCTCGCCTCGATGGCTGGTGCAGGTCGGCCGCAACGAAGATGCACGTCGGGTTTTGCGTAAATTGCGCCCTGAACCTGTGGTGGAAGAAGAGCTACGTGAGATTCAGGATAGTCTGCAGTCTGACCAGCAGCGAGCGACTGCTAGTATGGCGGAGATATTTGGTCGGAAGTACATTGGTCGTACATCGCTTGGAGTGTTCCTAATGACTTTTCAGCAGCTGACAGGGGTAAGTTCAGGTCATCTTGCTTTTGCCTACTGAACTCATGCTTCTTTACTGGGCTAGCCAGACTTTGGACTGATTGGCCATAGATCGATGTGGTACTATACTATGCACCCATTCTTTTTGAACAGGCAGGTTTCACATCCACCAAAGCCTCCTTCCTGTCATCTGGCATCATCGGCATTGTGATGTTAGTCTTCACCATCCCCGCCCAGATCTGGGTAGACCGATGGGGGCGCCGTAAGCCCTTGATCATGGGGGGATCAGCGATGGCCATCTGTTTCATCGTCATTGGAGCACTGTATGCCCGTTACGGTCACACAACCCACGATGCTGTCACCTTGGACTCTCACTCTGCTCAATGGGCCGTAGTCGTGCTAATATTCATCTTTGTGGCAAACTTTTCCTGGTCGTGGGCTGTGGTTCGTACTTTTCCTCAAGTCATACAGACTATTTTGCTGATGTGGTTCTCTATAGGTCGGCAAGATCTACGCCTCAGAGATTATCCCCACTCGACTCCGGGCAAAGGTATGTGCGGTAGAGCTGCTGGCCAACTGGATTGTCAACTTTGTCGTCACCCTTACGGCCCCGTTGTTTCTGCATCGGTCCCCTTCGGGTCCGTATTTCTTGTATGGGTTCTCGACACTTGTGGCAGTGGCAGTCTGTGTGCTGATGCCGGAGACTAAGGGGAAGAGTCTGGAGAGGATTGAAGAGTTGTTTGAGAAGGGGGGTGATAGTGAAGCAGTATAGCCTGTGATATTCGCTATGCTGCTTGAACACTGAACGATCGTGATGGCTGCATCTCTCAATTAGTATGAAAACATGATCACCAGCGCTGCGAGCTTACTGTAGGTTTGAACCCTGCTGAAATTTAACGCTTCATTCATTTGGGTAATTGTGTCTCGCAGTGGGCGAGTTATTGAGATAGGCTACCTTGCTCGCTTAATGATAGATGCATGCCCAATTGTCAGCCCCGGCGGTGCCTGCCCATTCCAGATTTGACTATTTCCAGCACCTTAGCTGGGCAACCTTCTTTAACTATCTACTTGCATGTCCCACCCTCACACGTAAAATATATTGATCCTTCTCACCTCGGGATAGTCGTCCCTTCCATGAGAGAGCAATAGTATCGTAAGTGAATAGCTACCAGACAAAAGCTATGATTTCGACTAATTTCGGCTAGTATCTAACGTCTGTACAAGAGTCTCATGCTCCCCTTCTACCTCAACATATCGGATTGCTATTGCCTGATCGATGCGTCCTGTGGGAGGCCTGAGTGGTGGCTGACGACATTGAAGGTACGGAGTACCATCGGAGAATCCGGAGGATCTGATCACCTCGTCGTCTGGTTGGATGGTGCAGTGTCTAGTGGACAGGACCGGTGCCAAAACCCCTGTCAAAAATAGGCTGCGAGATATATGTTATCGCCAGCTATAGGTTGTCCACACTGGCTGATAAACGCAGAGCGGTGCAATTAGAATAAGGCTCCGAGCGCTTGGGGCAAATGAGTAATTTCTATGCCGCACATGTCTTGTCGGATTTAAGTGCGGCTGTCTGTGCCTGTTGTCTGGACATTTAGACAACCCACTTAATTCTCATCTCTGCTATGAGGGGTATGAGTGCATCTATGCGCCATGGCTACGATGACAGAGGAGATTGTCTTGACTGAAAGGGTGGAAGAGGCCGCTCCAGCATCGAAGATCGATTCCAATGCCCAAGTTAGAGATGGAGGTTCTCATGAAGAGCAGCCAGTATACCCACATGGATTCCACTTCGCTCTAATCTCTGCTTCCCTGGTGCTCACTGTGTTCTTGACGGGACTGGTAAGTCCATCCTTCCTGATAGAGCACAGCTGGTCTCTAAAAGGTCTTAGGATGAAACTATCATAACAACTGCAGTGCCCAAAATCACGGATGAATTCCACTCCATCGCTGATGTTGGGTGGTATGGGTCTGCGTTGTGAGTCGTAACAATCACCATTGCTTAGATTACTCATGTTACCAGCAGCTGACAATATCCAACAGTCGGCTGGCATCCAGCATGTCCCAGCTTCTTCAAGGCAGAGTATTCGATCAGTTCTCCGTAAAATGGGCATTTCTACTTCACCTCATCGTTTTTGAAGCTGGCGCTATCATCTCCGGCGCTGCCCCTTCCTCGCTGGTCTTCATCATCGGGCGCGTCATCAGCGGACTTGGCTTTTCGGGTATAAGCCAGGGCTGCATGGTGTCAGTATTTACATCTCACACAAGTTCACAGTCTAACAAGCAGCAGGATCATTTCCATGACTAGACCCTTAAACAAACGTCCCATCTACATCGGAGCCATCAGCGCAAGCGAGTTCTGCGCGACTGCCATCGCCCCTATCATCGGCGGTGCCATCACTTCCTCCTTATCATGGCGATGGTGTTTCTACCTTAACGTGATAGGCTCCATCCTGCCTGCCATTACCACTCTGGTGATATTCAAGAGCCCCTCGGGCAGGATCACCCATGGCGTAAGCCACGTTCAACGCCTCAAGCAAATAGATTTCGCCGGAATGGTTCTCTTCGCAGCAGGCCTACTAACCCTTCTCTTATCGATTCAATGGGGCGGAGACACCTACAGTTGGAGCAATGACCGCATCATTGCATTGCTAACGATATCACCCATCTTCTTTGTCGTTTTCTTGCTCGTACAGGTGAAGAAGCAAGACTTCGCTATGCTTCCTTTACGACTCCTAAAACAGCGCTCAATCCTCTTCGGAGCCCTGTTCAGTCTAGCCCTTCAGGCCGTGAACGGCATTGCCTCCTACTACGTGAGATCCCCCCTCCACCGTCGTTCTTACCCATCCACCCACTCACAATTCTCACAGCTCTCCCTCTGGTTCCAAGTAGTCAGATCCGCTACCCCCCTGCAATCCGGCCTCATGCTCCTCCCAATGGTAATATCCATCCTCCTCGCCAGCGTCATCTCCGGCTACGCCATAACATACATAGGATATTACGTGATCTTCATGATCCCTGCCGGACTCATCACCCTGGCAGGTGCCATCATGACGACCTACTTCGAAAAGGACACCCCAGCCACATTCTGGATCCCTGCTCTCGCTCTCCTCGGCTTTGGGATCGGCCTGGGAATCTCCGGACCCTTTCTAGCTGTCCAAGCTATCCTCCCGGAGAAAGACACGTCCGTCGGACTAGCTATCATGTCTTTCTCGCAGGAGTTTGGCATCGCGCTGTCCCTGGGTATCGCGCAGTGTTTGTTCTTGAATAAATTGAAGGAGAGTATTGAAGCTATCACGCCGTATCTGGATCCAGAGAGTGTGATTAATGCGGGGGCAACGAGTTTGGTGGGGACCGGGTTGGAGAAGTATGCAAGTCTCATTGCAGAGGAATATAGTAAGGGGTTGAGGGTCACATTTGTATTTGGGGCGGGGATGGCGGGCGTGGTGTTTGTTATGGCTTGTTGTATGGAGGTTAGATCGGTCAAGTAGTTGACTTATATTTGCTGTGGGGGTGGGAGAGTCGAGCTGGAGTGTTCAGGATTTATACCTGTATATGAATGTCCTAGGTCAAGTCCCATTCACCGCCGCCAATTCTGGGCCTTTGGCTCTGTTCTAGCGCTTGGAGGGGGTTACAGCTAATGAGAAATGCATGCATGTCTGGTATACTGATAATACTGTGTACGATATCATCACATCCGAACCCTCTGCGCATCAAGGGCATCTATTTCCCCATCAACTCACACCCATTCCTCACAACACCCACCAACCCTCCCGTCTGCATCGACTCCGATCCTCCCCCGGCCAACCGCCACTCAATCTCCGCCAACCCTTCCAACCACGTCACTCTCGTCTGCGCCGGCACCTCCAGCCTCTGCAACTGATCCCCAAGCGCAGCAAGAATATCCGCCAAGGCCAACCCCTTATTCGCCTTGAGCGTATTAATCGTACTCAAACACGAAGTAACATCACTCGTCGCCAACAACGTCGTCATAATCTCCTCGATATCCGACGGATGAGGCGCAGCAATGCAATCATATATCGTCTCGTTCGTGATAACCTCCGCCTCCGGCTTCTCCTTAGCTTCCTGATCTTTCGGGGCATTCTTCATCGGCAACGGTATACTACTCGCAAAACAAGCCTGCAGCACATTCAACGCCCGTCGCATATCTCCCTTACTCAACCGCACCAGACTATCCACCGCCTCCGGCTGGATATTCACTTGTTCCTTCTCAATCACTATGTCCACTAATACCCGGATATCTGCCTCTTTCAGCGGGCTGAACCGGAATCGTGTACATCGGGACAAGAGTGCCGGAGAGAGCTTGTGTGTGTAGTTGGCGATTATGCAGAACCGCGTGTTGGCTGTGTATTTCTCCATGATGCGACGGAGAGCCATTTGGGCCGTTGCGGTCATGGCGTCGGCTTCGTCGAGAATGATGAGTTTGTAGGAGGCGAGGGTCGAGGAGGAGGTGGAGGTGGATGAGGGTGCCATGGAGAAAATCTGTTTTGTGCTGGCAAAGGTCTTGATTTGTTCTCGAACGACGTCGATACCGCGATCGTCACTAGCGTTTAGTTCCAGTACCATTTGGCGCATGTTCTTTGCGCCGTAGATTCGGCGGGCTAGGGCGAGGATGGTGGATGTTTTGCCCGTTCCTGGGGGGCCGTAGAGGAGGAGGTGGGGGAGGCGCTGTTAAGTTGATAAACGCTGTTAGCTTAAGCATATCATTGAGGGAATGAGAGGAGAGACGTACGTTTGCTTCGACGAATTTGTTGATTGTTGCGAGGATGTCTTGGTGGCCGGATACATCTTCTAGGGTGTTGGGGCGGTATTTCTCTACCCTGTATTTTGATGGTTAGAAAATGTCGCAAGGCTTTGTAAACATAGGGGATGTACCAAGGCAGGTTATCTTGAGCTTCAACGGGCAAATCTGCTGCTACTCGCTTTGCCTTTCCACTTGTGTTGTCGGAGCTGAATTGAATTGCGCTCTTGGAGGGGACGTCCACGTCCATTGAGTCCTCGTAGTCGGACATGATGTTGATATTGGAGGAGCAGTATGCCGAGTCACTGATATAAAGGCTTGCCTCGTTATGAAATATGTTGAACGAAGAAAAGTAAAGTGATTGTAGCTATCCAAAATACACGAGAGACGCGTAGCGCGTAAAGAGGTTCGGACCGGAAAATCTCCCCGCCCAGGCAGCGGCAGCTCAAGTCGACCTGCACGGGTGATGACATGCGCCTCCATCCACCTCCGTCCCTCTCCTATTGTATCTACCTATCCCCTCCTTAGACCGGCTCTAAGGATAACCCGCACTACATTTTCCTGCAGCTCGCAATGCCGGTACTATCCCATTTTCTATCTTCCTCTCCATGAAACTCTCCAGACAAATTGACTAATCCCATTCTAGGCATACCACTCCATCTTCCTCGAGGATCGGGATGTCCCCGTAATAGGTACGCCGCACTCTCCCCGCCATACACTTACCTAGCTACACCCCATACATCGAGAGCTACCTCCACCATACACTCCAGCCCACCTCCGTATCAGCAGTCCAACTAATATCCATTGATAGGAAACTTCCCCATCCTCCCCCTCCGCACACGCACCCGCGGCCCCGCATACACCCTCCCCCCGCTCCCGCCCACCGCCGACACCACCGATGTGCCCGCCGACAGCGAATCCTACGACTGCGTCGACGAGATCCTCTCCCTCTTCCGCGCCAATGTCCTCTTCCGTAACTTCGAAATCAATGGCCCCGCCGATCGCATGCTCATCTACGGTACCTTGTTCATCAGCGAGTGCTTGGGGAAGGTTAAGCCCGGTATGGCTATGCGGGAGGCTGAGAAGGTATGCTTTGCTTGCCCTTGTCGTGCTGAGTTGTGAGGGGTTGGTGGTGGCTGTTCGATGTTAGGTGTTGCTTAATGAGGTGAGCGTGCTAATGGGTACTGTTGCAGGCATTGATCAACGTTGCGCTCGACCACTTCGCTATTCCCGGTGACGTGTCCTTCCCTTTGAACCAGGCGTTTGAGGCGCCCCGCGATCGTCAGGATGCGGAGACGTTGAGACAGTACGTTTATTCTTTTTCGGCCCTCTTCGACTGAGGTCTGTGTTGGAGAGTGCTGATTTGGCTGTAATAGGTACCTTTCGCAAGTTAGGCAGGAGATCGCGGTTCGGTTGCATGCTAGATTATACCCCGGTGGTGAAGGGCCTTCGAAGGTATGTATTTCTTTCTTTCTACCCTGCAATTACAGATGGGAGGCTAATTAGGGTGTAGTGGTGGCTTAGTTTCGCCAAGAGAAAGTTCATGGGAAAGAGCTTCTAGGATGATTGATTGATTGATTGATTGATAGATAGATGGATGTGCTTTTGTCTGCTGCCACAACTCAGCGTATGAACAAACTCGAAACTGGACCTTTAGTTGTTGTCCGTGTCTAGTCACTTTTACTCTGTGTATATTTCAACTTTAAGCGTTTTGATCCAATTGCTTTGTGTTTGGTTGGTATCATTTCCGATGGTGTCGGTGACGAATATCCTGGAGCTGTCGGGCAGATGGCTCCCTCTTATCACTTCGACGGGGCTCTTTATTTCATGTAGTGATGTTCACATGGTATATTCTTTCAGCCCATTCCCGGCTATCTTACAGGTAAGGTAATAATATAGAATCTGAACTGAGATAGGTCACGACGTCATCTCCACATCCCCGCTGCCTGTCTGCGTCTCCGTCGGAGTTTGCGTCTGCGTCGGTGTCTCTGTCTCCTTGGTCACCTTCCTCCTCTTCCGGCCTGGATTTCCAGCTGCCTCAATGATCTCCTGCGTCGGGATGACCCGGATGCCATGGAAGATGTACCCTTCTGCACCACCACGTCCCGACATCAACGGATGTGTCCGCCCAGGAAGGACCTGCCAGACACGTACTCGGGAGGTCTGCAGTGTCGGCGCAAGCAACATGGTAGGGTCGACTGTGAATTCCTCTTCCAGTGCAGGGCGCATCTTGCCAGACTCATCCTGGCCCTCAGCCTGTTGCTGTTCTTGTAGCTCACGCTTCCGAGCGATGTAGGCGTTCTTGCGCGCTGTCGAATACAAGTCCATTACCTCTGTCAACGGTTCAACGGTGGGTGAGTAGATAGTAATCGGTGCCGAGCCTCCCACCAATGGGACAGTATATTTCAGGATACTCGTCGGGCTCATTAGAGAGGCGATAATGAGACCATCGAAGCCGCCCGCCCGAGCTTCGTCGACTACCTTGCGGACGCGCATCCAACGCCCGCGCTTGCGGTGGTAGGCGCTACGCTTGCTGGCCTTGTATGTAGCAAGCTCTTCTTCGGGTACTACTGACGGCTCCTCGGAGTAGATGTTGTCCGCCATGGGGTCGAGCAGCTGCATGAAAGAGACGGTCTTGAGGTTTGTGTAGAGGGGATGTGTGTCGCTCGGGCTGTCTTGTTCGTAGCCAAAGTATTTCAAGAGACTTAGGTTAGGCTGCTTGTTGGCGTGGAGAAGGGTGATAGTGTTTCCTGAAGCGGACATCTGTGGCCGACGGGGTGGGCGATGTGTGGTCGTCGTGGATTGCTCCTCTCCATCCTGGGCTTTCTCTTCGCCGTCTTGGGGCTTCTCTGCCTCATCAGCTTCCGCCGCGGCAGGTCGCTCAATGGCGTCCTGTTGCTCCTGATCGTTCTCGCCATCATGAGGGTACAGAATTCCCATTCTCTCAGCCAAAGCTGCGACGACCAGACCGCCTGTATCATCAACAACCAGATAGCGACCATTCGGTTTCGACGTAACAGTCTCGTCAAAAGAGGTGCTTCCACCATGGTGTACATTTCCCCAACACCCAATCAGCCCGATGAGCTCGTCGCGCAATTCCATAGTCCGAGCTGCATCCTTGTCCTCAAGCATGTAGTTCGTCAAGAGACTGACATCCAACGGAATCACTGTGAACCGCTTCATGTACTTCTTCTCCTTCCGCAGCTTATACTTGGCCAGTGAGAATGCCGTCTTCTGATCCAAGGCCTGATGCGACTCGAGCAGCTTCGCAATAATTTCCCTTCCCGCGCCGGTGCTTTCCTTCTTCAGCGCCAGAATCTCCTCTAGCGTTAACTTTTGCGTAGATCGGTCGTCGATGGTTTCGCGATTCGACCGCACCGGGGTGCCGTCTTCATTGACCTCCACATCATCGCCGTCGCCTTCGCCCTCGGTGATGAGGGATTCCGCGTGGAGTTCCGCCGCCGATACGATGCGGAGGTAGGTGCTATCAGCTTGTCCGGGGGTTTCGTGGATCTCGAAGGTCAGATAGAAGGGGCGGCCAATGATCTGGTTGGCGGGGAAAGCGCCGTATTTGCCTAGAGAAATTTGTCTGTAAAATATAATTAGCACTGTGCGATTCCTGAGAAATTGGAGCATTTGCGCGCATACGTATTGGGAACGACTTTCTGGATCCTCGTCGCCTCGGAGGGGAGCTTGAAGGCGACGAATTGATTTGGTCGCACGTAGGAATGCATGATGTGGGAGGTTTTAGAACGTATATGTGACGGGATAAGGATCAGCGCATTATACGCAAAGAACAAAAAGATCAATTCAAGCGACCAGAGCCAATAACCCCGCCAACGTAGCAGCTTTTGTTTCCGATGGACTTCCGTTACTTTTTTCTGCGATAGCGCACGGACCCTCTATCACTTGCGATAATGCACGGCTTATGTAATGAGTATAGCAGCGGATCATCTGTTCTTCCTCTCTTCCGCGGTAATACGTCATTTTCAAGTGGCGGTGCGCAATACGCGGAGAGTGTGGCGGTGCCAGCGGGGACGTGACCATACGAGACAGTAATAGCAGGCAGCCACATTGCGAATCCCCGCACCAAACAGCGGTAACAGCGGTAACGGGAAAACAGGCAGGGGTCCACCGCCAATCCCGAGCATCGATCGCATCCATTCATTCATTCCGCCAGGGAATCCGGGTGCCTGTGACCCTCAACGGTCATTCCCGCCATTGTTGTTGACTTCGCGTGCCTTTCTTCCCTCAATTTTTGCTTTGCATCTTCTTCTTGCTGCCTAGGATCGACCATCCCCTCCCTGCAAAAGGCATGGCTGAGGCTGTTGTTTTGTTTCTCGCGTATACTGGCTAATCTTGATCTCATCGTCCCTTTCGGAGCCACTGCCTGGTTACGTATACATCCCCGAGAGCTCCCAACCACGTCTACGACACTTTGGCGCCCATTCGTGCGTCAGACTGTCGAACTAGGCAATCTCACCTGTCATCAGAGGGAGCCTGCCGATCTAACTCTTCTGACTGGCTCCTTGACCGCATTTTATTGGCCCCCAAGCTTGTCCAACCCTCTTGTAATCCCCCCCGTGAGCTCGGCAACCCCGGGCCTCGTACACTAAGAGTTCGCCTCATGGTCTTGCGAAAACGAGCTCCGCCACGCCTCAACAGCCTTCCTCAAGGGAATGACCGTACTGGATCCCGCTTCACCAACTCCAAACTCTCCCCGACTTCCAAATCCCTCTCATCCTCGTCGCCAAAACGCCTGACTCGCCCGCGACGGGCTCAAAGCTCTCCTCAACCTCATCGGGTTGTTTCTCAGGAATCGGTCTTTTCTCCCGATCTCAATACCTCACCAGCCTTTGACCTCATGCCGTTGGAACAGGCGCAGAGGTCGCCAATCCGGAATTCGGCCGGGGACGGGTCGAATCCGTGGGCGGACGAGCTCACAGCGCGGTTCGGTTTGGATCACCAGGATTCGGTGGCATCTCCTCGGCAAATAGCTAGTAGTCCTTCACAGGGTATGGGGATGGTGAACGGAAACGCATCAGACCAAGTTCCATCTACCTCTTTTCCTGGTGTTCAAGAGAGAGGTGCTGCGGAATGGCGACCCGACAGGGAGTACACGGGTCAATCACCGGTGCAGCTACAGTCGAACAACCCTTTTCTGAAACCGAGGTCGCCGGAACCAAATCCATGGCAAGATCGCAATTCTCACACCTCATATGGGGAGTCGTCCCAATTTCACGACGGTGCTAGTGGACACCTCGGACAAGGTATGCACTGTCCAACTGTCGTTGATCTAGCAGCCTAGGCTGACCCACTTAGACGAGGGATACATCCCGATGACAGCGCGCTTATCGCTCTTTGATCAGCCCGAGGAAGAGACTCCCTGGGTTGGTGAAGAGTCCACTGCGATGCAACCCCCCGCGTCTTCGCAACCGTACGGATACCACGACCAGAGTCAATTATATGCTGGCCAAGAAACTGGCATACATTATGGAACAACGAATGTGCCAGGTGCACCGTATACTAGTCAACAAACGTATCTCCAGCCAACCCCACAGTTACATGACGAGGGCAGGGAATCCCCGGCGAGGAGTATGAGTACTCCGGCGACTATATCCAGCAATACCACCGGCTCGTCTCACGTCTTGATTGAACTGGATGAAGCCCCTATTCCGCCACCCAAAACAGATGCCCCTACCAAAGCGCCTCAAGGCTACAATCTTAACTCGCCAGAGGGTCCACAGGAAGAAATCTTGCGAGAGAAGCCTGGCGACGCTCCCCCCTTGCCCGATGGCTCGAAAGGCCCTGGTGCCGTCTATACTCATTCAGCATTCAGTGGACCAATGTCAGAAGCCGAAGCGAAGCGACAGCAAGAACAGCGGTCGGAGACCTACTCGATCAGACACGTCAACTGGGCTGATAGCACCGGCAAGTTACGCGAGTCGCCTATCCTGGTACAGAATAAAAATGGACCGTGTCCTCTTCTGGCACTGGTCAATGCTCTTGTGCTACGCTCTACAATCCACGACTCACAGCCGCCGATTGTGAGAGCTTTGCAGACTCGCGAACAAATCTCGTTAGGGTTGCTGATTGAGGCACTCTTTGATGAATTGACCACACGGCTGGGGCCCGATGACGAGTTTCCTGATATCGAAGCTCTCAGTCGGTTTCTGACTATGCTGCATACCGGCATGAATGTCAATCCGCAACTCACTTTGGTGAGTAATTCGTACACATGTTAATGGACGCAGCAACTGACCAGAGCAGGAATCTAATGATGCGCTGGGTACTTTCCTTGAAACCGAAGATATCCGTTTCTATGGAACATTCGGAGTCCCCTTAGTTCACGGATGGCTTGCAGCCCCGTCAACAGAGGCTGATGCAGCATTGGCCCGCGTGGGTCAGTATCACGAAGATATTCAGTTGCTTCCTTTCCGGAAGCAAGATCTGGAAGACCGCGTTATGCGAGGCAACGCATTGACACCGGAGGAAGAACTCGTCATGAGTGATATCCAGACCATTCAAAAGTTCACGGAGTTCGAGAACGCGACTCAACTGAGCACTTTCGGCTTGAATCATCTAGCGACGACATTGCAGCCCGGATCATTCTCGATCCTATTCCGCAACGATCATTTCTCGACGCTGTACAAACATCCCCGACTCGATCAGCTCTTTACGCTAGTTACCGATGCTGGTTATTCCAGCCACGCTGAGGTTGTATGGGAGAGTCTTGTCGACGTCAATGGTTCAGAAGCTGGTTTCTTTTCCGGAGACTTTCGCCCTGTCAGCCATGACGCTCCTCCCCCTTCTGACCCATCGGGCCCAAGAACATCGAGCAATACCGGCCTTGCTCCCGAGCCACATGAACAGCGTAGCAGCACCATGACTCCCCAGGAACAGGCCGATGCAGACTACGCCTACGCGCTCGCTCTCCAGTACCAGGAAGAAGAGCAACGAGCCAATGCCACGACCAATAGAGATTCGACCAACAGAAACCCTTCCCAGCGAGCTTCAGTCTCCCACCCCCCATCATCGGGGCTAGCACCCGGGGCAGCATACACTCGCAACCGTTCATCAAGCGCTGTAAACCCCAGCAGTGCTTCATACGCCACAGTTGCATCTGGAAACCGCTCCTCAAGGCAAAGTCAGCGTCCTGCCCGGTACTCCCAGTCCAACATACCAACCATCCGGCCGACGGATGACGACGACGTCCCCCCGCCTTCATATGAGCAGGCAGCGAGAAGTCCAGTATACCCGTCGCCCCAGCGGAGCCCCAACTTCACAGACTCATCTAATGCGTCTCCGTACCAAAGAACCCAACAGGGGAGACGACCTCCGGGTGTGCCTCTCACCACCGGACCCTCGGAACGCACAAGAGACCGACCCAAAGACTGCATCGTGATGTGAGCTTGCATTGCAAGACTAGACAGTCTGCCCGTACTTTCGGGTCCCCAACGATGTACATGACTTTATGTATTTTATGTAACCGCCTTGCAACCAGGCGGGGTTTAATGTCTATCATGCCCTACTACGACCACAATCATTCACGAGCGCGATATGAGGCCACTATGGCCATAGGGATTTATCTGGTATTGGGTGTCTTTTTATTCCGGTAGATATATATCTGAGCAAATGGTATTTATCTTTATGAATAATACATAGCGTTTCCATACAGGACATAGGGAATTCAAACTTATATTTCGGCCTATGTAAATTGAATATTCAATTTCCATATCAAAGCCCGTAAATCCCTCATATCCTCGGTTTGTTCCAAGATTAAATGTTTATAAACCTCTAGTACTAGCTCATTGCAAATGCCTCGTCAACAGAAACCCTACTATCAGAATGTGATATGTATAGATCCACACATAGTTAAAAGCTTCCTACTCAACCCACCATAAAGTTATTACGTATGTATTCCGTACAGTTGCCTACCAGTAGACGCCAGAGCAGAAGACAGTATGGTACTTATGTTATTCACTAAATATAGAAGACTGATATCCGCTTAGCAACGGCAGTGGGACCCCAATCTGGATCATGCCCACTTTTAATTCGGTCTATTCTACTCCGTAGATTCGAAGGCAATCAATCTTGTCTCGGCGAAAGATCCAAGATCCTGCAAGGGATGGGGAAATACTATAGACTTTGGCCGGGGTGGAGCATTGTTTAGAATTAGAGTTTGGGGGCCGGGGAAAGAAAGATGAATCCCGGATGCATATGATAGCGGTTGACGTGGGATTTTGCTTACCATGGATTGCAGGAGCATAGTACAGAATAGATAGTTGATTGGATCCATTGATTAATATTATTCAGTTGATAGATAGATAGGTAGGCAGATAGGTAAATGTCACAATCTTGTGGCCAAGTCAATCCAGCATTAAATCGTTAATCGTAAGGCAGAGCAGGCTAATAAAGAATCTTCAGTTCCCACAGCGGCAGCTTAGGATCATACTTGTCCCAGACAATTCGGTTCTTTTCGTTCAGGTGAGCCCCCTCGTCTGTGATAGGAATGCACGGGTCCGTATCGAGCACTTCCTGTTGGCTGAATCCCCATTTATCCCGTGGGATCCAAAGAGTCGGGGTTCGTGCGGTAATGCACGGCTCATAGTAGGCCTTGTTTCTTTCCTCCTCTGTGTATCGGATCTCCACATGGTCGCGGGGAACTTTTCCGCGCAGTGCGGCGTAGTCGCGATACAAATTGGGGTGGAACCATTTCCAGGCCGCTTCCCATTTGCCCACTGAGCGGGGGTTCAGGGCATCTGCTTCCGCTTTGGATAGCTGCGACTCTTCTTCAACATCCAGGTTGGCTGGAAGGAAAGAGTACAGCGGCTCCAGCGCATCGTTGAGGGATATATGGGCTAGGATGGTCACTATGAGAAACAGGGCCATGATGATGAGTGGTCCGATGGCTCCTTTGATGGCAAAGAGACCGATTAGACAGATATCTGCGAGGTAGATACCAGTCAAGAGGTGTTGCAGTGCGCGCGGATACACGAGGCCTCTGGTGTCGATGCGGAGTTCGTAAACGAATAAGAAGTTGTACCGATATGCTTGGTACACAAGGTAGAGTCCGACAAAGGCGAATCCTAAAATTAACGGAGCAATGCACGAGTAGGTAATTGCTGCGAAGATCATGTTAGACTCAGAAAAAGCCTGAAAAGGCAAAATTGAACGTACCAATCACACCCATGTTTGTGAAAACAGGGAACACATTTCCCCATCCTACACCACTCAGGGCAGCCCATCTCTGGTATAGTCGTCGAGGGGTACGGTCGAAGAACGTTGTGATGAATTTGAAGACGACAGCCCCTGCAACCTGTACGACCGCCATGGAGCTCATAGTCAGGCCCTGAAGAAGAAAATAGGAGATATAGAAATTGGTCGCTTTTGGTAGGTTCTCGGCCAGAAGATCCTTGGCCGATAGAGGGTCCTTGATGATCTGAGCAGTCGCAGCCGATGCCGCCGAAGTCAACGTAGTGACAAGGAAGACTTGCACTACTTGGAAACAGAAGTGTGCACTCTGGGTAAAGAGTTCCACGCGCGACGTCGACGGCACACCAGAGACTCTGGCGCAGGCTGTGTAATGGTTAGAAGCTGCAGGTCACGAACAAGTGGGGAAATCGTACCTCGACAAATGATTGGAACCAGAGACATCAACAAAGCGAGCGCAGCGGAAGGTAGTAGACCAGAGATAAGACCTAAGATGACCGACGGAAGCTTGTTGATGAAGCCTAGAAATGGGATCATGCTAGTGAGATAAGTGATGTTCGAGATCGTTCCGACCATGGCAGATGGGATAGACCAGAAAATAACGAGGGCAGCAAGGCCACCCTGAACCGCAAACCGGCGCGCGATCCGCTGCCACCAGCTCAAGTTCAAAGCTGACCAAACGACCTCGTTTGGCGAAATACCAATGAAACGAGGCGTCATGTGAAGTGGCTGATGATGGGATACGGTCTGTAGAGCAACTTGCGCATCCTTTTGAGTGGCAAATTCGATGAAAACGGCAGAAAGATTCTTCATTTCTCCATTGCGGTGCTTTTTCTGGAGGATAGAGATTTCCTCGATGACCTTCGTCAACTCAGCGCGTAACCAGCGGATTGTATCGACCTTTTTGCCGAACATCTTAACACGATGAGTAGGTCTTTTGATCCCATGATATGTTGTGGAAGTGTTCGATTGGCACTCTTCGCAGCTATCTGAATCCAGGCATGGCTTCGAGAGGGCGACCCCCTTCTTGATGGCTTTCAGCCGCGCTGAATTTGCTGCTCGAATCAACTTTGTTTCAGCATGTTCCAGTTTGTAGGCTAGCTTTGCTCTCTCCATGACCTTCTTGTCCAAGGTTTTACACTCGGACGTGATCCAGATTCGGTTAATATTGTTTCCAAAAACCTGGCGCAGTGTCTTCTCGTTCTTATACTCCTCCGGTACTGACATGAATAAGACAGTCCTCGAAGAGATACGCTCCGCGTAGGCCGGGGAGTTGAAGTATGCTTGGCGTAGGTTCGCATAGAAGATACTCTCACGAGTGACCACAAAGAAAACAAAGGCTTCAACACAAAACATTAGTCCGTGGCGCTCATCCGTTATACTGGAGGGATCTCTCACTGAAATAGACAATCGCTATAATTGTGTGTGCATAGTAACGCTGCGAGTTGGTCACATTACTGAAACTTAGGGCGTCCAGTTGGGTATTCCCTGCGCCACCCGTGGCATTAATTGGAAGCAGAATTGGCCAGGTTATAACGCAACCAGTAAAGCATGTGGCAGAGAGCACGCGTAAGAATCGGAGAAAAAGATACCCGTCCATGGAGGAATGTCGGAGGACCTGGGCATCGGAGATCTTCAGGAATTGGCCGAACCAATTGATAAACCCCGAAGGTAAACGTGGGGCACGCTCACTATGCGCATCTTAGCGACAGATTCTAGTGAAATAGGGAACAGACAACGAGAAACGTACTGCTGGTGCCAACATGGCAGGTGAGTCCTCGGTGCGTACCATCGCAGCTGGGTTCGCCGGCAGATTAAGAAGAGACCGAACCAAAACGCAGCGATCACCAACGCTGGTATCAGTGTGGTCAAGAATGCTGAAAGGGAAGTCGAATCCCCTCCAAGGCCAAGATCCGACATCGCATCGGATGTCGTCGAGGACGCATTTCCCCGTGATGAACCGATATTAGGGTCATTGTCGGGATTCTGGAACGGCCTAGTGTTAACATCTTGGAAGGTAAAGAGGATTCAGTTTGCTACATACGAGGATATCCCGTGTAAATAGGACCTTGAGAGCTCGTTGGTAGGCCATGGTGGTTGTCTGTGAACTCAGACGGCCTTCGTCTGGCCACTCTTAGTGGAAAGCAGGCAAGGGCGTCCGATTAAGGGCGGCGGCGTAGATAAGTAATATAGCTAGCCCTACTCCGTACAGGTCTTGTTTATTCTGGGAATAGGCCCCTGCCTCCACACAGTCGCGGATTCCATGGTGTGTGAATCACGAGCAAGAAACCTGTCGGACCTGTCACTCAAAGGTGTCAAGTGAAAACTACTACTGGCCCCGACAAGCTGAAGCATGCGCTAGTGCTGTCTGACAGGGCTATCATTGGACGACCAAGAAATCCAATTGTTTGGAATGTGCGAGTGTTTATCGTGGATTTTAATCAGCCATCACCAATCATGGTTCGCTTATGCGCCCTGCCCTCGGCGAGGACCACCGTACAGAAGTACTAAATTGTAATTCCGGGCACTTGACAATTAAGCGACTGACCGACTGTAGGTTTTGATCCACTTGCCGTCGGGCACGGTGCGTGGGCGCTGGAACGCGGACGCAATCAATCTGGGTTATGGAGCAGTTACACACAGCATGTCAACCGGAAGCCAGGGGTCGAGAAATTTTACTTGCGAACCAGATCAAGAGTTCGTCGGGACCCATGGAGGCATGGACACTGGACAACCCAAAAGTGCAAGTCGAGGCCCAATGATAATTTGCAAACACCCCCTTTTGCGGAACGCGCATGAGATCGGCTGCAGGAAGGCTACCACAGTCGCTAATCTTCACTAGTCCCATAGGCTTGAGGGCAGGCTATCCAATAGAGGATGGGTCCCGCCGATCAGCGATATCACAGCTCCGTCTGGCCCTCAAGCCTCCGCAAGGGATGTCTAGGCTCCTTTGAACCAAAGGTTTCGGCCGTACAGCAGAGTACCACGTTGAAGTTGCACTGAGACATGCAGTAGTTTTCTATATCAAGTATCTAAACAGTAAAAGCCACTTCCATTTGGGAGGAGACCCAACTTATCCTGTTCCATCGCATCCGGAGGACAGCTTGTGGGCAAAAGACCGAGACAGCTCCCGGGAATCCGCCGAGCGCCCTAAAACTTGCTAACCATGGATCATCTTAGTGCCATCTGCATGACCAGATCTTCCCCTCCCAAGTCCCAACACCATATCAGTCGTAGTCCCGATGCTATTGAGGTGTTAGCCCCGGCGTATGCCAAATCATTTCCAGTCCCACTGCATGAGACCGACGTCAGTTGAGCCGTCCTACTGTCAGATGTCAAGTTCTGCACTGACTGGCTAATGCACAGATGCCGTGTTCAAAGTCTGGTTCACCGTGCAATTAGATTGGGTTTGCTGCCGCATGGTTGACCGACAGAGGCCATGCCCTGTAACCCCAGAAGAGCATAGTCTCCCCACACTGCTAGCTGCTGTTTGTCTGCAGTGCCTGGCGCAGGATGCCTACACAGATCAGGGAGGCGTGGAGCAATTTTCTTTGGCTGGAAATCAAAGCCGACAGCGATGTTCCAACTTCCAACTACTCCGTACTGTCCTTCCGATCGTCCACTGTCGATCATGGCCTGACGGGGCAATACTCAGCTCTGTCCCCGTTGAATAACGGAACACAGTTATTAGCACTGTTTCGCGGGACACCTTAGGTAGATATGGTCAGGAATGAGGGGATGTAAGATGACTGAGGGAGGGAAACAAGGGGGAGCGAGGTTGGAGGTCCCGCCATCCCAAACGGGCATCGGGGAGGTTCCTTCACACGTCGGGGATCCGGTGACTTCACTCTGTCAAACAACCACAACACAAAGGGCAACACTCAGGACTGCAGCTCCACGAATACAGACACGCACAATGCCTTGTTTAAGCTACTTGCACAGCGATATACTATTAGTGTGACTGCCGATTACCCCGAGACATTTGTCGACAGAAACCTATTTGTTGCAGCGCTATTCATCTATACCATATTGGACAAGAAGAACCCCAGTACACTTCAAGGTAGGTTCAATCCGGTGCAACTAGCCCGGGTTGTCAGTACTACCTATACGAAGTAATATTGTTTCTTGCCAGGCTGCGACATTTTTCTCGACGCTAGTTGCACTGAATTCCTCCGATGGCCGCGGAATGTACGTTCGTTTACGGGATAGATCGACCCGTTAAGGACATGAAAGCTACAACACGGGACGTCCCTTAGGAGAGGAACTGGTTGGTGATGCGCTTTGTTTCACAAAAGCAATAAGAAAAGAATGTATCATTACAGATGCGGCGTCTTGATCGCCTTGAATCTCGTGCATACACGAAGGTCTGGCCTTTCAGACTAACTTGTACGCGCACTCTGCAGGTCTCCTACGCGTCGTACTTTCTCTCGGGTGGTTTCACAAAATGTTCCCAACATAGAGGTATTCGCTGGTGTTACAGCATCAAGGGCACACCAACCGTCTTTCTCCACGCGGTCTCGGGGAGGTATCCCTTGCGTGCGCCAGCACAGCAGAGCCCAGGTGTGGTTGGGAGTAACTACGCTAAGCTTTTGGTGGCTTGATGCCTTAAGCTGATAGCCGTGTGTAGTCGGCTATATGGTGACCACAAGCTGCTTTCTCGATAAGTATATGCCTACGGCCCCGCGCGATCCTAGCTGAAATCTTAACAAGTTGCCATACCAATAGTCCGGGAAGCCCATTGCTATACTCCACAAGCCTATCTCGGCAGCTTAATAAGGGTACACCACTAGCGCCCTTGGGATATATCTCCATCGACATATAGGTCATCCTCGAAAGACTGTCTCGACAAAAGCTGTGGGCAAGAACCTCCTTGAGCGTAGATGAGATCAAACAGGTAAGGAGGCTGCAAAACAATCTACGAAACAGGAGCAGTTGGCACTGAAACCCAAGTCACTAGAAACATAAACCGATAATGGTGGTTACATCATCTTGCAGTCAACGTCAAAGGCACCTTGAAAGCTTCATTTGACACTATTACCCCTTCGCACCCACTAGGTTCGGGTAACAAGAAGACTACTCCACTTAACCGCAAAAGCTAACCGCTAAAGCATCGAAACCGGCCATAGTCGACGACTGGATTATCAGGGCTGCAGTCACTACACATGGTCTCAAGTATCATTGCATTTGTCAATATTTTGTACCACAACAAAGGGGGCAGAGCCTGGCTGGCTTACTTTTCTATTTATTCTCTATCTCATTACCCAGTACCGGCATGAGCAGGCTGCTATTCGTGCTCATTCACCTAAGCAGTTGAGGAGGTGCGGCAGCGTCTAATCAAATCAATATTTCTCAGGGCTGCCAACCGTGGAGCTGTCATTGGCAGCGTGAAACATCAGAGTCCACTTTGCGGCTGCTCCTATCGCCATTTTCGCTTCACGTTTAGGAGCAACTACCCAGTCTTGATAACCTCTCTGCTGTGTTTGTTGGTCTCGCTGTAATTCTAGTAGTTGGCTTTCATCCATCCTTTAAAATTTTGCCAGTATGTATCCAGCGCCGGCCATGATTCGTTGCAGATCTCGTTTCGAGGATGGCAACGCGCCACAATATAGTTATATTAGCCCAACTGAATGATTGCGGAGGGTGGTAAGCGGTACTCCATCTGTAGAATGCAATGTCTTGGGAGGCTGACACAAAGAGCCTGTCAGCTTATTATGTGTCCCAGCTTTGAAAGCAAACCTATCCAGCGCGCCTTTCAATATTGGGTTCTTCCACTGCATCTGTTCGTGGGATAGCACGGCTACTCTAGCCAGTAGTACTGTCTGCTCGAACATCACTGGGTGTCTTGGTTGACCCTGCAGTACCATCACCGTCAAGGTCTAGAAGCGCAAAGTCAGTCTAGGTCGGATTGAGTCCCCAGTGCCTGGTCTTACGTAGGCAGGTCAACATGGCCGTGGTCTCCAAAAGTGAAATCAATCATGATGTGCACTAATATCACCTTCCCAGTGATTTACCACATTCTTGCCCGAGGTTGCAGCAACAAGTCAGTGGCTATGTGGGAATCTAGATTGTGAACCGATAACTACAATACATCGTATCATGATGTGCACTCGAGCCAGTCTTCAAAGCTTATGATCTTCTGTATAGGGAGTATGGGAAATTTTTTAACTCGGTAATAGGAGCCTACAACTAGTATACCAGCGGTTCAAGCGTCCCTCTTGGGATAAGAATTCGGCACCATCAACGTACAACCAAGCCTTCCGTATGCGTGCAAATTCAGTAAGGCTGTATTAAAGTGTGGTAATGGGAACAATCCCTAGTAGTCTTAAAGTACCAGGATAGTATCATTTTGAACGGATTTTCGATGTTGATGTTTGAGAAATCCCTCTTATGAGTGTTATATATATTCACTAGTAGTCAAGCCAATGTGACGGTGAAAATCATACACATAAGCGAAACCTTCTGAGAAGAAATTATCATCAGTTACTAGTCCGAATATCATACTATCATGCATGAGAAGTCGAAACTTTTTAACGAGGGCTGAATTTCCATGAGATTGACATGTAATCATCCATTCCACTTGCGCTGATGAACGATATGGTTATAAGCGGTGAATGACGGCAGTATATGCTTTATGGAGGCTTGCCCATAACCAAAATCGCGACTACTCCTCTTGACCTTACGTATGAGCTGTGTCTGATCGTGACCAGACATTCGCGAGCATGACACTTCTCGATAATGAAGAAGATGAGAACTCCAGATATTTGCGAAATAATTCAGAGCCCCCATCGGTGATAACCTCGATCGAGCCCAAGCAACCGTTCCCGCCGCTCCCCGCCGATGACCTTGCGACAACCACACTGAGCTCGCAAAACGATGGCTACGTCGAAGAAGATGACCACGATCCTACCTCACCCTCTCATGCAGATATCGATGCAGAAGACGATGCCGACTTTCAATCGCAATATTCGCTAGATGATCAAGCCTTTTCGGATGCATCCACGGATTCGGAGGAGCAGTCACCGGAAGATGGTCTTTCTATGCATCACCCATTTCGCCAGTCCACGAGTTCACTTCATGGGCCGAACGCCTTTGCTCCACCCTTCTACAATAGACCCCCAACTCCGCTTCCCCCGTCTCCATCATTGACTTCCCTTCTCCGACCGCCGTTCTCCACGACTACTTCTCGACCTACCACCCCTGACAGCTCGGATGTGGAAACACCGAATGATACGGAGGCTGCTGTCGCGAAATCCGCCCGCCGCGCGACGACTGTTCCCCGGGCCAGTCCGAAGGTGCCGACGTATGAATACTATGGATTTGTCCTATATCTTGCTTCCTCTTTAGCCTTCCGTAAGTTGTTATCTAGCGCGCACTCTGCCCAGGGACATGCTAACACTTTCCGGCACGCAGTGATCTACATCCTTTGGTCCTACCTGCCGTCCCCGTTTCTACACCAGCTTGGAATATACTATTATCCGAATCGATGGTGGTCATTGGCCTTTCCCTCATGGCTGGTGATGTCCATCATCTACATATACGTCGCCCTGGCGTCATACAACACGGGGTACCTGACGCTACCGATGAATAGCATGGAGAATATTGTGGATGAGGTGGCTAATGTCGCCGTCATTGATGGCAAGGGCAGGCGAAGACCTGGTGGAGCTGCGAAGATGAGACCTGGCGCGACATCGTATCAAATTATGGGGCCGCAGAACCGAAAGGTTAACTGGAAAGAGATATGGAGCGAAGGGACGGATGCTGTGTTGGATGTGCCAGTAGGCGGAGTCTGCGAAGTGCTTTATGGACAGGAGCGCGATGACGATGAGTTGTTTGAAGAGGCGTCTACTATTTCATAGACCGTGATGTCAAAATTCCAGATATAATCCATCATGCGCATATATCACTTCACTGTATGTGAACGACACCGTTCGTCCGGCTAGGTCCAAGTAACGCGGATCCTTTATCCCTTGATCGGCAGCTTATCACCACGTGATGCACTGGGTGCAAGAGGAAGATCGTAGAAGTACAAGAGAAGAATTGACTTCGTGGCCAACAAGAAGCTTATTTCGAAATGGACCCTAGCGGAATCAAAAGTAACTTAGAAATGAGAGCACATCAACAGAGGTTGCATGAAGACCACACACCGAAGGAGGCGAAAGAAGGTTTCGGTATGTGGGCTGAATATTGTCCATAAGGCTCATGACAAGTGCCGTGCCACCCTGGCAGCATTCCGCCCGGCAATGGCTGGTTGAAGGAAAAAGAAAAATAGAAACCAGAAAACCATAAAAATAGCGACACGTTGTGCTTACATGGCCCATCTACCATCTGCCAGGCTAAAATCCAATTCGAGACCCGCCATTCACCATGATTGGCGGTTTAGACGGAGTTTAGTGCCTTAGGTGTTGAGATGTATGGAGTAGTTGGATCTATCTAATAAGGTAGCTATCCAGCGCTACTAGTACTACACTGAAGTAGCTGAAGTGGAGGTTTGTCGTCAGGTACCCTGCAACACCGGGACCTGATCATTTGCTTTTCACCCTCAACCTCAGATTGCAACCTGTACAACACAAGGGTGAGAGTAACTAGACGCATAATCTCCTCTCTCAATGAAATGAAGTGAATGTGAAGGTCATGCACTGACCCTGACCGCATCTTAAGTGTAAAATTGGGGGTTGGGAAGGCCACCTCGCCCAGCGCTAAAAGCGGTTACGGCCGCGTGGGCGCCTACGGAGCCAACGAAAGCTCAGCGGCGGCGGTGGCTTTCCCCGACCTCAACTGCGAGGAGAACGCGCACCAGTCACTCCGATCGTCTCGGGGGCTCAAGCTTGCATCGCTGACCGTCTCCTTTCCCCTGCACGCTCAAATCCGAGAAAAATAACGGGTCCTTACTGCCCTCCTGGATTAATTCTCATTGTTTGTTTTTCCTCCCCTCGGCGTTGACACGGCCTGGAACTTCGCTTCCTGCCGTTGTCGCCCGTTCCCTCCACCTGTGGGCTTACACGGAGACAAACACTCGGCTGCGATTCAGAAAGGTCACCACATCTCGCTTTTCCATTGGGAACAGCGCGCTTCATCGATCCTCCTTCCGGCGACTTCGTGAGCTACGCTGCTCGGTCGCTACAAATTCCACACCCTTCACCGTTTCCATTGTCGATTTTGCATGGCTTGGCAGTCTCCCTCGGCCATGGCTGGGGGCGGAGGGTACGTCGGCCCTGGGGGCGATGGGTCTTCCAACGGCGGGCATCCCCAGGGGACAGAGTACACACTGCAAGGTAGGTTCCGAGTGATAGATATTGACGGTCGTGGAGGAGGCTAATTGCTTTTTCGGTGGTTTCTAGGTGTGATGCGCTTTCTACAGACGGAGTGGCACCGGCATGAACGTGACCGCAATGCCTGGGAAATCGAACGCGCGGAGATGAAGTCTCGCATCGGAAAGCTGGAGGGTGATGTTCGTACGAGTAAACGTTTACATGAATCATTGGGGAAGCACGTCAGGCTGCTTGAGGCCGCCTTGAAGAAGGAGCGCGAGAAGGTCAAGAAGCTTAGCAACAATGAAAAGGTTGAGGACACTAGGGATCCGAAAGAGATTGCTAAGGAAAGCATCAACTCTCTGAAAGGTATGTTTCTTAGTGATCTACTGTCAGGTGATATCGGATCTGTGTATTGATCTCCGTCTAGCCCAACGCCCCAAGCCTCATACGGGACCCAGCGAAGCCGATGTGAACCTTGAGAACGAACACGAGTATCGTCAAGAGAACGAGCGGGAGAAGTCGCGATTGTACCTGTCGAAGTGCTCTCAGGAAGTTGCCTATCATGTCATTCCTTCGTCACACCCCCCTCCTGAACTCGGCGAGCAGGATCTCCCAAATCACATCTACGGCAACCAACAGCTATCCCAACAGAGCTTGGAGGAGGCATACCTCCAGCAGCAACGACAGAAACAGCATCAACAGCAGCAAGCACAAGCGAATGATATGATGGCGCGAGAAGTGGCGCTTCAGAACCACCAACCCGTCATCACGCACTATGCAGATAACTCGGCCATGTCCCGCGCCCAAAATCAGTTTGGTTTCCCACCTGCTACTAGGGAAGCGATGGAGAGACGACCACTGGAGCCACAACAGACCCCGCTTACCGCGATCGATAATCGAAAGCAAACCCTCGGCAACTCGCTAATGGACGAGCGCGCCGGCCAGGGGGACCAGGCGTATGATGGGTATGGCTCTCAATCGGCGGCTAAGGATACCAAGCAACAGCGAATGGAAGAGCAAGGTGATGATGCAGATGGCTGGAACTTCGATGAGCCGGCCGAACCCGCACCGCAGGCGGAACAGGTACCACCGCACCGACCGGATGTTGATGCTTTCCCGAATGCGAACTTCGTCAGTTCCAAGTCTCCGCAGCGGTCCGGCTCTCTTTCGCATCGGCGGAAGAGTTCCGGTGCCAGAAGGAAGAGTGATGGTGCTGTTGACCTTGCAGCGGCGGGCCCCAAGCCAGATCCGACCTTCAAAGTTCGGTTCGCCCTCCGCGGCCATTTGGATGTCGTCCGTTCAGTAATTTTCACGGGCGGCGGAAGCCCCTCTGAGCCGGAAATTTGTACATGCAGTGATGATGGAACGATCAAAAGATGGATTATACCCGCCACCTATGGCACCTTTGGCGCAAGCTCGAGTGACTTGGACATTACCAGCTATTTCACCCACCGTGGACACGTGGGGGCTGTGACTGCGCTTGCTGCATGCTCTCCGCAGAACTTTTCTAACGGTGGTCGTGCGTTAGGGGATGGCTGGGTTTTCTCAGGTGGACAAGATACCAGCGTCCGAGTGTGGGAACGTGGACGAGTTGACCCAAAGGCGACTCTTGACGGTCACACGGACGCCGTCTGGGGTCTTTGTGTTCTACCAGGAACCGCAGGCTCTGTGTTAGGCGATTCTAGCAGCCATTACGGTGGCCCCGATCGCATCCTACTCGCATCCGGTGGTGCGGACGGCCGCATCATCATATGGGCTGTTAGTGCGCCTCCGCAGCTTTCTTCCCCTCAGGCAGGGTCTCGACGCGCTGGTGGTAGCCGGAGAGCCAACTCGATCTCTTCCGGCTCCAACTTCCCCTCGTCACCGCAACCCAGCACGGCTACTACTACGCCATTCCATTACAGTATGGTTCGTCAAATTGTTCGGACCGAATCTCCCTCCCCAACGTGCATCAGTCCGTTGTCGCTTGCAGGTATCAACTTTGTTGTGTCCTACACTGACGCTTCCATCCTTGTGTATGATACAAGGACTGGCGAGGAAATTGTGGGCATGGCGAGTCTTGAGACATATGATGGCACGCCTTCGACTGGCGTTAACTCCGTCGTCGCCACCACCGTCGGATTCGATGGTTCGGCAGGACTTGACCCCAGTCGGACAATGGGCGAAGAGGAGGTCGTCCATGGTGCGACTGGCTCTAGTGGAGTAGAAGGAGTAATCATTAGTGGATATGAAGACCGCTACATTCGCTTCTTCGACGCCAACAGCGGTATGTTTCACAAAGCCTCCTTTGACGTGTGCGTATGCTAATCATCCATAATTAGGCCAATGCACATACACGATGTTGGCCCATCCATCGGCGATTGCCTCGCTTTCGCTATCCCCAGATGGACGTGAGCTAGTCTCTGCGGGTCATGACGCCAGCTTGCGGTTCTGGAACCTCGAGAAGCGGAGCTGCACTCAAGAAATCACGAGTCACCGGTTGATGCGTGGTGAAGGAGTGTGTGCCGCCGTCTGGAGCCGCGATGGCCGCTGGGTCGTCAGTGGAGGTGGTGACGGGGTCGTCAAGGTGTTCTCGAGATAGCGAGGCCCCTTTGCTGATGTATGTTTCTTTCTTTCGACAGCTGATTCTTCCTTTTCCTACGGCATGTTCTTCGCACGCATGAGATGGATGAGCGCTTGGCCGATTCTCGAGCATTTGCAACGGTGTCAATCTACCTGGCATATGTTCCTTTCTACTCCTGTGGTTATAGTTTCTTTACTTTTTACCCTTTTATTGACAATCAGCTGCTTTGCTCGTCCAGCCCTGTCTGATGGTACGAGCCTATGTTTTTCATACCTCTTTCTATTTTTCTTAGCCCTCTCTTTGACTCACATACCCCATGCGGATTCGAAGGGGGTTATAATGTGTGCTTTTATACTCCGTGACGTTCAACCGCCGTCTGCCACACGTCTGCAAGGTGTCTTTATAACACGACCTTTTCGATACCAGTGAATTTCTTGGTGCGTTTCCATATGAATAGGATTTGCGGACCGTGTGGTCGACTTGAATGTCTTGATATCCCTGGCCCCCAGTACATTGGGGGTGCTATGGATGAATGCTGTATGATGATCTCCTTGCCCTGACCTTTAGAGCCTTTGCACCAGCCTGTACACTGCTTGATTTCTGCTCCGATTATTCTCATTATTCTCAAACCCGTCCGCGAACAAGGGTACCTAAGCTTGAAGTATAAATGTATTCAAAGCCGGCGAGCATTGGTCTACCCTTAACCTGTACAATATTCCAGCTCACATATTCCACCCCAATGCAATCTCCCATATGCAATGAAATCTCGCCACATATCCAAATCAATGTCAAAATAAATCCATGACAAGGTATCATATTACATACATACACACCTGCCCACCATTAAAGCACTGTACGCTTCAATACATGAATCTCAATAACTGGCAGCTTATTGCTTCTCCCAAGCTCCCTTAAACACCCCCCTCAACCTCCTCGCCTCCTCACTATCCTTCAACCTCTGCTCCAAGAACCCCTGCAAATCATCCCAGAACGCCTCCATCCTCAACACCTCCTCCCCACTCGGCCCAACCGCCGCCTTAGGCGCAGCAGCAGCACTCACATCCCCCTCACCACTACTGCCTCCTTCCACAACCTTTGCCCCTCCCATTATCATCACCCCAAACTCCACCTCCTTGCCTCCAGCCAACATCTCAGGCTCATCAGCCAGCAACTCCGCGATCGTCTTCCCCGTCACCGGCTTTCGCTTATACAGAATCTTGATCTTCTCCACCGACACCTTTCCGTCCTGTGCGTCAACGACCCGTTCCTGGACTGCGTCTTTGAGGTCCTGCACCGAGGTCGTGGTGATGGGTGCATTGGGTAGCGAGAATTCGAATGCGGGGTTGCGCGCGCTCTTCAGGTGCACGGTTATGGATTTCGACGAGCCGGGGGCTTGCGTGCGCTGCACTTTCTTGGGCATTTCCGGGTGGGGGGCGCTGAGGCGGGGGAGGAGGTACTGTTCATTTTCCTGTTAATATCTTGCATTTGGAGTGTATGAGGGAGATCTTTGGATGGAATGGTTTCACGTACAGGGACGCGAGGTCCAACTCGCTCTTCGTCGAGGACATAGTCTGCTCGGAGCTTGATAGGGCGGGAGTCGAGCGAAGAGAGGAAGGATTTGATGAAGGCGACTTCTGACATCTTGGCAATTTTCTATCTTGTCCGAGAATGAGGTAGCCTGTATGTAGAGCGAGAAAGTGTATAGGTGGGGTAAGAGGTAGTTGGATAGAGGCAGTTATTATGGATGCGGCATGTGGTATTCGCATTACCCAATTGGGCGGTAGCTGAAGCCCATTCCTCCGTGACTGCATTGTTTGCCTCAGGCCATTATGGGCACACCGCCTTGCGGGACTCTTTCTGCCGTCGCCAACCGCCCGCAGAAAAAAAAGTAACGAAAAGAAAAAAGTCTGGATTCTCCGCTGTAGACCCCAGTTATCCAACTTTCACCCCCCTTTCACATTCACATTTTCACTATGGGTGTCGGTCGTCGTATGAAGAAGCAGGGCCCTCCGGCCCCGCTGGATGAGTCTAAGATCACCATCTTCAAGAAGCGCAAGGCTGGTGAGCCCGAGTCGAAGCCGGAGACGGGAAAGAAGCGGAGAAGAGCTGATGCCGATGAGGAGAATGTCGCAAAGCCCGTCGTCAAGAAGAAGGCCAATGGCGCTGCTAATGGCAAGGCGACCAAGGCTGCGGCTAAGCCCAAGGCTGAGACTAAGCCCAAGGCTAAGGCTGTCGAGAAGAAGCCGCAGTTCATGGATTCCGACGATGAGGACGAGGATGAGGATATGTCCGGTATTGAGGAAATGGATGCCGATGAGTTCGACGATCTGGATGGCGTCAGTGATGGCTCCATGGATAGCCAGGAGGAGGACAACGACTCTTTCGTGGACTCCGACGAAGATGACCACCCTCGCGAAGCCATGTTCTCCGACGACGAAGACCTTTCCGACGCTGAAGAGAGGCTGACCGCCGCCAACATCGAGGGATTGTCGCGCAAGCTGGACCTGCAAAGACAGGAAGAAGAGGAGGAGGCCGAGCGCGAAATGAAGGAATCGGCCATGCAGACCAACATCGCTGGTGACCGTCCCGATGTCTTTGGCGACGCCGAGGGCACTCAGCCCGGCCTGGCTCCCGATCTTCAGCTGCTTCGTACCCGAATCACCGACACCATCCGTATCCTGGGTGACCTGAAGACGCTTGGTGCCCCCGGCAAGTCTCGTACCGATTACACTGAGCTGCTCATCGCCGACATCTGCACCTACTATGGCTACACCCCCTACCTCGCCGAGAAGCTCTTCAACCTCTTCACCCCCATGGAAGCCTTCGCCTTCTTCGAAGCCAACGAAACCCCCCGTCCCGTCGTCATCCGTACCAACACCCTCCGTACCAACCGTCGTTCCCTCGCCCAGGCTCTGATCAACCGTGGTGTCGTGCTTGAGCCCGTTGGCAAGTGGTCCAAGGTTGGTCTTCAGGTCTTCGAATCCGCTGTTCCCCTCGGTGCCACCCCCGAGTACCTGGCCGGTCACTACATCATCCAGGCCGCCTCTTCCTTCCTCCCCGTCATGGCCCTCGCCCCTCAACCCAACGAGCGTGTTCTCGATATGGCCTCCGCCCCCGGTGGTAAGACCACCTACATCTCTGCCCTGATGCGCAACACCGGCTGCGTCATCGCCAACGATGCCAGCAAGCCTCGTGCCAAGGGTCTGATCGGTAACATCCACCGTCTGGGCTGCAAGAACACCATCGTGACCAACATGGACGCCCGCACCGCCTTCCCCAAGGCCATGGGCGGTTTCGACCGTGTCCTGCTCGATGCCCCTTGCACCGGTACCGGTGTTATTTCCAAGGACCCCGGCGTCAAGACCTCCAAGAACGAGCGCGACTTCCTCGCCATCCCCCACATGCAGCGCCAGCTTCTTCTGGCCGCCATCGACTCCGTCGACCATGCCTCCAAGACCGGCGGCTACGTCGTCTACTCCACCTGCAGTGTCACCGTCGAGGAGAACGAAGCCGTCGTGCAGTACGTCCTGCGCAAGCGCCCCAACGTCAAGCTCGTCGACACCGGCCTCGGCGACTTCGGCAGCCCCGGTATGACCAGCTACATGGGCAAGCACTTCGATCCCAAGATGACCCTGACGAGACGCTACTTCCCCCACCGCGAGAACGTCGACGGTTTCTTCGTCTGCAAGCTCAAGAAGACTGCCGCCACCCCTACCCCCAAGCCTGGCGATGCCGCTGCCGCTGCCCCTACCGACGGCAACTCCGCCAAGAAGTCCAAGACCCTCTCCGTCGCCTCCACCACCACCGATGACGACGAACCCATCGACAAGACCCCCATCACCGACGAAGACGGCATGGTCATTGAAACCGAAGGCGGCAGCTTCGGTCCCTTCGAAGAAGATGAGGAGGACGCTGCTCGCATCGCCCGCGCTGAGCGCAACCGTCTCCGCCGCAAGGGTCTGAACCCCAAGGCTATTCTCAACAAGCCCGCCAAGTCCAAGTCCAAGGACGAGTCATCCGCCCCTACCGAGAAGACCGAGGAGAAGGAGAAGAAGAAGGAGGAATCCCCCAAGAGGGAGACCCCCGCGAAGAAGGAATCCAAGGAATCCCCCAAGCCGAAGGCCGATTCCAAGCCCACCAAGACCAAGACCGAGACAGCAGAACCCTCTACGACAAAGAAGCAGCAACAAAAACCCACCACCGCACAAGAACCCACAGAGAAGAAGAAGAAGACTACTGCCAAGAAGGCAAGCAAGAAATAAGCCATCCATCATCGGCTTAATTCATCCTTCTTTACCTTCTTCTTCTCTTCTTTGTAATTTACATATGTGGTGATTGTTGATGATGTTGTTTCTTGTTTGACATAAAAAGCATTTGTCTTGTATTGTTGGTCTGTATGGGCGGCGCATGCACATGTCTTCTATTTCTCTTTTTTTTTTTTCTTTGATATGATGATGGTGGTAGATAGATAGCTTCGTTCTACTTGGGCTGGATGAGTCGAGTCAAGTCAATAGATACCATTATTTTCTTTTCTATTTTCTATTCTGTTATTCCTGGTTGGATAGGAGATTGGTTTGGTTGGATACTGTAGATGTAAATATGTAGTACGTAGTAGGGACTGGTGTCCCTTGCGTGAGATAAGGTATGGGGCACAATGTATTGCCAATTGAAGATTGGTTGTCCTATATATTGCTGCGAGTAATAGATGGCCTATTATGTAGTAGTACTACTGTGAAGATGCTATCGGCTTCTACAATATATCTACTGCGGGCTTGTAGAAGTGAAATATAAATTCTTCAGATTGCTTGAAACTCCAGTAGAAAGTAAAACGGATAAAACAAACGTGTCTAGAACTCCAAATCTGCTGACAACATCGTGTCTAATTATCAACCAAGCCAATCACTCCGGTCTTTGCAACATCCTGGGTATGATAAAGTCTTCAATGCAATATTATACGAAACCGAATGTAAGGGGACGTATGTTTCTATTTTTCCCTTTGCCCTGCTCGCACAGCGTGAGTAGAGACAGTGTAGACACCCACCCTGTAGAAGGCGCAGATGTAACGGGCGTGCTGGAAGAAGCACTGTAACTGGTACCATATTTACCCGT
This sequence comes from Aspergillus niger, assembly GCF_000002855.4. Taxonomy (NCBI): domain Eukaryota; kingdom Fungi; phylum Ascomycota; class Eurotiomycetes; order Eurotiales; family Aspergillaceae; genus Aspergillus; species Aspergillus niger. The sequence goes on along the minus strand of NT_166531.1, from coordinate 308,722 downwards.
GATACCGACCTTCTTGGTGCGCTTCGTCATCTTGTCTCTGTGCGGCTGTCGAGGAGGAGAAGGAACGAAAATAAAGGAAGGAACAAGGTGTTGGGATGAGGGCAGGCAGCACATGCCTACTATGTGCGGTAGATCTTGACCACGCTGATGATATTCTTGCGGCAGATGGGGCAGAGGTCGACCTGTCGAGCGCAGGTCACGCAGGCACAGACATGGCCACAGTCATAGAACAAGGCGTCTTGCTCCTCGCCGTAACAGATCTGACACAGATCCATTTCTTCATCGGCTACCTCCCAGTAGCTGATACCCTTGCCGTGACGCTTGCCGTCCTTGTACCCGCCGACATACTTGTTGCCCGTCTTGCGCTCGACGTACGTGCCCTGTCCGTGGCAGATACCGTCGAACCAGTCACCGTCATACGTGTCACCGGTCGGATACTCCATGAAGCCGCTTCCATGGCGCTTGCCTAGCACGAAGTCTCCGACGTAGGTTGCGGCCAGGTCAGAGATGTGCTTGCCCTTGCCGTGGAAGTGACCCTTGTTGAACTCCCCACTGTAATAGTCGTTCGTGAACGATGCGTCAATGGTCTTGAAGCCCGTAAAGGCACGCGTGGGGTGGTTGCGAGACTCAGCCCACAGATAGCGGACTAGCTGGTCAGGATTGCCGAAGAGACCGGCCACGTTGAGCTGCAAACGTCTAAAGAGTAAGAGGTTAGTCTGACTGTAATGACCCGAGAATACGTCGTGCTTACCTGTCCTTGTTCAACTTGTCACCCACAATAAAGCAGGTACCATCGGGCACATAAACCTCGAATGTCTCACCCGAAGCCATGGTGGTCACCGTGGTGCCATCGACACGTTGCCAAATCTGGAAATCCTTCATTGGCGGGATCTTGAGATGCCTCCGGACGGCAGTCTTGATATTTTCTTCCTTCTTCGAGAAGAAGGATCCCACTGTGCGCAAGGCCTGCGCTTCCACATCGAACTTTTGGATGAAGTAGTACACGTGGTCTACTGGCTGGGGGACCTCCGGCTCAATTGATGGAGCAGGAATGTCTGCAGCTGTACTAGCTTGGGGCTCAGGCTCATCTGGAACCGCCTGACTGGGTTCCTGCGTGGCCGGGGGAGCTGCGTCGGGGACTCGGTCGGTATCCATCTGCTGGATATCTTCCGCGATAATGGCAGCAATCACTGCATCGTTCTCGGAGTCTCCAGTCGTAGGTGCACCCGTGCCACCCAAGTCCGTAGGTACAGGATCTTGAGGGACGATTTCAATGTGTGAAACATTCACAGCATTGGCGATTGTCACACCACCGGTGGCACTCATGCTGTTCTCCGGTAGAGTTCCCGATGAGCTCGCGCGAGCTTCACCTTCGGGAAGAGGCAGTCTATCTTCCGAGGATTCCGAACCAGCGCGTTCGACCACAGCCTCCTCCGGTTTGGCATGAATTGCAATCGCCTGTGGGGGATCCGCTATGGCGAAGAATTTGGCGTTCTCTGCTCTTTTGATTAGTATGGTGTATATCACGTAGAAGGTCAAACTACATACCGTCAGAGACGACTTGCATCCAGAAACGGACCGTCTTCAGCGGAAAGTCCAAGGTGCTTGTCAGGTCGGAGATACGAGCAAAGGCAAGGGTAGGCCCAAACTGGTCACGAGTGTGACCAATTTGCCAGAGCCGGACATGCTCTGCACAAGTATTCTCGCTAGACTTGGCAGATGCCCAGAGGGCGATCTTCTTTCGGAGATCAACATAGTTGGACGAGCGGGGTACCGTCAGATACATGACCCCGTTTTCCAGCTTCGCCTGTGACATCAGATCATACGTATCGAACAAGCTACCCAACTGATCGTACTTCGGCAGCGAGTAGATCTCGACGTTGATCTCGTCCTTGTGGCCCTTGTCATCCAACTGGACCGGAGGGATACCCGTTTCATAGTACTCTTTCAGACTCGCGGGCACGTCCCATGGACCTTGTGGGCCAGGTAAGAACTCCTGGACAACGTCACTGCGGATATACATCACCGCAATGGCAACATCATGGCCAGTCTTGTGGTCTACCTTCTGGGAGGCGTCCAGGCCGAGGTGAGGGCCCAAGGCGGTCTTACGAGTCAGGCATTCAACACGGTTATCACTGCCATCATCGAAAGCGAGCCACCGGGTTCCAGGACCTCCCGGTCGAAGAATGCTGAAGAATTTGCCAGACGTACGCCGGCCACGGTGAACGATGTAACCGTAAAGGACGTATTTGCCTTCCTGGCCATCCAGCAGCCATGGCGTCAGGTCCAGCTCCTCATCCAGATCGACTCGGTTGTAGAGCAAACGCCATTGCCGAGCAGCCTTGTCCAACTTCTGGCGACCCAGTTCCAAGTGAAGCACCGGAGGAAGTACCCAGCGTCCAGGCTTGGCACTCAAGTACCAGCTGAAAGCTTCACTGGTGGTTTTGGCTTGATCAGCGGGCACACAGATCCGGGAGTTGAAGTCCTTCGGGACAGTATTGATCACGTCCCGAGCCTGCGCTTCTCCGGGAAGCGACTCGACTGAGGGGCTGTCGAACAGCTTGGCCAATTCCTGCACGGCGTCTGTGCCTGCCAGTTCAATCTCGAGCGTGCGGCGTAGGCGTTCCCAGAACTCACACACATCGCCCGAGTATTCGTGCAGGTTACGCAAGGTAGAGGTGATCATGTCCGTATCCACATACTGCAGCGATTGGCCCCGAGACCGCAACTGCCACAGGAACTTCTGTAGAGCATCGCAGAGCGGCTTCGGCTTGACATCGCAACTGGTCAGATGGTCCAGGACGTTGGCATTCTGGATGATCTTGCAAAAAGGGGCGAGATGGACCCAGGTAGCCAACCCAGCGACCTCGGCGCTGTGATTGATGACGGAGTCGCCCAAAGGCCGATAGCCCGTGAGACTCAGGCTGTCCCACGTCGGCTCGGTGTCACTGGCATGCCACCAGAGCGAGCGGGTGGGGTCATCGACAATGCGGATATACGCGTCGAAGGCAAGGGTATCATTGCGGAGAAGCGCCTGGCGCTGGCCCCGCTGCCGGCGGTGAATCTGGGCCCAGGGGCCATGGAAGTTGGTCCAACCCCAGTCCAGGTTGTGGGGGTTGAACTGATGGCATGACGATTGCATCCAGCCTGTCCGCGGCTCCTCGGGATTATACAGAATTACGCCGATTTGAGCCGAAACCCGCCAGGACTTGGTGCCGGTCGATTCTGCGTGATTAGCGGCAGCAGGATACTGGGACCTGAACGCCTCCAACCAACTCGCGGAATCGTCGGTCTGAGCGAACTTCATGTCGAGGTCCGGTGCATTGACATCCAGGGCTGCATCAGCCGGGCCATGCAGCACCTTGAACTCCGTCTCGGGAAGAATCTTGTCGGGAGGGGGCATAGTCGGAGAGCACTCGATGTAGATACTGAGAGCATTGACGTTGTTCCCCCGAGGGAAGAACTTGATGGTCCACCAATAACCGCCCAGGTAGGCGGGCGGAGAACGCATGATCTTGACGCGATTGGGAGCGTCAGGGGTGCCTCGCACACCCTTGATCTTCCATGTCATGCGGGCCTTCTCCACCGGGCGGTATTCGGGGTCGTCCAGGTCCGGGTGGAAGTTCTTCTCCCAGTAGTCATCTGGTCTTGTTAGCCATCAAAGTTGTGGGACCAGCTCCTGGATGGCTCTTAGACACTTACACTCGTAGGCGCTGTAGTCGCCATCCGCAGCAGATTCTATTTCCTTCATCTCTGCCTCATCGGGAACCGAGAGGTCCTCCTCGATATCAGCCCAGTAGGCATGTTCCAGCTCAGGTTGGGGTGGCTGGATCACCGGAACCGGGACCGCTTGCACGGGAGGCGGGATATCTTCTCGAGGTGCCTCATCCTGAATCTCGACTGGGGGTGATTCTGACGATGGGGTTTCTAGAGGGATGCTTGTTGTTGTTGTAATGGGGTTTGTTGTATGGACTGCAAGGTCATCTGAAGCCGCCTCGATGGTGACGGTGGTTTCCCTGACCGACTCAGGAGCGGGAGGTTGAGTGCTGAGTGTGATGGGTGGTTGTTGTTGCTGCTCCACACTGGAGCCAGAATCCGGTGAGGCATCCATTGTGGGAGTCGAAAGATAGAAAGAAAGAAAGAAAGAAAGAAAGCAAGCAGACAATGAAGACGACTAACTTTCAATGAACACAACAGTCACAATGGAAAGTGAGGACAGTTGCGAGGCAGAAGCAACTGAGCCGACAATCCGATGGGCTGACAGAGCCGCAGGTGAGTCAAAACGAAGAGCAACACGAGTAGCCTTGGCAGTCAGGCTGATGCAACTGACTGATCTAGGCAGATTCAAACATACAAACGCGGGGAGAATGGAAGGCCAAGAGAGAGAGAGTCAGCTGCTGCTCTGGAGGAGAAAAAGAAAAGAAAAGAAAAGAAAGATGAGACCTCCTCACAATCAGCAAGGGAGAAGTGGGATGGAGGGGAAGGGGACCCAAGGACAGAATAGAAAAGACGAGCAATAAAAATACGACAGATCACACCAGAGAGCAATGACAAGCAAGCACGACAGCCCAACAAACACAACGAAGCAATGAAAGTCTAGAATGTCGGGCGATAAGAATGGCCAACCGGGCTTATCAGCACCAGATTTAGTGAGGGAAACCGGGGAAGCCTAGGCCCAGAGCGGTAAAACTAAAGAACAATCGGGCGAGGAGGTATGGAAGGGTCTATAGAATAAATATAGATCGGGCGGGAGTATGAGAGAGAGAAAGAGAGGGGGGATGAAGATAAGAAAAGAGAGAAGGAAGATGAGAGGAAGAAAAGATGAGAGAAGAGAGAAAGAAAAGAGAGGGGAAAATAGACACTCTTCCTCGAAACGAGAGACGAAAAGCAAAAAAGAAATAATGATTTTAATAAAAAAAAAAAAAAGAAGAATCGATGGAAGAAAAAGAAAGGAAAGCCGCAGCCGCCGATGATAGTTTGTTCCCACCAGAGAAATGGGCCAAAAAGGATGAGGCGGCAATGCAGCCAGACCAGATCACGGATCCTCACCGCTGGTTGGCATCCAATAACCCTCGTCCAGCAGTGGTTTGAGGGTCCGCAACCTGGCCGGGGACTGGCCAACTTCCCCTTCACGTCTTGCCTTCTGCCCCCTGCAATCCATCCGATGGAAGCCCTTCCACCGTTCCACGATTGCCACCCGGGCCCCATTTTCGGATCCCGTCTGCCTCCTGGAGTATCTTTCTTCTCTTCAGTCCCCACCCACCCCCAACAGATCAAAAGAATTTGGGGGATAATCAATGAGCAAGGAAAAATGATATGATACGGGCCTGCGATTCGACCGCATGACCGCCCGGACATGATGGACGGAACTGATCGACTGCGCGGGGCGTCGCATCCCTGCAGCCCCCGGCCAAGGCATGAATGGAAAGAAAGGTACCCTAAAGAAGAAGACAGGAACTGACCTGTCATTCGCTTCAACCCTCTTCGGAGCTCGTAATCTCATTAATCATTGGTATCACTCTATATGCACACAAGAAAAAAAGCACCTAATCTATACCATACCTCCATCCCTCCCTACCTTCCCCCATGTACATGTCTTCCTGTTCTCCTCTCAACAGCCATTGATGGCGGTTTGCTTGAATGGAACCACCAGGTGGCAAGGCGAGTCGGAGGATGAAACCTTATTGCATGCAAAACCCCGTGCCGACCGCAATGATCGACCGGTGGAACAACCCCCGGCAATCCAGTCAACAACTTCTCTTTCTCTCCCCCATGATTTGCCATCAACCATCGTTCGTCCATCCAAACTTTGCCTCTTCCGAGGTTTCACAGCCAGTGGGTTCCGGGTTTTCGGCTCTTCAAAGGGGAAGGGCTCTTCTCCGTGCAGAATTGATCCCAGGGGGGTGGCCCCTCTTGCGTGCTTTGCTTTTTGAATCGGAACCAAGCCCTCCGATTTGCCTCCCAACTCGAGGGGATGGTGGGGCGGCTTTCGCGTGCCTGCCACGCCTGGGCCCGCCCATGTCGCTGCCCCTCTGTCAACCAAACGGCCCGAGCTGTCGCCAAAGGGGAAGCTCTCACGATCGGTAGACACGGCAGGCGTCGGGCAAGGAAACCAATTGATTTTTATTTTATCCGAGCTGATAGGAGGCATTGCGAGAGGTGGAGGGATTGCAGTTGGACAGATAGCAGAGAGTACCCCGTACCCCCTATCGGAGTGATGCCCTCCAACATCGCCCTCAGTTCTGAGACGGTTCACTGTCGGGGGTCGCCTGACTGGCTCGGGCAAACGAGGCCGCAACAATGAGCGGGAAGACCACTGTGGCTTCTGCATAGACCTTGACGGCCTTGGCGTCGGCTTTGATCTTACCCCAGCTGACAGCCTCATCCGGCCGGGCCCCCGCATCGCTGCCGTCAAACTCCTGCCCCGTATTGATGTACACGGCATGCTCGGCTCCGTTGCGCATCAGACAGGCGTTGGCAATGTGATGTTTGATGACCCCCCCACCCAGAATGATCATGCCGGCCCGGGCGGCCCGGACAGCCATGGTGTTGATACGGCGCACATCGTCGACAATATCGACGCGCAGCCGTTGCGGGGAGGAGCGGTAGGTGTGGAAGTAGAGCATATCGCCCAGGGAGCCGTCGGTCAGGGCGGGACAAAAGATCGGGATGTTGTTCCGAGCAGCCCAGTACAAAACCGAGTCCTCGTGGTTGATTTCGCGGCCGAGACGTTCAATGATCTTGCTGGGGGTCCAATGCAACTCGTCCTCCTCATCGCCAGTCTCCAGGGCCTTCTTCTTGGCGGCCTCCTGTTCCTCCAGCATCTTATCCAGGATGGGGATCAACCAATCTTCAAATGCACAGTAGTTGCTGTTCGGGACGATGAGGTTGCCGATGCGGTTCAATCCTTTGGCACGCAGCCCAGCGCCCGGGGCGGTAAAGGAGCCCATGTAGGTGGGAGCCAAGCATTTAATGAGATCTTCCTCCACTCCGCCAGCCGTGGTGACAATGGCGGAGACGTGACGGTTGCGGACCAGGTAGCGGATGGTGTCTCGAAGCCCGGAGGAGATGAGGTTGGAGGTGTATCCGAGAAAGATGGTGGTCTTCTCGCCGGACTCCGGATGACGGTAGGCTTGCTATATAGAGGTATCGCGAGATTAGCTACGCTGCTAGATCACTCAATGCCCAGGATGGTGGGAAGACAGGATGCGAACCATCTCGTTGATGATGCGGGCGGCTTCCGCGACCGCACTGCCCTGAAACCCGGTGTATTTCATGTTGTCCACCATCTCGGCGACCGTGATGTCCCGGCCTTGGAACCGGTCAAAGTCGACGCCGCTGACCTGGTGTGTCCCCTCAGGCACGGGTTCCGAGGCGACCAACACGGCATTGGTGACCGCAGAGGGAGGGGCATTGCCCGTGGCGGAGTCTTGTGCGGACATGGCTGTTGAGCGAGAGAAGAAAATCCAAACCAAAATCCAGATGTAATTGATAGCGTAAAGAGACGCCGAGTCTACCGGTCAAGCGGGGACCAGATTGATAGGAGAGGAGCAAACACGGGGCACTCAATGTGGGATGATTTGGATGATGATGATCCCCTCTTTTCTAGAAATTTTTCTGCAGGGCGGAATGGCGGGGGTGGTGACAGTCCGTTCGTGACACCCGCCATCGTGATACCTCAGGCATTCAGGCATTCAGGGAGTGAGCGAGACCGAGCCATCGCCGGGAAAACTCCCAGCTCTGTCCGCAAAGCTCAACAACGAGACTTTAATGCCTAAGGTATCCGCGTATTCATTAGTCATTCATGATGGGGCCTTCCCGACAGGGCAAAAGATCCTCGCCTGAGGCATGCACGCCGGGGGAGGCGATCCAGAGTTATTTTTGAGTTCCCTTTAACTAGTCACACTAAGACCAGTCAGTCGTGGGCGAGGGAACTAAAGTCCCTGGCCAACTAAACTCAGCCCATCCAACCGCTGCCCTTCACCAGGGATCCATCCATCGTCTCTGCCCCATTTCTCGTTCCTCCGTTTTTGTCTTTCAAGATCCTGCCTCAAACCACCACCACCAACTAACTAACTTCCCCCTCTCCCCCATCTTCCCTTTCTCACCTCCAATTCCGAACATCCCCTTCAATCAGTCCACTCACACACTCTTATACACACTTTCTTTTCCTTCATTTCGGCTCTCTTTGTCTTACCTTATTTAACTACTCGCGTCCCTATTTCCCCCCCCAGGCTGGTCCTCGACGTTTTTCGGCTCCGACTTCCGAGAGAGAGCAACGAACGGATCTCGAATAATCCCAGAAGCAGACGTCCCCGTAACTGCTGCAATTTGCGATTTTGCTGCCCGGCGTGGTCTCCTTGCAGGTCTACTTTGGGTTCACGGCTTGACACGTTGCATAGACTCCCAGGTGCGGAGATTTCTCCTCTTTTTGCTATTTTACGCGCGCTTTCCAGTTTGATGCCCAGTCTTGGTTTTTCTGGCCTGTCATCACTATGCTCCCTTCTTTCCACTTTTTTTGCGTTGGTCGTGGGCAGGCCGTCCGCGGGTGCAGGATCGTGCTTCACTTTTTGTCACCAGTCACTTTTGTCCCGGGGACCTGGATCGAACTATCGGCGCGCCCCCTTCAGTCCCCCATCTCGAACCCAATGCCAGTCCCAGCAGAAGGGCCATGCTCCTTTTTGGCGGACTGGGGGGTGTGGAAATCCACCATGATCATGAACAGGTTCTGATCCTGTGACTTCCCTCGGACGATCGATCCACCTTGAAAAAGCTCCCACAGGCGCTGGCAGTTCCGGGTGAAACAGGCCGCGCCAAGTGGCTGGCGCTAAGGTGATGGAATCCGTCAATCATGGCTGCAATCTTGCTTGAGTGCCAAATTGGGATCCGCAGCCCGATTTGCGCACCACTCATTGGCTGCTTATCTAAGCTGCCTGCCTGCCTGCCTGGCCCGTGCCCCTTCCATGCTTCCCTGCTGTCACGTGCTCTCCACTCCCCCGTTCGCCGCCTTAGGCGCTTCTGACTGGCGCTGCTGGAGCGGGCGGCGGCTGTCTCGTCTCGTCTCGTCTTGTCTCGTCTCTGTTGGGACCGTTCCGTCCCTTTGCTGGCTATCCTTCCCTGCCTACCATTCATTGCGCTCATTGTGTGACATATTCTTGTTTTCTTTTTTTACTTTCTTTTTTCTTTTTCCTTGCATCTTTACATCTACTTACCATTTACATCATATTCCCTATTCTACTGCAATTACCTTGCAACTAACCTGTGGCAGGCTCTCCTGCCAGGTTACTTTAGCTCACGCTCACTAGCATGACCTGGTGATGTCGTCCAGATACCCTCCATTGTCTGGGTTCAATTCCCGTGACCGTTCGCCTCAACGCTTTGGTGACCGTCGACCCCCCGTTGGCCCCCGTGGCGCTGACGATGCGAATTTACCCCCGCTGGGCAGGGAACCCCCCCGGGGCCCCAAGGCCTTGATCGACCCCCCACGAGGAGCCCCATTCGGTGGGCGTGGCAGAGGCTATCCGGGCCGTGGAGACTTTCGGGACCGGGACCGCGACGTACGAGATCGGGATCGCGACCGTGACCGCGACTTTCGAGACATCCGGGATGGACCACCGCCCTTTCGCCGAGATCTCGACCGCGACAGAGACTGGGGCCGCCGTGACCGCGATTTCGACCCGCGAGAATCGCGCATCGGCTTTGGCCGTGGCCGCTCTCGCTCCCCGCCGCCTCCCCGCGACTTTCGAGATATGAGGGAACCCCTCGGACGAGATGCAGACATGATTCGAATGCGACGGGGCTCCCGAGACAGCATGATCTCGGTATCATCCGCCGTACCCGATGTCCCGTCCGGTGGCGGTCATCACCCCCGCAGTGGCCCGCCCATGCGTGGACGTGGCCGAGGTGAATGGGACTCGGGACGCGGTCGCGGTCGAATGCCGTATCTGGATGATCGCGATTCCTTCAGACGTCGAAGTCGGTCCCGCGACGCCCGGTGGGACCGTGAGCGCGAGCGCGAGAGGGATCGCGAGCGGGAAAGGGATCGGGAGCGTGAACGAGACCGGATTCTAGATCGCGAGCGGGAGCGTGATCGTGATCGGGACCGCGACCGGGTGATCCTCGATCGTGATCGCGATCCTGACCGGCGCGAGCGTGACAGGGAACGGGAGCTCGAACGACGGGAAAGGTTCGAACGGCGGGAGGAGGTGGACCGCCGGGTTGAACGCGACGAACGTGAAAGACCCGGCGATCATTGGAAGCGCGATCGTCCCCCCAGTCGCACCGAGAATCGACTTCCGAGCAGCTCGACCGTGTCGTCGGTGACTGGGCCAGCCGTACTGCCGGTTCCTGGTCTGCCTGAACGGCCTCCGGACCATCCACCCGCAGAGCCGCCCCGGAAGCCCTCGGCGGGAGAGGCACGTCGTGATTCGCAACGCATGGACCGCATTGAGCGCATTGAACGCATAGAGCGCACTGAACCACCAACGCCCTTGCCCGAGCAGCCACCGAAGGACCTGGCCCCTCCTCCCGTGAAGCGATCCCCGCCTCCGGCCGCTCCCCAGGTGCCAGCATTCGGTTCCGTCACCGCGCCCCTACCCGAGATCCCTGCAGAGAAGCCGGAGAAGTCGGAGAAGCCAGACAAGCTTGAGAAGCCAGACAAGGTCGAGAAATCCGAAAAATCGGAGAAACCCCCCGTAGAATCGACGTCAACAGCCGCCGCAACTGCGAAACAAGAAAAGGAACGGCATGAGCTTCCGCCAAAAGCCCCAATGCATCCTCCGACCGCGCCCAAAGCGGAGAGAGGCCCTCCCCAACAACCTCTGGAGCAAAGGGTTCGACGTGACGATACGCGCCGTGAAGAGACGCCTGATATCCCACCAAAACCTGAGCTGGCTACCCGACCCCCGAAGCCGCACGCCCCAGCAGCAGCCGGTGGGCCGAAACCAACAGATATCTCACCTCCTACTGCTCCTGCGGCGATGGTCCACAAAGATGCACCAGGAGCTCACGAAACACCGTCTCCGAGAAAACTAGGACCCACGATGACTTCCCCAGAACTTGGACGGAGGCCATCGGCCACAGGGTCAGCCACTTCCCCGGGTCCGCACACCTCACCTCGGATGCCCACATCGAGTATTCCTACAGGGCCCCGTGCACTTCAGCAACGCCCGTCAATTTCACGTGGCTCGACTAAAGCCATGAAACAATGGGTTCGTCCGGGTTTCACCGGTCCACCCTCCGGTCCGAGTGCTGCATCACCACCAAAACGCGATTCCATCGATGGCAAGGAGCGAAGCCTGTCTCTCAGCGAAGACCATAAGCTCGAGTCGCAAAGTCAGGCCGATGAGTCTTCCAATGGACTTGAGGCGGGTGAGATTGTCGGCGAAGATGAACCTGTAGAAACAAAGCCCCAGGAGCCTGCGGTCTCGTTTGAGCCGGCCATGGACGTGGATGTGCCTGAAATTGATGCGAAAAAGCCAGTTGCCGAGGAGAAGCCTGCCGAGAAGGAGGTGCCTAGAGAAGCGCCCACTGAGGCGCCTAAGGAAGCACTGAAAGAAATACCCAAGGAGGCACCTAAGGATCAAAGTACAGTCGTCATACCAGATTTTGGACGTTCCAGCGACGAAGACGAGGATGAGAATGTTGTGTTCACACAGGACTATCTCGAAGAGCGGAAGCAGATCTTCGAAAAGGATATGAATGCTCTCCGTGCTGAACTGCCACCGTCACCCTTGGAAGACCCCAATATCGTGGCGCTGCTTATGCGCATCCAGTATCTGGGGATGATTGCCCATGATCAGGTGCCTGAAAAGGCGCCCACACCTCCAGTATTAGCCGAGGACACCAAGATGGCCAAGGAGGAACCGTCGGCACCCGAGATGGAAACCGAGCCGAATGGCAAGGCTGAAGAACATGAGCCACCCGCCAAGGTTGTCCTGGATTCTGTTCCTGCGGCTGATGCACTTACTCTCGAGAGTCTGCCGTTCTTGAACTCTGGTCCACCCACACCGTTATCCGACTTGGAGGTTTACCAGGAGAATGCGGCAACTCATGAACGTTTGAAGGACACCTTTCGCGACATCATCATGAAACGTCGCAAGGATGTGGCGCGGAAGAATGCCGAGTTGAGGTTGGATTATCTATCCTTCTACAAGCCTTGGAGGCTGAATGTGTGGGAGTTGGATCATGCGAAGGAAAAAGCTTCGGGTAGCCCCGGGCCCACCACACCACCTGCTGCCCCGGCCACGGCGACGCCTACACCTACGGTGGAAAGCGGAAGACGGTACAAGGGAAATAGCGAACTAGACTTCCAGAACGCCCTGCGTGCCTCTGAGATTTCTGCCCAAGAAGAACTGGAGAAGCGTCGCGGCAACAAGGCTACCGCACAGCCGGACCTCGCCCGGGAGGCCGTGATTCCTGAGATGCTCGAGCCGCCAGAGGTGAAGGCAGGCATCTACAAAGATACCAACAACATTATTGACCCAGCTCAGGCCATGGATGTCTTTGGTTTCCTCCCGCCTCGGAATGATTTTAGTCAGGAAGAGCACGAAATCTTCACTGACGCGTTCATGGCACATCCGAAGAAATGGGGTAAAATTGCAGAATCGCTTCCAGGACGGGATTTCCAGCAGTGTATTATTCATTATTACTTGACCAAAGAAGAGATCAAGTACAAGGCCAAGCTCAACAAACGGTGGAGCCGTCGTGGGCGTGCCCGGCGATCTGCTCGACCCAAGTCTAATGCGCTTATGGCTGACCTGGGTGTTGTGAAACCGGACTATGAAGGTGAAGAGGAGCCTGCTCCAGTCACCGACACTGGCCGTCCTCGACGAGCCGCTGCCCCAACGTTTGGAGACTCGTCTGCCGATACGGACAACAACGGCCGCCGTGGGAATGCTTCCAAGGATGGCGAGCAATCAGAGAAGCCTAGCCGACGTGGGCCCCGAAGTGGTACAGGCACGCGAGGTGGCCGACGAGGGAAGGCTGCCCAGCAGCAGCAAGCGCAGCAACAGCAGCAGCAGCAACAACAACAACAACAACAACAGCAACAGCAGCAGCAGCAACAGCAACAGCAACAACAGCAGCAGCAAACACCACAGCCTACCCCCTCGGAGCAATCCCTCCAGACCACACCCGTTCCAGTGGCAGCCGCTGCCGTCACTCCTGCACCAAAGGTGGAATCTACGGAGCCATCCTTGGATGGAGCCACCGAAGCCCCGGCCGTGCGGCCCAAGGAGCCGCAAGAGCGGGAGGCAACCGATGTGCCACCGCGCGCAAGGTCTGGTCGGGGCCGTCCGAAGGAGGGCGTGTATGTCTTTGAATCCACTGAGCAGGAGACTCCGGCACCTGCCCGGCAGCCCGAGGTGGGCGGCTACGGGTCTCTACAACCGACGAGTTACTGGTCGGTGCCTGAACAGCGCGATTTTCCTTTGCTGCTGGCGCACTTTGGCCGTGACTTTGAGGGTATATCCAACTTTATGAAGACGAAAACCACGGTTATGGTATGCTCCCCTGCCTCATCAATGTGGCTATCAGCAATTAACTCTGGCACAGGTTAAGAACTACTTTCAGCGCCGCATTGACTCGGGTCAAAAGGACTTTGAGGATATTGTTGCAGATGCAGAGACCAAGAAAGCTCGTGGTGAGCCTACAGGTCCACTGCCCGTCCCTAATTTCGCCTCTAAGCGGCGTTACGAAGCTACGCCATCTTCCATCATCATGCCTCGGCCTCTCGCTCCGCACACTGATAGCGCGCCGGATACGGATGACAGTCGTTTGGGATCCAAGGGCAAAACCGCCAGTTCAACCCCCCAGCAGGCGCCCCTGCATTCTCGCGCAGCCCAAGAGAAAGAGCGAAATGTGTCGCGGTACCCACCGCTTGCGCAAGCCACTAGTGCTCCAATGACAGGCGGTCCCATGCTTAGTGAAGATCCTGCTCGCGTCATGAGCTCTCAGGCACCCTTGCCATCGCGATTGCAGGGACCCCGAATGGGATATTTTGCCGAAGAGCGACGAGAGGTCCCAGCAACGGTGCTGTCGCATGCAGCCGCCACACGGCCCCAGGAAGCCCCCATGTCCGTGCGACAAACTCCGGTATCCGCATCTGAGATGTCACGGCTGGAGCCTCTCCATGCCCAAGGATTTCGACCCGCCAGCGTGGACGTGCACCGGTCACCATTACTTCCGGCACAAACGGCGTTGCCAGGCTCGCAGCAGGCCTATTTGCAACCTCAGCCTCAACCTTCCTTGATGCCTGCAGGATCCCACTCCCGTCAGCATAGCCTCACGAAAACCCCGAGCTCCCCAGCGCAACCGCTGCAGCGGCCGGAGCCGGAAATATCGCCCATTCGACGTGATTCTATGTCTCAACGGCCTTATTTTGCACTGCCCGGACACGTTGGCGTTTCCCAGTCCACCTCCATTTTATCACCACCCAAGGAGCTGTCTCGACCTGGACCGCCTCCTGCGGAGCCGCCTGAGGCACCTCGCGTGCCGGCGAAGCGGTCGAACATTATGAACATCCTGAATGACGAGCCGGAAGAACCTCAGCCGCGCAAACGATTCGCTGGCGACCCGTCGTCTTCGGCACCCGCAGGGCACACTGGGTCACCCTCTCGGCCTGTCTACAATGGGATGCAGTCAATCCCGCAACAGCCACCCCCGCGTCAAGAGGAGACTGTTCTGTCATCTCAGCAGAGAGCTCCGGCCTACGGTCCCCCAAGCCAGTATCTGCCGCCGTCGCGCGCTTATGCAGATTACCAGTCCTACAGTTCTGTTCCGGGAGGCTCGGCAGCGCCTGCGAATAACGATTGGATGGCCCGGTTTGACCCTCGCGGACAGCCACCCCCACAACCACCCCAGGCTCCGTCGCAATCTAGTAGCCGTCCTACCACCACACTTGCGTCTCAGCCACCCTACTCCCCTTATACGTCCACACAATCTTTGTCTAATCCTCCCTTGCCGAACCTCACCGCTCCATCTCCTGTCCCAACTCCCGCATCAGTGACTGCGCAGCGTCCAGCGTATCATGGATCCGCATATGCCCCTTCACCGGTGTCTCACGCACAGGCTACTGCGTCGTCGCGCGAACTGGCGGCACAAAGCCAAATGTATCGCCAGAGCATCGGTTCACCCACCCAACGTACCAGCAGCCTCGCTTATGGTACCCGTCAAGGTCCGCCTACGCCGATACAGTCCCCCGCGAATCTGCTCGGGATGGGGTCGCGACAGCCACCAGCCACGGTATCGTACGCCTCACCCGCGCCAGCCACGCCTGGATCCAGCCATCTGTCCGCGCAACAGCATGCGGCGCATCAGTCATATCAGCAGCATGTGCAGACCATGGTCAATGGAGCTCATCAGCAGGCCGCGCACCGCCAGACGCTTGGCTTGGCCAGTGGGCCGTACGGCCACAACACTCCACCCCCGCAGGCATCGGTCTCCCGGGCAGCGGGCTTACCTGGTCCGGGGCCACAGTCGATGTCGATGGGCCGCTCCTATACACCCCCAGCAATTCTGCAGCCAAGTCCCGGCGGAGGGCTAAGCTATGCGCCCAGTGGACCTGCGGCCGTTGGATCGATGCACCCCCTTCAAGCACGACCTGGGGCTCCTGGAGCGCTTGTGGAGACGGTTCCCGGTGGTCATCCTAATTCAGGCCACCACCGAGTGTACAGCCAGGGTTCTAATGCCGGGCCATTGCCCGGGCCAATGTCACAGCACCCACCTCGATAGACTTGCGGTGGAAGGTATTGACAGTTTCATCTTTGATTGCATTATCGCTGCACAGTCACCGTCATCTCTGTCTATACTGTGGGAGTGTGGTGTGTATTATTCTTAGAGCCATCTTTTCTTCTCATTCTTCTTCAGTTTTCCACCTTCAATTCTGGTTGGATTGTTCGGCCTGGGCCGTATCTTCTTATGAATCATGTACAGTAGACGACTCGATGGATGGCAATAGTGAAAAGCATGACACAGCGGTTGAAAGAGTTAATTGAAGATATCTGCAGATATTCTTGATTGTAGATTATTCTTGAAATCAGAAGTGGATCCTCAAAGCTGAAACGGCCGCTGGCGCTTGGCTAGCTGGAAGCTGACGCACGCCATGTCGTGGCATGTAGTACCCCATAGAGAATGATCCAATGAGATGGCTGGAGTACTGTAAGCGAGGAGATCTAGCGCTGAGATCCCATATGACGCGTGAGCTAAGCTAAAGACTTGCGTACTAGCCAGTCAACCTTATAGTATAGATAGTATGTTGAGTAGCGATACGGAGTACTAGCATTTATAGTACTTAAAATATGGATATACCCAACCCGATTTCTGTAGTCTACAAACCAAACTTCTCCAATCCGATTATCCTGACCGTGTCGTCCTCATATTACCACCCCCATGAACAGAGGCTGATATACTATATCCCTCAATACCACCATCATGACCTCTCCACATCCTACCTACAAATCCCAATAATGGCCCACAATCAGAAACAACCTTCCGTTATTGCATATCCAGCCTACGGCTACCCACTCCCAAATCAACATCAATACACACATGCACGTCCAAACCAACCTACACAACACAAAGCATATCATACCTATGAGAATAACACCATAAACCAACAAAGATCATCCCCGATATATGAGCAAACGACCCACGATCTGAGAAATAGACTCCATCATCGACGATATCAGCATGCGCTGCTTCGGGAGGGTCTGAGGAGGAGGTTACATATTCGTGATCTTTTGTTTCTTTTGGGACATAGATATAGATATAGTTTGGATATGCGTGGTGGGAATATAGGTATGTTCTCTTTTCCTTTTTGGAGATGGATTTGATTGGGATATGTGTGTGTGCTTATTGGGTCTTAGGCGGAAGGGGATGTGAAGAGGAGAGATTCTATTACCTTTCCTCTTATGATGCTGGTATGAGACAAACAGTGAAGAGACAGGGTGATACTAGTACTGGTAGTAGTGAGTGGGAAGATAGGTATGACCGTTCATTCCTGGAAAGGGAATATAAGTGTAAACGGAGACGATTATAGATATAATATACAACCTTGTCATCTTTTCTCTAAGTCCAAACACTTCCCTGCGTGACCCATTCATAATCTTGTCAATTAGTTCAGTTATATTGTGTAGTAATATCATTTCATACTCGGATGAGTAGTGCACCCCCCAGTTTCTTTGACAGTTTATTACATGAGCCAACGTGAGAGAACCTGCGAAGTCGACACGGAAAACATATAAACAGCCGCACTGCCAGCCACAACTCCCGATTGCTGGTACTAGTAAGTAGCTGCCGCCTAAGTATCTCGTTACATGATGTATACTATCATTTTACACCCGCCAGAATCGCCAAGTTATAGTATTAGTACTTAGCCTTAGCTGAGTACTCAGCCTATCTCACCACATGATAAAGTGAAAACTAAAAATGGCTTTTTTCGGTAACTAACATCTTGCAAGGCCATCTCTGCCTAGCCACTATCCACATCATGCATGACTCGTCTCGCGACCATCTGCTGTTTATCTGCGAGAGAGAGATTCAAATGTGACAAAGGACTTTGCCAATATCAGTGAGACTCGCTCGTGTATCACTCAGTTTAAGAAACTTTGCTTTGACAATTCAATTCGAACCAATTCACTTCATTTCTTATATCCGATCGAGCCTGCTACTGGAAGATGCTAGCTATGCAGGTGCTTCACCGGTCTGGGATGCCTTCCCGCAGCTGCAGCAGTCACTGTCCCGCGCCTTGATCTTGTAGGGGATTATCCTACGGAGTGGCTCAGGTCTTTATTATTTGAAGGCAAACAGCAATGAAGTAAAGAATATGTGACGTAACACACCTACACAGCTATTGGCTATTGGCTATCAATACCGACAAATAAAGCCGTGCAACCCGTATATAAAAAGCCCACATTCTCCTTGAAGCTAATGAGTTTCTCTCAGAAACAAGCTGTCTGCACGATTCGCAAGACCTTCTCAAGAGAGCGCTTTATTGGTCTTCCTCTTCCTCGGTCACCCAGGCGGCGCCGCTGAGGGCAAGGACCCGAGTTAGAATCCACTGCATGTTCAGTAGCTGCATGGATGGAAGGGGGTGACCCACTGGGTCATCGGTCTTAAAGGTAAAGATGTCCCCAGAGGATATCCTCGAGCGCGTGACAATATTACATAGCACGGTTGTATATCCAGCATTCGTGCTGGAAAGATTGTGAGGGAAAGGACTGGGGATGGCCGTTACTGGCATTGTCTGTCGGTATCTGTTCATCGGCAGCCAATAGAATTGTACTTCAAGCTGCCTTTTATCCTCACTCAGGGACAGAGGTTTCAAGGCAAACACCGCAAGTTCCCATAATCTGCGGGCCACATTCACCAGACACATGAGATTAGAACAGGTGTCGACTCCATCTGGGTCTAAGACCTGTTCCTTCCAGGCGCTGACATTTTCTGGGGACCAGTAACATTCTAAAGCTTCCCAAAAGTCGCTGAGTCCCTCTTCACCCTTGCCGAAGCTTCTGGGGATTATGTGCACCACTTCGACTGGAACAGTGCAACCGGTGAGAACACACTTCTCATCATCTCGCTCCTCGCACTTGGTAGTATTAGTAAAACAGTGACTCAATCGGGTATTATGTCTGTTCAACTTACTAGCTCTTTTGCACGACAAGGATCCGAAGTAAGCCGGCGCTTCTTAGTTGGAGGCTCTTCTGTGTCTGATTCTTCGTCTGCAGAAGGCTCTCCCGAGTCTTCACTGGACCGTGCAGATGCCCCTGGTACTGGATCAGCGCAAGATCGATTACATGGTCAGTCGATTCACTTACAAGCTCTGATAGCTTGTGCTCTCTGGTCATTCTTCTTCAGAGCAGCGGATATATGACGGGAGACGGTTGGCGGATTCTGTTCACAGGCTTTGATAAGATCCTCCATTGTAGAGAGATCTGCAAACCACAAGCAAGCCCATCCGATCGAATCAGTTTCTGGATATTCCATAAATCGAGACAGCCGAGCGATCAGATCACGTCGCCATGGATCAAGGAGCTCGTCAGCAGGGCCCATGGTCGACAAGGGCTGGTTGGGAGAAGGACAGGTAGATTGCGAGGTAGGAGTGGATGTCGACATCACGAAAAAATTGGCACCAGCTTACGCCGTGTACCAGCCGGTCGAGAGACGACGAGGGGAGGAGGCGGACGACAAACGAGACGACAAGGGGCTATCGGCACCAGCTTACGCCGTGTGCCAGCCAGACAAGGAGACGAGGAGGCCGGACGAGAGGATGAGGGGATACCGGTACCAGCTTACGCCGTGTACCGGGCGAGCGAGAGAGCAGGGGCAGGAATACTGGCACCAGCTTACGCCGTGTGCCACGGGGGCGGCTAAACGAAGATCAAACTGACAGAAGACGAAGTTGTGATCGAGGGGGAGGCACGAGTTGGAAGTAAGCGGGGGATGGTGAAAGGAAAAGTGAGGAAGAATGAGAGATGGTGGGAATTGAAGAGAGGGACCTTTCTAGGAAGAGGCAGTCACGATGATGTGATGATAGTGGTACTCGAATGCACCTTCCCATTATTCTCATCGATTTCCTCGAATGCAAACACCTCCCTCCACAACCCATCCATAACACTGCCAATTTTGAGCAAGTATACGGAGTAGTAAGATCATTTGATATCTAAGTGAGTAGTGTCTCCCAATCCCTGGATTATATTCCTGAGCTGCGCCAAGGTGTTTCTCAGAACGATGGGCGCAGTTGCTCTCACTGGAACCTCACTTTCGACATTGCCCAGTATGTTGTGGGCAGTTGGGCCTGGGTTGGTGGTAAGAGCTTCAAAACGGGGCAAGTTCCACGCCCACCTAGATGAGGCGGATAAGGTCTTGGACAAGGCTACTGATTACTCTCGTCTTTCCAGCGACAAAGGAGACGGTTGCATATGTGTGATCTTTCGTTGCTTTGGGACCACATGGATAGATACAACTTGACTGAGGATGACTACATAGATATTTTTTCTTTTACCTTCTGGGAAGCGTTTAGAGGGGACTAAGCATGTGCATGAAGGAAATGGAACGAATTGAACTGATCTGAAAATCTCTTCAATGATGCTTAGGTCGAAGGGGGCATGAAGAGCAGTGAGTGGGAAGATGTGTATATTATTTGGAGGATACCGCGTCTTGGATGACTTGATATAGACAGCACTCAGTCGTCTATTTCTTCTTCTTCAAACCATGTCCTCCATCTTCATCTTCACCATCCTGATCTCCTGCTTGTCGCCCCCGTTTCTCTCCTCCTTTACGATGACCTCCGTCCCCATCCACCTTCACATTCGTCTCATCCACTACCCTCCCATCCTTAACCTCGTACTCAAATATCTCCTTCCACGACCCATCCATAACCTTCTCATCATTCCCCATTAAATGCACCTCATATGCCTCCTTCATCTGCGCAATACACGTCTGTCTCCTCTCATCAAAGTCGAACATCGGCTCCGGGTAAGCTCTTAACCCAGTCTCTTCATCCTTCTCGACCATCCCATCCCCAGTTACCCGACACTTCCACCGCTTCTGATCTTCTAACGGCGCCTTCCACGGCTCATAAATATACTTCTTATCATAGTGTTCTAGCTCCGGAATATAGTGTCTTATGAACCGCCCTTCTGGATCCCACTTCTTCCCAAATGCCACCGGCGAATAGCATCTATTATACTGTGTGAAGAACGCCGTGCAGGATAACCACATCCAGTTCCCAACATTAGAAGCTGTTTCATCTGTTTCGCTCCTATTAGCATCATCACCTTCATAATTCCACAGAATGAGATAGATATACATACGATCAATCAACCACTCCTCAAACACCTCCGCCCCCCTCTCCCAATGCACATAACATCCTCCCCTAGTCAGAAAACACGCCACACTATGTCTCCCCAGATGATGAATCCATCCCTCATTCTTCAGCTGTCTCATCAACGCATCGATCCACGGAAATCCTGTCCGCCCTTCCTTCCACCGTCGGAACCACACCTCCGCTTGCTCATCGTCAACCGTATACGTCCTGTCAACTAATCCCGTCTCCTTATCATGATTAGATTGTAAATGCCACGGAACGAACCGCACGATCTTGTTCCCACGCGTCTGCGCATACACTGGTCCTAGAGCTGCTTGCGCAGCGAAGAACATTTCCCGGAAGAGGAGTTGTCCAGGGAGATTAGTAGGGAGGTCTGAGGTAGGTTTGTGGGCTGATTCGCGCTGCTGGAGGGTATCCTGCACGTCATGCCAGAATTTGCGCACGGAGAGAGAGCCGAAGTGCAGATGCGGCGAGAGGAGGGTTGTAGCTTGTGGGTGGAAGGCCGCGGGGGAAGTCTTGGGTTTTTCGAATGTGGCAATGTAGTCTTCGTTTTGTTGCAGGTAGGTGGTCAGCATCTCCAGCGCGATGGATTCGCCGCCGTGATGGGGGCTTGTTGCTTGGCTGGGATCGATGGAGAGTTCGTCCAGCGTGGGAATGGAGAAGTCGCCCTTGGGACCTGCTATGTTGTTGTACTGATTGTCGTTATGCTTGGTTCGATGTGCAGCATTTATATCATCCTCGTGATCTGGAACCTCATGTTCAAGCCCACTTATATCCCTCATCTTCTCCTCTCCCAACGGATCAGGTATCCTCTCCGGCGCATCAACAGGCCTATCCGGCACCCCATTGTTTATCTGCTCAATCGCCTTCTCCACCTGATGAATACTCATCGTCGGCTCGCCCTTGTTCTGTTTCACCACCTCGTCGGAATCGAACAATGTCCGTCCAGACTTCACTATAACCTCCACCCCTGCCTCGTTCGCTAACTTCCTAATAGTCTCATCGCGCTCCCGCGCATATCCATCTGTGTCACTCTCAAAGACGAGATGCGTCGCACCCCATGCTTTGAATAACTTAGGGAAAACGGTTTGAGGTGCTTCGCGAACCACCCAGAGCTTCTGCTTCGGGTTCAGCTTGCGGTAGGATTGTGAGAGGTCATTCTGGCATTCCAGCAGGAAGCGCCAGCGATTTGGGCCTACGCGGACCTGATACGCATAGTGCGGGTCCCAGGTGAAGATCGGGATGAAGGTCGATGGGTTGAGGGAGAGAGCAGCCTGCAGGGCTGGGTTATCGTGCAGGCGGAGGTCGGTGCGGTGCCAGAATATGACGGTGGGTGCGGATTGGGGGGGCATGTCTTCAGGAGGAGTTGAAGTGGGTGAATTGAGTCAATTGAGCATGGCTTAAGGTAGATGTTGGATGTGAGGATCGTGTGCAGGATTGACGTTGAGGTCTGGAATGTGAGTATGTGATGATGTCACCGTACCTGGTTAACGCTGACCCTGAAATGTAGATGTGCGGCTGCAACCTTATGGACTGAAACCCTGGAATGGTAGAGCTAATCTTGACACTCGGTACTAAGGCGGAATAAGACAATCGATTCATCCGAAATAGATATTCCCTGCCGCTGTCATAGTCTGGATGTTGGTGATCGTGCCATTCTGCGCATAGAATGTGCCCGTGATCGCCCCATTCGACGACACTACACCGGTGGATGGGCAGTCGTGATCATCTTCTATTCGAGGAATAACTGTATTGAATTGAAAAGGTTACCAGTTGCGAAATAAACTCCGAAAAAGATCCACTTACTAGGCTCAATGAACCGAAGAATTTCCTTAGCCACCGCCGCGGCAGCTGCAGCGGCATACTCATGCCACACATCGTTCTTGTGCGAATCGGCGTAATCGCAGATGCCCCGGATGACCAGACAGGGGAAATCATTCATCATGGCTGCAGCCTCCATTTCGAAACAAATGGCCCCGCCTTCATCCCTGGCGATTTGATCCCTTGTTGCTGCGTCTTTTATCACTGAGTCACCGGAAAGGATGAGTCCGAAATGTATGACTGGCTTGGTGGGATCAGAGCGTGGTGGCCTCTGCGCAACTCTGTCTCGACTACATTGATTACAGGTTGCTTCACCCTCAACATGGTCATATGTCGGCTCGAAAAGGGTGTCTGTATCAGGGGATGGGCGGACAAAGGCCTGACGTGCACAGCGTGTATGTAGCTCTTCGATGAACTGATCAACATTATCACCTTCTACTCGATGTGTAACCTTCATCCTAGATATAGCATGTAGCCATTCGAGCGGAGGAGGTAGTAGATGCTGCTCGGCGCGCACAAACTTGTCATGATACGCTGTGCCCAAGTCGTATTGGACCACTCCAGGATTCGTTCCAGTTGGGGTACTGATCACTACATCTCCTAGACGAACATCGATACCTTGAGTTGGTATACCACCGCCAATACCGACAAGTAGGAGATATGAGACGTTAGGGAAGTCTCGCTTCAACTGACTGACAGCGGTTGCTGTAGAGATCTTGCCCCGGAACGTGTAGGGCATTGTGGCAATTACGACATTGTGCCCGCTGAGGTTACCCAACACATACCGGGTTGTTCGGGATTGTGTTTGCCTGTGTACTTCATCTAGCATATAGTGAATGGCGCATATTTCGACCTCAAGTGGGCAGAAGATGCCGACGGTGTAGTCTCGCGACAGAGCCATTGGGCTGATAACTCCCAACAGCGGGCAAGAAAAACCACGCGATCCTACTGCAACAATCATCAATATCATTTGCTTGTTTAAGTATCATTTCAGCCGAGCAGACAAGGCTCGCGGAACAAGTGTCCGGGATCACCATCCAGGCGCTAGAGATCGGGCGGTTATTGGCCAAACTAATGCACTTGCTGAGGGGTAGATTTCTAGCCTGACGCTTGCAAAACTGCTTATAATCTCCGCCAGGCTATCAGGTGTGTTTACCAATTCCCCCAAACATCTCATATCGCTTGGAACTATGGGAGGGGAAGCAATTGTCGGACCCGCCCTTTCAGGCCAG
Source organism: Aspergillus niger (assembly GCF_000002855.4). Taxonomy (NCBI): domain Eukaryota; kingdom Fungi; phylum Ascomycota; class Eurotiomycetes; order Eurotiales; family Aspergillaceae; genus Aspergillus; species Aspergillus niger. The sequence goes on along the minus strand of NT_166531.1, from coordinate 284,842 downwards.
TTCTATGCTGGAACCGGAAAGCAGTACAACTTCGGCAGCGTATCGGGAGAGAAGATCTACATGGGTACTGGTGGGTACATTGCGACTCCACCTACCAGAACAGTGGGCTGAGACCAGACAGGAGATGTCCAGGTGTTCTCGACATTACCCTTTGCGAAAAGCGCTTGCTTCAACTCCCGGGAAAGGGAGCATGACTCGTTCTGCCTGGAGGGCACTCGCGTGGATTTATTGAAGGACATAGCAGAATGGATTGATGCGGACCATGACGAGGGTATCTTTTGGCTGAGTGGAATGGCAGGGACTGGAAAGACCACAGTTGCTCGCACAGTGGCTCGAAACTATGATCAGCAGTCGCGGCTGGCTGCGAGCTTTTTCTTTACAGACGAGAATGGTGATGCTAATAGTGCGGACATCTTTGCATCAGCCGTTGCTTGTCAGCTGGCCAGCTTCGATACAAGCATGAAAAATGCTATTCAGGATGTGTTGGAACGATGCCCACTTTTACCCTATCAAGGGTTGTCAGAACAGTGGACACGACTTGTGAAAGAGCCACTTGCTGCATTCACAAAGAAGCCGAATCAGAATCCATTACTGATTGTGGTCGATGGCTTGGACTTGTGTCCTGAGAAGAATGATCAACGCTTGATTCTTCGTCTTCTATCCAGTATCACTCACGATTGCGAAAATAAGGTGATCGTGTTTCTGGCGAGTAGACCAGAGTCCGCCATTCGGTCAGAGCTTTCCGGAATACGTCATAAGACGTTAAGATTACAGGATATTAATCGCAGAATCGTTGACTCGGATATAAAATTGTTATTGAACCATGAAATTGGCAAAATTATGGCCCCCTTCGAACCGTTCGAAACAAAGTCTCTATGGGGCTCAGGGATCATTCCGACTTTCGTCATTTTTGCTCGTGGCCTCTTCCTTTGGGCTGCCACTGCTTGTCAATACATCCGAAATGCTAAAACACCCCAAATTGTCTTGCAGAGACTGAGAAATATAGATGCAGAACGGCCGGAAAAGGGAACACCAATTGAAGTGCTGTACAAAATATATACTAGCATCTTGGATGACTCCGTCAATGATGCCTGGGATGAACATGAAAAAGCCACCTACTGGAACTCCACTCGACGAATATTATGCGCTATTACTTACAACCGTGGCATGTTATCGAAGCCTGCTTTGGCAAACTTGATACAAATGGATGACATTGACTCCATGTTGGAAGACTTGCATTCTATTATCAGAATACCTGAGGATAATAACAAACAAATAGGCTTCCTTCATATCTCCCTGCACAAGTTTGTCACCACCATGGAGCATCCAAGCCTTTATTTAACGCCACAACAGAGCCATTCTATGCTGGCGGATACTTGCCTTGACCTCCTCAATGAGGCATGTGGGCAAGATAGTGGCAAGCTACAGAATGGAGCAGAGCCGAAGACACAGAAAGTGTCCCAAGCGCTGCAGTATGCGTGCACCAAGTGGGTAGATCATCTTTGCGATGGAGAGGAATCGCTGCCACGAAACAGTAAAGCATTCGTGTTTTTAAAAACACATGGTAAGAGTTGGACTAAACTACTAATCTTAAGTGGCCAGGGATTTTTGGTGGAACGCCTGGGAGATAGACTTGTGGAAATGATTGTGAGTGACATTTCGAGCGCAGAACCTAAGCCACCAGGTTATCTTGCTAATCCTGGATAGGAGAAAGATCGAGAAGACGACAAGCGGTTCGTTGATGAGTTACTCACTGCTGACTCCAATCCCGAGATATCCGCGCAGGATCAATAACATAGTTAGTTTGAAGCACCATGTAGATACATTCGATTCAGTACAGCTCTCATTCTTTTTCCATTTCGTTGTTAATGGGCACTTTAAATGTCAGCTGCCACACAAGTCTTAAGATGCACGCAGCAAAGCGACCTATTTCTCATCAACACGATCCATCGATGTGCCAATAACAGATACCCGTAGCCTTCCATCCTTCATCGTAGCAATGGCATCTACTCCTGCCCTCAATGCACCCATGATCCCCTCAGCTCGATGAGCAATCATGATGACTGTGTGATATTTGAGCTCTTCCCGCAGAATACCTCCCAGAATAGCCTCCGTCTGAAGATCCAATGACGAGCTAGCTTCATCGAGGATGATGATCGGTTTCGACGACCTATTTATCTCCACACGGATAAGCATCCGACAGAGCGCGAAGAGTTGCATCTGACCGGCGGATAAGGGGAGAATTGTTGACATGGGAAGGTCCAGTGTGTCATCAAAGCCTGAGGAAGAGGCGGAAATCTTGTCCCAGAGGTGAGTCCTCTTCAGTGCTTGCACGATGTCATCATCCGTACATTTATTATACGGGTCCAGATTGAAGCGGATACTCGCGGTCGGCATATTGAAGCCATCTTGTGGTACGGCGATGATGCCCCGTTGTCGAAGGACCTGTAGAGGTACATGTGCGATGTTGATGTCGTCAATATAAATGTCTCCGTGCATAGTTTCCAGAAGACGGAGTAAGGAGAGCATGAGAGTGCTTTTGCCGCTATAGCCAATGAACATGTCAGCTCGTGCATGAAACGCTCGGTTTACTGGATACTGCCTACCTTCCTGTCCGACCCATGACTACGAGTTTCTGCCCGGGTTTAATCTCAAGACATACGTCTCGCAGAGCAGGCTCTGACTTCTTGGAGTAGGACACCGTGACATGCTGCATCCGCAATTCTCCCCCGGACGGCCACCGTGGACCTGGCTCTATAGCACCCCTAGCATCATCTTCGCTACGGACACGTTCCTGCACATCCTTCAGGCGAGAAACCGCCCCGAGCGAGGTCTCCAAGGAAGTCCAGTTTTGAATTAAACGTAAAAGCGTGGTATTCGCTCCGATCATCAAATTCAAAGCCAGTCCGATATCGGCCCCTGTGGAGTTCCGGTATACGACAGTAAGCGTTATCAGACCTATGGCAATGATCGCCATTATACAGTCCAGAACCACCTTAAGCCAGCATTGTAAGCAGAGGAGCAGGTAGTATGGCTTCTGTGACATATCCAATGCCTGGATGTTGTCGGTTGCGAATTTTTCCTGCCAGCCGAACGCGCGTATTGTAGTTACGCCTCTGGTCTGGTATCCATTAGAAGAATCATATTGAGAGGGGGGATACAGAGATTAAGGGGTATGTTAGCGTACTGTATCCAAGAAATTTGTGTACAATTGCGATCTCGAATCGAGGTCGAGGAACCGTAACTGGCGAGAGGTCCGAAGGTAGACTTTTTGGATGAGGTAAACGAGTATGTAACATGGTGGTATCGTGACTAGCATCACCGGCTGTACGTACACAATCAAGGCTACTTGCATTAGCAGCTTGAATATTTCTGGTATGGAAGATGGCCGGTCAGTGAATAAACACAGAGCATGACATTTTCAGCTTACGGGTACTTAGATTGGCGAGAGCGGAGGGTAGTTGCTTGTCGATTAACGCGATGTCTTGGGAGAACCGGTTTAGAGTGACGCCGATATGAGTTTCAGCAAAATAGGACAATGGTGCTCTAGATAAGTTTAATTCAGTCAGTAAGGTAGAATGGCGGAGGTGAGCTAGAACTGACCGGAGAACCCGCTCAAGCAGCTGGGAATGCAACACCATCCCCGAGCGAATGGCAACCTTCAACTGCGTAAACCTTCGATATGTTAGATATCAGCGAACCCAGGTTAGTAGACAGGGTAACCGACCACATAGTGCCACTGGTCGCTGCCCACGCGATGAATGAAATCCCTGCATAGAGACCCATATATCCATTAAGTTCTCGAAGTGAGGACTCTGTTGCCCATCTCAGCACATACTGTGAGAAGGTCAGGCAGAATGAATACGTGGCGGTACAGGCTGTCATCAGTAAGGCATTCCCATGGCCAACTGCATTAATATAGTACCCTGCGCAAGTGTCAGCACGCGTTGGATGGGTCAACAAAGATGACATACCATAGACAGCAACGTCTCCAGTCTTCCGTGATAAGTCGATGGCAGCCTCACTCAGTCGATTATTTTGACCAGGCATCTTTTTGTCATGCAACTCGGAGGGCTGAGTATTCTGGACGACGCCTGCGGTAGAGGCCACGATACTATCTAATTGTTCTCCTTTCTGAACGCTGCTAGGATCCTCTAGACGTGCCTCTGAGCCCTGCAGAGTCAATAGCCTATCCGCCAGGGGGAAGAGTTGTGCTATTGCGCGTCAGAATAATGAGATACCAGAGATGGAGATTGACTCACCCGAATTGGTAAGGAGAAAGACCCCTGCTTTCGTTGCTTTAAACAAGCCCTTCGGGCCAAGGAGCCTGTCTACGATGTGCTCTACAACGGTTTTGTCAAGGGCACTGAATGGATCATCGAGAATCAACATATCGTATCGCGAGTATACAGCGCGTGCAAGAGCCTTCTTCGATTAGCCGCTTATAATAAATGACCCGCAATGATATTGAACATACTATACGCTGACGTTGTCCTCCGGACAGGTTCATGCCGTTGTTCTCGATAACTGTCGAGTCACTGTCTGGAAGGGCTTCCAAGTCAAGGGCCAGGCAGCATGCATCTATGACCAGTTTGTACCACTCTTCGTCAAAATCAGAGCCACCAAGTATAGCATCCCGAATAGTAACGCTAGGAAGCCAAGGCGCCTGATCACAGTATGCAATTTTCTTCGAAGCCAGGAACATTGACCCTCCTGAGGCTGACTCTCCAAGCAGGGCCATGGCTAATGTGGTCTTTCCACTTCCAACCGCACCAGTACAGACGATTAGCTCCCCTTTAGCAATACTGAAGGAGACATCTCGAAGTATTGGCGCATCCGTTATTGAAGAATTCCTGATGGAGACGTGATCTAGTGATGCCAAGTGTTGGGCCTTTTCTTTGCCAGCAATCTGTCGAGTATCCACAACTGATGACCGACTAATGTATGCCTCGATGCGTGCAAAGTTTGCCATTATACCAACGGCACGAGGGACCAAAGTCATCACCATATTGGCCGGATGCGTGACCAAAGAAAGAAGAGCGATAGACGTGAATACCTCATTGGCGTGCAAGCCATCAGTTCTAGGTGATAGGGCATAGAATACCAAGGTCAATACCGGGGCAAATATACCAAGTGAGTTTGCTTTGAATCATTAGCTTAGAGCCATCAATATGATAATGACCACATACCACTGGCATTATAGGCGACGAGAATCCACCTTAAGCGCTCAGACAGGCGTAGCTCCTTCTCACGTAATTGAGAGATACGGGATTGTCCTACATCCTCCATACCCATCATCTTCAAGCTCTTGATCCCACCAAGCACACTCGTGATTGCGGAAATGCGCGCCTGAGTTGCAACATTCCAGTCCTTTTGTCTACCTTCCAAGTGCTTAGCTACGTAGGCACTCATTCTTGAACAAGCTGTATGACGTTTATTAGTAGAGAGCTTGGAATGTGGACGGGAGCCGTACCAAATATAATGCCCAGTGGAAGAAATGCAAACCATTGAAGCCGGGCAGCCAGCAGCATTGTGCCAATAGCTACCTCTAAGAGGTAGGCCCATGTGTCATGTAGAATCTCACCCACTGACTCAACACTGTCAACATCGGAGCTCATTAATGTCACGGCTTCCGACTCAGCCTCTTTGCCAGGGAGTTTCATCGCTTGATCGTGTATCATGCCAATCAAGGCTCCTCTAACCATAATACGCAGCCTATCAATGCAGCGTTGATAAATTGCTGCAGAGATCGTCATTCCTAGGTAAATAATACCAGCAAAGAAAATAAGCCAAAGGCCACTATTGCTGTAGGTAGTTGTATCCTTGACGAAACGGATAACAGCATCCATGATCAACGGTTGAGCGTAGCGGAATACAATGACGAAGAGGCGAGGAATAATTGGAAACAGAAAAGCAGATTTGATACAACGAGCCAAGGTAAGAGGAAGGCTCCGTTTGTGAGACCCGGCTGATAAATATTAGCACGATAGTAAAATGTAGATCAATGCTCTCACTTCTTGAAGTCCACGCTTTGATGGCTCCCGTGCGGAGAGTTCTTGATGATAGCATGTGATGAATCCCAGGCAACCCTGCAGTATGAAGCGTCGATATATAGCCTTCCCTCAGCATAGGGCTGATCCAGAAGAAGGAAACAAAGCTAAAGAGCCCTGCGGCATCCTCTGAAGCTGATACCTGGAAATGTAGATATCCTCCCCATACCCAAGAACGGATAAAGGAGACTAGCCATAGTGCTTCCAAACATAATCCTAACTTTATTCCGCCGCAGTCAAACACCGTGGGACATGTCATGTTCCACGTCTTATGCATATCTCGTGCTAGTGCAACAGCAAGGTATGCCGGCACCAGGTGCGATGATTGAACATCTTGAGTATGCTCAACCATCGATATAGCAGCCGAGAGACAAGCGTTTAAGGCGGCCAGACCATTGTAGAAATGTGCGTGTGATCCAAACCCAGTCCCTGATGTCAAGTGAACTATGCAAATCACCGTGGCAAAAAATATCTGCGATGCATACTGAGACAATCGCAACTTTGAGCAGTTAGAGCTACTTACTATGTGCTTGTACCCTCTAGGAGCAGATGCTATTTTCTTTGGTGAGTTGCAAATGGTGCGGACCCTGCGAGCCAACGCAAAGAGAAAAGCTAACGATAGTACAATTGACCCCCATTCACTGTTGATGGCTTGAGAGGCCATTATTAATGGAAATAGAACACCAGATGGAATCTCGATATTGCGGGATTTAGGCCACTGGCCTACATAAGGAGGCTCTGTAAGTTGCTATCAGGACAAATTCCGATACACAATGTGCAGGGAGCTGGGGCTGGCGGTATGCTGATAAGGAAGACTGGTGCACGTGTGGCCACGAGGGGACCGAGCTCCACACGAAGTGTTTTTTGTGGTGCGTCGATAGCGCAGCCTTATGTCTCACATTATATTACACGCTAGGCGTGCAGCCAATGACCAGTTGAGCTACGGTGGCACGCCATAATTGGGCGTTGTGCCGCCATATTGACCCCTGCAATACTAGGACACTGAGCGAGATTGTCACCAGAGGAAGGCGTGGTGTTCGATGCAACATGCTGACAGACAGGAATCTCTTTGTGAATCTCTGTAATATCTAGATGCTTGGTCGAATTATCGGTTGACAATGTGTGAGATCGACTTCTGAGTAGATAACCTCCTTTGAAATTAGATTACTGTAAGCGAAGAATTAATATATAGGCCCGTCCTGCAACTCGGTATCCTGGATGAAGGCATCCCACGTTGTCTGTTCTGGTCAGTACGAAACAAGTCTAGTAATAGGAGATACGAACCCAATCAATATCCATATCTGACATTTCCTTTTCAAGCGAGTGCTCGACGCCATCGAAGGAGGTAAATGAGGGACTGAATTTTTGAAGGTCAAAGGCTGTCCGGACTTCAGTCTGAGCGGAAGTAGTTGCAGTTACGGGCCGGAAGCTTGAAATCATCGGCGCAAGGATCTCATGCACCCTCCCAGCCTCTTCATATGACTCCTTCGCGCGTCTCCAGAGATCGCAAGACCTTTCGAGTATCTGCAGTACATCGATGCTACTAGATGTATCTGTATTGTTGAACCGTCGCGCGAGTTCCAGGTCCAGCAACAGAATCATGGCAGCTAGAGTCAACACTTGTCTGGTTAATGAGGATTTATACCATGACGGCTCTAGTGCCACTTGGTAATCCAGTATGGTCATCGCGGAGGATAGGCACCGATCGTGGGATAGTTTGAATCGGCCATTGAGTCGCCCTTTAGCCATGAACTTTCGATGAAGAGCGCACATAGCCCTGTGATACATGGAGCAGAGACTAAATCTAGAAACATCTGCTGCAGTCTTGACTGGAATGGTGCTTCCCTCCTTGTGGACCTTCAGGTGTGAAGGAAAGCTGTCATAGCTATTATAGAGAGCCTGGTCGATTTCTCTTACAGTATCATAGGAAACAAAGTTTGGAGTATTGTTAAAATCTGCGATGCGTCCGATCGCACGGAAGAGGCGTGTCTTTGCTATTAGGTAGGTTGTTGCTGTAGACTCTTCCATGGGCCTGGATGGCGGGAGAGACGTACTATGTTCCGACAACTCCCAGTCGTGTATGTTTCGTGGCTCCATTGTGTCCGAGAATACTGCCGAGCCCATTCGAGGAAAGCCACCAAGAAATGAAGCCATATCGTCCATGATAAGCACTGATAGCCAGACACGACGTCGATATTCTGCATGAAATGGTGAGATAGACGGCGAGTGAGAAGGGTCACGATGATAGCCCATGTTTATTGCAGCTCGAACAATAACTCCTGTCATTATCCATAAACCGCGACGGTTATCGTCCTTTCTGTTGAGCTCAGCTGTCGCATTGAACCGCAGGGTTTCAATGGTATAAGGAAAGCATTTGGCAATGTCGCCGTTAAGTAAGCACTGTGCTGTACGGATGCGGTAAAGTTGAAAGAGAGACTCCGAGACGCCTTCGTACTCTGGCGGTTCCCCGAATTGGTGAAAGGAGAGCATTGTGAGGCCGAGGATTGAGAAGAGGAGGCCTAGCCATATGAAATTTGTGCGGGATGGGTCTTTCCAATGCTCATTATACTGACAAGAGGTTAGTAAGGTAATTGATCTGACAGTAAAGAGATTGATACCTCGCGCATGAAGGTCGGCTTGTGTAGGATTGCTTCACATTGGTAAGTTAACTTGTTTGACAATCATTGGACGAGGACACTCACGAGGCACAGCTATCCTAAAATTCTCTGTGTCAAAGAATTTAGCTACGAGCTTATCGACTTGATGCTTTGGCGGTAATGTTGAAATTATCTCTATTCGCTCCAATGGCTTGACCTGACCAAAAAGCAAGCTCGAGCCGTCGGCAATGTGTGAGGGAGGATACTGAACGACCTCGTCGGCTGTTTCATCATGATTTTCGGCCCACGTCTGCTTGAGTGCATTTATCTATGGACTATTAGCCGAAGGTGCCCTTGATTTCGTCAAGGAAGTCCACGCGACGTCAAAAAAGAGGCAGCTGTTCGCCAACATGATAGAAGGGAGACACGGTGTAGCAAAGAGCAAACTCCAACTGGGCAAGCGTGGGAAAGCAAAATATTTCGTAGCAAAGACAAAAAGAAGATCGTGGTTTTTACCTCTTCCAAAACGTCATACCACTCATCACCTCCTCGATACACCGAGCGAGTGCCATCAATCATCGTCGTCCCAGCACATGCGACCTCCGAAGCATTCAAATGCGCACCTTGCACAGCCTTATTATCGTCGAGTGTAGAGCTCTCTGGCGTATTAGGCGCGTTCCCAGATCCATCCTGCCGCTCAGCAATGAGTCTCTTGACCAAATTCTCCAACTGATCGATCCGATTCATCATTTCATCCCCACCATCCCGACGGGCTATAGAGGCGGACCCATTGCTAGGGCCTCTGAATCTGCAGGATGGCTGTTCATTGCGAGCAGTACAGTTTTGACATGGTCTCTCGCGATTGCATCTCAGCCTGGTCCGTTAGCAGCTGACTTGTGGGGATATATTGTCAATGGTGGTGGATCTACACACTTCCTAGCGCGGCAGGGATCACATGACAAGGGGATCCGATGGCGCCGTCTCGATTGATTCGATCCTTTGGCGATCCCAGTGGGCTTTGTCACACCATTTGATCCCATAGTGACTGTATTCAAGGGGTGGAATAGTATGAAGTTGGTTAAGTCCATGGCGATGGGAGCAGGATCACCCCGCTTGAGGATAAGCTCGGTGCACGTGACTTATCTCCGCGGACTTAACGAGTCGTACCTATTGACACGACAGCATGGTCCCCGATAACCTCGATCTTCAGTACGTAATGGTGGAAGTAAGATATTGTTGAGGATATCCCCTACAATAATCTATAAACTTGATGGTATGTTCTGCACCTCGTGACTTGCCTGCTTGCAACCGGGTTCTTAGCCAAATTATATATTTCCGGGCCTCTGTTTATGCTCTATTATGTAGCTGCATTAAAGAAGGTTGCGAAACGCTCATAATCCATTCATTCATTAAGCAAAGACACAATGCTTTGATGGAAGCAGAGCTTCCATGATTGGTCTTCATGTCTCAACCAACCCAAGAAGGTTTGCACGGGCTGTCCTAGTCTTCAATACCGCCATCTCAGCCGTAGGATAAGCCTGCATCAAGTGTAACGCAGCCTCCTCACAGGCATATAGATTTGACATAGCCTGCCTTCGGACCATGGTATCCGAGCCCTGGAGATCCAACAGACTAGCCTCCACAGCGAACATCAGGATAGTGACTGATGCCCCTGGAAGGAACTGAAGCAGTCCCATGCCCTGCAGCTCCGCAAGGACCTTTTTTATTTGTGACGTCGATGCCCGTAGACCTTCCATGTTCGGAGTTGCCGTGCTGGTTTGTTGGCTATGAGTGCCTGTGCGGTATATGACTGCCATGGAGGCTAGGTACAGCAAGTAAAGGAAGGCTTTGTGGACAAGGAAGACTGTTTCGGCTGACTCCCCTTCCGCATCGGCGGGCAACTGTGGCGGATGGTAGACTGCGTTGAGAGGGAGGAATTGAATCCAAGAGTAAAGTAGTTTCTCACAGCTTGGTCTGATGGATGGCGAGATGCTGCATTTAGGGGCGAGTGAATAAAAGCTGCTGCGACGTGTTGGTATTCGGACCCAGGCCCCTTCGTATAGATAATCTAAGATTGCCCCGACGCAGTAGGAGAGTTTGACAAGTTCCTTGAAGAGCATGGTCGATTGTTCTTGGTAAGTGCTTGTAAGCATCAGAGAAGCGCTACCTAGACTCTCAAGAATTATTTCGTCATATTCCCGAGGTGCGTCGCTCATAAGATGGAGAATTGAGTCCGGATATTTGTTGACTGGCATCCGTGGAGGCCGACGAGACCCAAGCGAGATTGTTCGATCACGTACGTAAAGGCAACACCACATAGCGGATCGGAAGGAACGGCTATCGCATGGCCAGTCTTCATCATGGAGTAGGCCAATTCTTTCCGCAGTGGAGAAGGCGACGTCAAGCCAGTAAGACGGGCCTTTGTGGCGTGACATATCTCCATGCCAGAGAGTCATCAATAAGAGAGCTTGAATTTGAGTGTAGGCACATGATTCGGATTCAAACTCGTATAGAACCTGGAAATCGCTCAGTATATCTAAGATATGTCTAATTGTAACCATTACTAACCTTTGTACGTTCAAATAAAGCCCTCGTTAGCTGTTCAGGTTCGTCTGTGCCGTCTCGCTGAGCAAAAATACTGCCCGCGAACATGACAGCTTGGTATAATAGTGGTGACTTGAATTGAGCATCATCTCCAACAATGATTTGTGAGAGAAAGTCTCCAAGATCAAGAATCGGTAATAGCGGATGGACGTAGTTGACATATGCCGCCAATAGTTCGTTGCGCAAGGCTGGTGGCAAGAGCAGCAGAGCTCCTTTCCTTAGCAGATACTCATTGTCCTCACCTGAGACCGCTGGAAGGCGAGTTCGAAACATCCGGTCCGGTTTTGTTAGATCTTCCTTGCTTTGAGCCAAATGAGAGACTGGCTGCTCGAGGAGTCCCTCAATGTCTGAGAGGAGGTTGTCAAGGGGATAGGTAGACAGAACATGTGGCTTAATGGCGATATGTGGTTGGCCTGATATGGCTTTGCTCCCAGAGACCAATAATTGAGTTAGAGATTCTAGAAGAATGGTGAGTGAGTGTCGCAGGTAAGCATGACATATTACCTACCCCCGTCGAAAAGGCCGTTGTTCCCACATTCGTCCACACTGGCGGGACTATCTGAGTGGGGAATGGAAATGCCAGCATGGGTCCCACTAGAGTCCGAGCATGGCGAAGATGAGGCATTAGTGTCAGGAGAGGACGCCGTGTTCGGACTAGTTGACGACCTCCTGAGTGTCCTGTAACATATAACTATCAGAAATCATTCTCTAGCTCCAACATTATTTCATTGTATACAAAGAGCATTGCGTGACTCTCGGCTAATAATACACACGGAAAGATAGACGAGGGATACCTTCGTGATTTTGTGTAGACACACTCCAAATTTCTCATGTTGCATCTGCGACAGACAGTCGCTCCTCGTGTTAATTCACATCGCACCTTTGAGCTCCGACATGCAAGGCAAGCGAGTAGAGGCCTCTGTGTCACACGACTACAGACCTGAGATCGAGGGCAACTGTCCATATCGGATGTTCTTTCCTGGATCGCTCCACTGAAACTTGACCAAGAATTCTCGGTCCAGACAGGCCCGTCAGCGGGTTAAAGAAGTAAATAGGGAATAGCAATCGCATCCCTTTGAAGAGCAATGTCCTGGCATGGCCCTGAATTGAGCCACCGGACATGTGCAGCACAAGCTCACCTTTTCCGGCGGCAATTGGGTCTTCCCCACTAGGATCCACATTCTCACCCGCTCAACGCCGCGGAACATCGAGGGTCACAGATGATTTGTCAATCAGGTTGTGAACCGGACGATCAGCCCGCCAGTCTAGACTGGGCTTCTCGACTTTCCTTCGCTCTAGCTTTTGGGCAATTTGGAGTTTTATTATTGTTAAACCACGGCGCAGTGCCTTCCACACAGAACGGTGGCATTATTGTCTCTGAGATCGACAGATCTGCTGAAAATTATTATCAAAGGTCCGGGTAAGTTGGATAGCTATTTGTGTCTTCTAAGTAGTCGAATGGCTGTCATGAAACCGATACTTGACGATGCGGAGTCCGAGCAATCCGGGCTGAGGAGTTTTGATGGTCCACCGCCGTTATCTCCACCGGAAAGATAGCCACCGGAACAATCACGCCCTCCCCAAATATCCGGCGGCTTTCCCCATACCACATGGAAGAACGTTCCGTGGCCGTTGTTGCTACTATGGCCATAAGCCATTCTGCGTGGCTTAATCTTGGCATACTAAATAACAACTAAATCCTCGCAAAGCTCGCCCATGCACCTTGCTGTCTAGGCTTTGGCTTGGCTCCAGGGCAGTTTCAGCGAGCTACAAGGCTGTACTGATCACGTTGAATCCCTGATGCTCCTTTGGCTAGGGAAATGTTCGGCCCCAGTTCCATGTACTGTTTTGATCATCAGGGACCAAGTTAAATATGGCTATGCACGAGGTCAGTCAGAATCTGGATGTGAGTCTGGGGTGATCAAGGGATATTACATTCTCCAAAGGCACCAAATGTATCGTCCAGCTGTTGAAAGGCTTGAGCAGGGAGGAAATCATAAGGTCCCGTTACGGCAGGGAGGGCATTGAATTCTGAGTCCCAGGCTCCTTGGATAGGATCTACAACTGCCTGCGCTGCGGATCCGGGAACTGGCCTGGAGCGTCCTGCACCCAAGGAGTCACTTGAGGCGCCGGCAACAACGGAGCCTGTTAGCCGCGTATCGGAGGGGAAATTGGTGTCGAGATTATCGGCCAAGGCGTGCGTTATCTCGCGTTGGGTGGTAACTTTGAGTAGTTCCGTCAGAAGTTGTTCAGTTTGCCTTGCTATTCGATCGTGGCTCTTGAGACTTCGACTGGCGCGTATTATTCTTACCACCCCGTCCTTCGCCTCATGAGCGGTGGCCGTTAAAGGCTTCACCGTGGGAGGTATACAGAGAATCACACCAGCAGTGAACTCTTGCATCGATACGACTGCTATAGCAAAATGATTTTTCAGCTTGTGAACTGGAACACGGGATATGCGGAGAGCAGCAGCAGTGGCTCGGTCAAGCGCCCTATGCATCGCATCCACGATCGCCCGCGAAGATGTTAGCCTGTTGATTCTTCGCTCCAACAGTGGTCTATTTGCTTGGATGACCATGCCGTCGTACGTCAACTGGAGAACAGCAGCCTGTAGATATATTGTCTCCACCTGTTGCCTTGCTTCGGAGGGAAGCCTTTGCAGCTGGCCTTCAATCATTTCCCATCGACCGTCTGCTTTCCAGTAATCGAAGTCATACAGTTTCGGGACGGACTTCCACCAGTCAGTGAGAAGTACGTTGGACTCTTCGGTAATACGAATGATAGCTTCCAAGTCCTGTTCGTCTATTCCAGATGTCAGGTCAAGCCGACGGAATCGGATGAGAATTTCGCGAGCAATCGCATACACATCTGTCTTCAAGACGTGAAATGGGGCGCGCGACGTTAGTCCGTCGCTATTGTCCACCGAGAGATCATTTAGCAACGAGTGATCAATGGCCAGGTCGTCGACGAGCTGTAGGTGACGAACATTGGCAGAAGGCAGAGAAGCGGGACGTCCATAGAGAATGGAACAGAATGTATCCGAGATGATGATCTGGTTCCAACAACGAGAGCGTGTCTCATTAGCGACAGAAGTTTGTGACAATGTACTGGTTTCTTGAAGGTTCAGAGCATATGCAGCTCTGAAAGCCATACCACACGTGGTCCACGCCATGTTTGGGGAGCTGTGGAACATGTAATAGCAACAGAGTAAGAGACAGACTTGGACTCCTTCGATACGGCGGTCCTCCAACATGTCAAGCACACGGGAACGAATCTCGGCCAGAAATTTGTTCAGCAAATCCTGGGCATCAATCGAATGCCTAGCCAGGAGGATATGACCAGGCCAATCTGCGTCTGGCAGGACAGATTGTAAGCTGATGACAGCGACGGCAAGCACAGTCATGACTGCACCAAGATCCTGGCGTTGCCATTGATGTTGAGAGATAATTGGCTGGGCCATTTCTCTGAATGACGGCTCATGGAGTACCAAGATAAACCACTGCATTCGGTCAAAGTAGGCATTGATCAATGCTAGCATCACAGTCCTTGGTGGCATGGATGTCTCCTTGAGGCCCCAGAGGGAGTTATCAGTACCCGCCATGCCGACATCACCCGGCACAGCAGCTTCAGTCAAGGTCCGGCCTGTCTCCTCTTCATTATAAACTTGTCTGGCAAAACCAATCGCTGAAGTGCCCGTTGCATATTGTTGGTGGTCCTCGGACGCTCTGCGCGGTAAGACCTGCGGCGTGTCAGATCCGGCGGAAGCCACTGGAGTGGCCGGTGTTTGGTATTCGGAAACACGACGACGTGATACTGTAGTTGTCTCGCATATGTGGCCAGCACGGGTGCATAGAACACATGGACGAACTGAGTCACACTGAAATCAATTAGTATCGTGCACGGTTGGTTATTCCCAGCTTATCCCCAATGTCGGAGTCTACCTTGAGCTTCTGTCGACGACAACGGTCGCAAGCCTTGGATATTCGCGACCGGGGAGTCGACCTCCTGGAGGCTTTCTGCATGTAGCAAGTGGACTAAAGGCTGCAGAATACGTCACGAGCGAGGGGGAAAGCAACGGATGGAGATTTCTGGGCTGTGATAGACAGGATCCGGGGTAGTGGAGAGGAAGTGATTATGTTTGCCGGTGGAAGACCAGAATGTGCGGGGAAGAACGAAGCCGCAAAGGAACCTGCGGCTGGGCCCGCCACGTGCGGGGAGCTCAGGCGACAAGGCCATAAGGCTACATGGCTACAAGGCATCAACATATTTTAAGGCAAAAAGACATGAAGGATTAAGGCATTGAGGCATCAACTCTGGGAAGGATTGCGACCGTGAAACAACATCAACATCAACGGCAACATTGACCTTCTTTTGCAAAAGCTTATCCATGCGGATTGGGTCTACTTCACCATTAGGTTGCTGTGCGCACTTCGCTCCTTCATCAATGGCAGTCTCTGAACAATGTTGCTATTTTCAGTCGAGGAGGACTTGTTACCGGAAAGTCTAGCAGTAAAACACTGCGCAGCCTGTCCATCGCTTGGATGATCAACCAGTTGGTCAACCCAACGTCAACACAAAGAAGAAATTGCTCATTCTCAAGCATACCGTCGCAACTAGCGTGGTGGATACCGCTTTGGCCCCAGCAGTGAGGATCACTGGAGCCACTAAAACGTGGCTGTCCTGCCGCGCCTCCTCGGTTTCGGTTTCGCTGCTTAATCGACATAGGGCTATGTCGCACAAGATGTCCTAGCAGGAATATTGTAGTTATAAAGGGCGATGGGATCTCTTGCTATATTGATGGAAACCCAGTTCTATCCCCATCTCTCTTACAATTGTTTTAACTATACACTTCATCGTTTTATATTCATTTACTCCAACACTACATCAGATCAGACGCAATGTCCGCAACTGAACACCTTGACGTAGCCAACCTGGCCGTCTATGCTCTCTTCTCTCTTCCAGCGATCTACTGCCTTGTCGTGCATGGCAAACATGGTCTACTCGGCTGGGCTTACGTTCTCGTCATGTGTGGTCTGCGTATAGCCGGCAGCGCAATGTCCCTCAACGCTATTCACCGCAACGAAATCAACACGACGGCCGCAATCCTCAACGGCATCGGGCTATCCCCTCTTCTCATGGCTGCCATGGGCCTTCTGCATGAAGCGTATGTATTTAGTTTATGTCTTTACTTCACAGCTAACCGCCTCATAGAAACCACTCCATCCATCGCTTCCTCCCTCCTTTCTTGAACCTCTGGGGGTTCCTCATCACACACATGGTTGTCGCAGGCGGAATTGGCCTTGCTGCGGCTAGCAGTGGGAACGAGACACTCCTTCGCGTGGGAATGATTGTCTTTGCGACGGGATGGACGTTGGTGGCTGTTCTGATTTGGTTCTCGTATGGGGCTAATGCCCACAGCCGTCGACTGGGAGAAGAGAGACAGGTTAGTATCTTCTCATCTTCTATAAAAATCAAATCACTAACAGACACAGCTTCTTTTTGCTATCACTGTCGCTATGCCTTTGATTGGTGTTCGCATCGTCTATGCCATCGTCACTGCATTCACCAGCTCCAATCTTGAAGGTGGCAGTCTAGCCGTGCGCGTCATCTTCGGTACCATCCCCGAGTACCTCGTCATGCTCATCTACGTGGGAGTTGGTATCGTCACCAGAAACCTGGTGCGCAGTCGGGTTGAATATATCCAGCCGATGAACCAGTCGCAAGTGCCTATCTAGTTACCAGTATTACGAGCTTATGATCCTTAATGTATAACTATAGACTACCTGAATATAATGTTTCATCATTGCATAATCATAATCATAACACCGATTCATTAACATCTACCACTCCCATAACCACCCCCACCGGCCACCCCATAACCTCCCTCCACTCCTCAGGCAAGATAGAATCAATCCCACGGACCTCCATCTCCGGGATGCCCCTCAACCACCACACCCCCTCCGCACACTTAACCAACGCAAACAGATACGCCAGAATTACCAAGGCCCTCGGTCTCCGTTCACTCACCAATCGCAAGAACTCCCCCGGAACCATACTCGGAAACGACGAGAACCTCTTCCGAATATCATACTCCGACTCCCCCATTCTAACCGCCATCAACAACCCCTCCAGATACCCAACACACTGCGCATAAATCCCCATCACCTCCTCTCCACCCTCCTCACTACCGGGAAACATATCTACCAAGAACCTCAACGCCCCTTCTACACCACTACTCCCCTTCGGCCCCCCATCCTGCACCTCCACATCCTTCCGATGCACAACCGGCTTGGCAACCAACAACGGCGCAATCCGGGCCCTCTCCTCCACAAGCCTAAAGTATACCATCGACACAACGGTCCGCACTCCCCTCGCCATATTCAACCACAGATTCGGAGGCTCGTACTCACCCACCCCACCTCCATCCATCCTGCACGCAAGCGTATACAGCGAGATTAAAATAGCATTCATACACAACGTCTCCGTCACCCCACCAGCTCTACCCCCCGCCCCCAACGACGAGGACACCGCCAACTTGGCTGTCTCAGTCCTATGTTCCCCAACCGCCTGAGCAATTAACCCTCCTTGTACACGCCTCAGCTCCTCCGCTTCAGAGGGGACAAGCCGTGCGCGATGCGCCGCAGCCACAGCGAGCAGGGTGGACAGGAGGGGCTGATACTCAAAGGCCATTTCGGGGACGGAGAGTGCCCACATTTCACGCACGGAAGGGATCTGCGCTGTGCCCATTGTGTGCGAGGTGGAGGTGATGTACAGGTGAAGGAGGCGGAGGGAGGTGGTGTTTAGGGGAGTCAGGTGGGGGGGTTGGAGGTTGTTAGTGTATAGTGACGTGCTGGGGATGGATAGAGATGTGGACGTGGATGTTGGTGAGGACAGGAGGGCTGTGGTGGTGCTGGCAGTGCTTGTGCTTCTATTGCTGGAATCATCTCGGTATGTGTACATGCGCGGTTCGAGAGGCGCATATTCACAGGGGAGGTTGTGACGATCGCAGTGCTGGCATTTAGGGCGGGTTTCGCTGCACTGTTTTTTTCGTTTGAGAGGTCCACATTAGCTTAACACTTCGGTTAGATACCGGATATGGGAAATGGATCCTTTCGGTGGGGTAGTAAAGGGGGGAATTGATTACCTTGACTTTCCTAGCTTTGCACCGCCGACATCCGCGGGTGGATTTGCGGTGGTTGAGTCGTGGGGGCATGGCTAGTTTGACTCGGTTAGAGGTGCGGTGCAGGTTCAATTTCGGATTCGGGTAGCTGGGATAGAGGTGTCTGCAGGACTTGAGACCTTAGGGGTATCAAAGCTTGACTTATCGTAGCTTAATTTTTAGTGAACTGGGCTGTGTCAGGCTGTGAAGTGTCCACTATTTCCACTAAAGAGCCGCAGTTTGGGGGCGGATTCGGATCCTTCAACTTGTAGGGTTAGTGTTAGTATACCGCTTCGGGCAGGGATTGGCGGGTGTTTGGGAGATAAAGAGTGTAAGTGTTTCCCGAGAAAACAGGGTTCTTCATCATCAAGAACAACATCGAGCCTTCAATTGCATTCAAAAGCATCTTCAAAGTCCTCATTACCTTGCATTCTATCACTCTTCTTTCTATCTACCGAAAACTCAACCTATCAATCACTATGGGTCTCATCAAAACTGGTATCCAACTCGCCGGTGCCTACGGCCTCCTCCGCGCAGGATCCAAGTATGTACTTTACCAATCTATCATGCATCATTGCGGGTCGTCAGATCTTTATACTAATACTTTATTACTATGGCTGCCAATGAATTTCAAGAGAAAAAGCAATCCAAGCATGACAACCAGGGTCATCAATGCTCCTGCTGCCATCACCACCAGCAACCTCCCTACCCTCAACAGTTCCCTCCCGTCCAACAAGTCCCACACCATGAGTACGGATACAACAACCCACAGATGTACCCTCCTCATGGTGCCCCTCAGTATGCGAACAACGGACCCCATTATGCCAACCCCGGTCCGCAATATCAGCATCATCCGGTCCACTACGAGGGGCACGCGCCGGTACGGCGGTCCGAGCAGCAGCAGCAGGGTCATCAGCGCCCTGAGTGGCGATAGAGGGTTCTACTGTGGAGTTGGGTGGGTCATGTTTACTTTTTGGTGGAGCGAATTACGGGCATGATTCTATTGAGCGAGACGTTGTTTGGATTCCCCTGTATTCACGCATTATAGACTATGATCGAATGTAATTAGCTATAGAGAGCGCTGCTTATTTAATTTGCATGAAATTATTCATTCTGACTAGAGATGACGATAATGATGCTAAATTATGCCTCATATACTGGTGGTTCTGCATTTCCCGGCCACTGTTCCAGTCGCTCAAACTCGGCCATTGGCACATCATACCCCAGATGCCGCTTCAGTAGCTCATGTGTGACATATCGCTCTGGCGCATTACCCTGCGCATCCACAAATGACACATGTGGATTCACTTCGCTGATCCTTTGCAGCTCGTTCGCATGCCGGTGGTGGTGCGGACACCCATCCACGCCAATCAGAAAAATGGTGACATGAACCCAAGAGAGGCCTAGCAGATCAAGTTCAAACTCGTCCATGTCTGTGGCTTCACCGTCAAGCAGAAGCAGCAACCTCAGCATTGGTGTTTGCGGGCCTGCTTGCCAGCCATAAACAGGGTGGTAGGTAGCGGATTCAGAATGTCTCTGGAAATGCAAATCCTTGATTTTCTGCCATCCTGTCATAACGCGGGTCCCTCCCCCTAACTTGACATTTCTCCACATATCATTGAAATTCGAGTGATTGATAAAACCAATATAATCCGCCTTGTTAGCAAAAGTAACGAGCTGGTAGCCATGAAGATTCTGGTCATGGATGGACATTGCATCTGTGAAACGGCGGACGATTGCTTTGGCAACATCTATGATACCGGGTCAGATACCTTTGAATGGTGTAAGCTCAAGTTCACTTACCCTTGTTTTTAGGTTGATTGGAACGGGCGAACCCAGTGACTAGGTATTGAGTATAAAGTGGTCGAAGGGGGTCGAAGTCCATCGAGCCAGAGACATCCAGTAGGATCATAGTATTATCCATGGCCGTTTCGGGTTGGTCAAATGGTGTAAAAGGAGGCGGCATCACCTGCAAAGAGTAACTTTCTGGCAAACGCTGAAGGCGGAAGGTATCATCCATGGAGTAGTATGCCGGGGGTGGCTCAACGGCACTGGCCATTCGCGCACGAGCCATTTCCAAGGCAGAAATAACGTCTGGCTTCATGCGAGGGCCCGTGCTTCCCTCTCTATGGTTAAGGACCCAATATAGACGCTCCTCGGCCGTATTTTCATACCCCCTCCAAGCCGGAGTAATGCCTCTCCACCCAGAAAGTCCGTCGATGCGGAATTTCAAGGGGTTTGAAGCACGAGTTGCCCAAGCTATAGGGATTGGTTCAAAGTATCCTGCTCGAAGCAGGTGCAGGTACTGGATCGGGCGTTTGGCTCGTAGCTCGGCGATTTCCCGCTTCATGCCCACCTTTTCTTGATAGGCGACTACGATCTTTCGCCACTCCAAGTCTGGCCAGCGACCATTTTCCTCCTCCAGAATCGCCCGTCGAAGCTCCCGGGCGCGAGTAAACATATCCCCTGCTTTGGAGCCTGATTTTTGCAATGACGAGATAGACAGAGCCCTCCTAAAGTTCGATAACTTGGACGATTTCATTGGTCCTATGCTGCTTGCTGTGGGAGCAGTTCTGTCTTCTACGGGGCGTGAGGTAGCGGAGGCATTGTTCGGTTCATCTAATGCCCAGATATCGCATTGTGGCTCCATGGCATCGATTGTGGCCTGCGCCTTCTTGTTCAGTGCCACATTCAGGGAAATGGTCTGCTGGACGGAGTTGGTGTATCGTGTTGCATCTGGACGTTGCAGGGCTGAGTAGGCAATACCATATGCTGAGGGGATCCGAATATACGGATTATTAGAGAAAACAGACGTCTGGTAGCAATCGTGATAAGCCTTCTCTCCTACTCGCCACGATATCCGAAACATTAGTGGTTGTAGTACGTCTAAGCCGGAGAGTGACGGGACAAACCGGGATACATCACTGCTTTGGACCACATCTCCTGCACATCGACGCGTCCAGCTTTCCTCCGCCTGTATTGATGGACTTCGCAAGTACAGGCCATGTATTCACTGGACTCGTGTTCCGGCTCAATGTCGGTATTGTAGATTTGGCATTTTATTTGAATGTCCAAAAGCATGTTTTGCATCTCTTGCTAAGTAGCCGAGGATGTTAGATGGATCGCACATGTTCTGACGTTCGAGACGTACCTCATCTCGAGCTCGAACATCCCCAGCCTCAGTGACAATATTCTTGTGGGGGAGCATGTTCAGCTCTGTGCACGGAGCTGATGTGCGAATCATATGACGGGGGTAGTGCTTGCGCGTCAGTAACATCGCTTTGGACCCTCGGATCGGGCCTTCCAGCAACCGCGTTATTGGGGTATCTGTTGGGATTCTCGTAGAACTGATTGATTGCCTCATCTAAAGAGCTCGCCTCCTTTGGGTTCGAAGTCAATCGCATGGCCAAGTTAGTTAGCTGCTTGTTGTACATACCTGCAAGAAGATAAGGGCCTTCCCTTCAGTAGCCTCTGGGGCGATGGAGATGAATTTGGCGATATCATCTCTTGATGGCAACATGGTGACAGTACCAGGGAGTGGGTTGGGGTGTTCAGATGACAGCAGTAGTTATAAGCGACGAAGAATAAGACTAATATATTTTCCCCTCCCGTCAGCGTCAGGATGCGGGTATTTTATCTCTGCTGATGGAGGGTTATCATGGATAGGTAAAGGCTCGGGATGCGGAGATGGCCCGGGCGCCGCTGGCCTCTCCCCACCGCAGATTGGCCGGTGCATTGAGCGTTTATCATGACTAGAATGGCGCTATACCCGCCAAGTGAGCTTGGGCGAGAGATTAGAGTTTAACGAATCCGTTAGAGTTTGCTATCTTTGTGAACTCCAATTAATGCAGTTAGATTGATGAGACTGTCAGACTGTCGATAGGTGTGCTCACTGAACGGAGAGATTTCTTGTACAGAGAAGAGATTCGCGCTGGTTGAAATCGCGCTAGATCCAGTATGACGCTTGGGCAACACCTTATTAGGGTCTAATCCGAATGCTTTTCCATACCTTGAACGATGTTATGTCGCAAGTGTCTTTCGTCAGTAAGACAGATGACGCGGGAAATTGATTGTATGGGGTGATAAGGAACGGGAGACGGGAAGGAATAGCGGCGCTTCCACGTGCAGCAAGTGGTCACTTGACGGGTCTGTGATTCTCCATAATCACCACGGGGAAGCTAGATGGGGGAAAGCTCGAATTTTTTGCATCAAGCTTGACAGAACCGTGATCAGACATCGTCGGTTGTTCTGGAAATTGCTACCAACGATTTTGGGCTGAAACTGTTGCGACTGTCATCTCGAAGTTATATGGTGTTATCTCCGACCATATATATATATTTCCTGGTACGAATGACTATGAGGTCCTGGACGTTCGTTATGAAAACAGTCGAAGAGACTGCAGATAAATATAGAAGGCTAGTAATACCAAAGGACCCCTTGACCAGAATTACAATTCCGATGGAAATTGACATGTGCGAAGTAAACTCATCGGGGATGGCTTGTCGCAATCCACGGCTCATGATTGTGGCCTGAGGCATAACATGCAAACCTGTCAAAACACGTGCCAGGCACTACCCAATCAAAGAACGGCAAAGAGACCAGTCACGGTCCAGACCCGGCCGGGCTTAGCGTGTCAAAGCGGCCGCCCCAAAAAAAAACTGAGGCAAAAAAAGGGACGCAGATATAAATCTGAAAATTTCCCCTCCTTGACAATCTTCCCCCACATCATAAACACCGATCTCTATCATCCTATCCACTAACCACCACATTCATTATGGGAAACGTAAGCCTCTTGCTGTTGCTGACTCCACGCGAAGTCCTTCCTCCTGCTGTGAAGTGACCAGCGACTTGATTGCGCCTTATCAGACTTAACATGGACTTATCCACAGGGAGCCAAAGCCGCCTCCAAGCGCGAGCGCAACGCCAAGGACACCAAGGCTGGTGGCAAGTCGCAGTTGAAGACCGTATGTATCCTCTGTCTGTGTTTTGATTGATCGTTTTGAAACTTGAAGAAAGGGGTAGCTTTTGTAGGGTGGTGTCGCAACTTGTGTAGACAGAAATGTATAAGTGGAGTGGAGGGGAAATCTCCGGCGATCATGCTTACGCAGGGACTACAGAACGAAGCTGCAAAGGACATCATCTGCCAGACTTGCAGGACGACTTTCCTCAAGACTACTCGTGCACCGGCCTTGACTGAGCATGCTGCCAACAAGCACAACAAGACCCTGCAGGACTGCTTCCCCAACTTTGTGGAGGCCCCTAAGAAATGATGGGCTGGACTGAGATCGAACGGACTGAAAAATTGTTACGAAGCCATGTGTGTACTTGACTTAGCCTATTAAAGTGGCATTTTAAGCGATGTTCATAATCCCGCTAGTTACAGTAAGCGTTTGATGTAAAACTACGTTGAAGAGGAACAAAGAAAATTGTCAACAATTTCATATGTATGCACAATTGTGGCTGTACATCACATGACTAATCATACGCATGTGCATGAATTACCCCGCTATCAGCAGGTATCAAGATTTGATCCCACTGCTGGAGGATATAAGATTTCTCTGTCTCAAGAGTAGTTCGATATCCTGTCATCATTAATAGAGATTCAGGAGATGATAACCTAAATATTGGATACGTACTCAATCAAGTTGCCGTCCGGATCGCGCACATAAACACTCCGGATCTTCCCCACCGCACCCGTGCGTTCCACGACTTTGTTACCTTCGAGAACATCGATCTCAGCTTCCTCGAAAGCTTTAAGAACATTCTCCACTTTCATGTCCGTCAGGAAGCACAGGTCTGCGCTTCCTGGCATGACATTTTGAGCCTTGGGCTCGAATTCCTTCCCGCTCTGGTGCAGGTTGATTTTCTGGGATCCGAATCGAAGAGCGTGTCTGAAGAATGAGATTGATTAGGGTGGTCGAAGAATGAAAAATCTGTAGATCTCAGCCTTACCGCTGAATATCCGGGTTGCTGGGTGAAGTAAAGACTTCATGTTTCATTCCCAAGTGATTCGTATAGAACGCGACGGATGCCGGAATGGACCGGACTGTCAAGACCAGGTGGTCTAGAGATTTGACAGCGAACTTAGCGGCCATGGTGTTGTAGGTGATTCAATCTTGGTTTCGACGAAGTTTGGAGTTACGTTTGGGGATGATCCGACTCACCAGATGGGTGGTGACTGCTGCGCGGGATATCGCAATTCTTCGCCGAGCATAGAGCTCGGCGAGTTATCCCAGGCGCCGAAGACACTAACATCATGATATAGATTTGGTGATTAAGCTCTTATGAACTAAGGTGTATCGCCAGCGTGCAACTTGTTTCAGACTAGTGTCTTCAATGTCTACGTTGTGAGCTGCAGATAATACTCTTAGGTCATGACTTTTTTTATGGGTCATGCTGAGTTGCTATTGATCGATGTACCTTGACTAGAGTTAATGACAACAGTTTCTGGTGAAATAAAATAGACTGCGATATCACTCGCTAGTGGAGCTACTATGTCTCTATGGCTGTGCCTCCCAGATCATGCTATTTGACTCATCTGGGCAATCTGCTGTAGTACAGCTTTGTGAGAGATGCATTCACTCACTAAGCCGTACCTCATTTCTGCCGTTTGGCGTGTTAGGTCTACTAATCTAAGGGAATCCTCGATTCACTGAGACTAATCTTCTATCCATGCCTATGCAATTTGGTGCATAGATCCTGCAGTGGAGACACTTTTCTCGTATGAATCTACACTTATGAGTTTCGCCTCCGAGAGGGTGGAAGACTAAGCTACATCTGAAGATAGGATCAGAAAAACGGAACAGTTGTTCTCTGTTCTTCATTGTGACAGAATTGTTTTGTTTCAGGCTGAAGAACAGGGAAGAAATAAAGAAAGAAGACAGCGATGAGAAGGATGAGGAGTGAAAAAATGGTTGCTCAAACTTCGAAAGACCGTGCTAATAGCCATATACTAAATGTTTCCGTTGCATCGAACAGTATCCACTTTCTTCAGTGAGCCTAATACATGCACCACGTGTTAGAGATGCATGTATTCAGTCTCACCCGATCGTGCTGCTCTAAGGCACACTAGGCGGTTAAAATTTGAAATGCCCTGCAGCACATGGAGATGACACCCACATCTGTGCAGTTGATTCTTACTTAACAACAGTGACCTGATAAAATTTATTCTGAACACAGCCTACTGATTACTATCGAGATCTTGGCAAGATGAACGGGTCCATCATTGTCTTCTAAATGCATTGCCGTGCACATATCTGCTGTAAGGCCACCCATCCTGCCAACTGTCCATAATCCCGGAGGGAGATGCATTAAGGCGTCCCTGCTGAAATTCATCATGCAGGAAGGTCGATGGTCATAGGTAGGTTCGCGGTGGAAAAGGCTCCGGCCACCTTCCTAATTAGGGGGGTGACATATTACTAACTTGTCCACCAGTCCCTCCCCTCCCCCTCTAGAGCCTTGGTAATTGCTAAACTAAATTAGGGTTTATTCCGCGCATCCAAAACTGCTATCTTGTACATAGTATATTGGCGTGGGGCGCGCTAAGCGGAGCCACTTTTACCAGCTGAACAGCAACAATACCGTACCACATCATGCCGTTAGCTGTATCGACCAATGGGCCAATCTTCACCCTACTCCCAGCCAGGGATGCATTTTCATCAGGACTGGCTTTATTTTATTGCAGCTTTGCCGGCAGATTAATTTCTTTTTCTTCTTTTCCCGCTCGGATTTTCCGAGAATTATCCCTGCTGCGTCCTTTACAAAAACAGGGGTGTCCCGCAGTGTGGAGGCCGAGACTCTTCCTTTGCATCCTTCCCCTTCGACTACACAAGGACCGAGACAATCATGGAGATGGAGAAGTCTGAAATTGAGCCACGGGTACTGGAAGCCTCGTCTGGCGATAACATCGACCCGGCTCTGGAGAAGAAGCTCCTGCGAAAGCTGGACTGGAGAGTCATCCCTGCTTTATGGTTTCTGTTTCTGGTGTCCTTCATGGACCGATCGAATATCGGGTGAGGACCCCTCTTGTGCGATCAAATTCCAAGCCAGAAGTGCTAACGATGACGATGGTAGAAATGCGAAAATTGCAGGCATGAGCAAGGAATTGCACCTCGTCGGAAATGACTACAATCTGGCCGTCACAATGTTTACTGTCGCATACGTGATTTTCGGCATGCCGGCCAACTTACTGGTTAAGAAGTTTGGGCCTAAGATGCTGGTGTTGTATATGTTTACATGGGGTAAGACGGGCAGCTAATTGCTAATCATTGTGTCTGCTAATGCGGTGCCTATGGTAGGACTTTTCGTGATGGGCCAGGGTCTCGTCAAGACCGCGAGTGGACTAATCGCTTGCCGCTTCTTCATGGGAATGTGTGAGGCTGGATTTGTCCCAGGTTGGTGCAAAACTCGAGTTGAACGCTTGGAGGACGGTCGCTGATTCAGGAGTGATTAGGCTGCGCATACTTGATTGGAAGTTACTACAAGCGCGATGAGTTTCTTCGACGATATGCCATCTTCTTCAGTGCCAATATGGCCGCAGGAGCTTTCAATGGGGTCAGTAAAGGCCTCCCAGATGTACTGCGACAATTGCTGACGCGCTCATAGCTCTTCTCGAGTCTTCTAACACCATTGAATCTGGACGGATATAAGGGATGGCGTTGGTAGGTTTGTCCAGATACAAAATTCGTCCACCTTCTTACAATCTAGGCTCTTCTTGATCGAGTCCATCATTACCATGGGTGTTAGCCTCATCTGCTACTGGATTGTGGTTCCGTTCCCCGAAGACGCCACATTCCTGACAGCCGAAGAGAAGACACTGCTCCTTGCGCGGCTGAAGGCTGACGGAGGAAGCGTTCGCGATGACCCTATCTCATTTAAACGCGTGATCAGCATGGCCGCTGACTGGAAGATATGGATATGGTAGGTATTTGTTTTTCTGCGATGCCGCTTTTTGCTAACTGGACTCTGTTAATAGCGTATTGGCCTACCTCGGGGCCGAAGAGAGCGCCAGCTCTCTCGTGAACTTTCAGCCGACCATCCTGAAGGATCTTGGATGGACTAGCCGCTCCGCTCAGGAACACACCATTCCTGTCTATGCCGTTGCCTTTGTCCTAACCCTCTCCTGCGCCTGGCTGAGTGACCATCTGCGACACCGGTATTTGTTCACCGTGGTTGGCTCAATTTTGACCATTATCGGGTGGAGCGTCGAGCTCTCGCAGGTACATTCAGCCGGCGTTCGCTATATGGGCATCTTTTTTGTGGCATCCGGAGCGTTCATCATGATGTCTACGATCGTGGTGTGGCTATGCGTCAACCTAGGCAAAGGTGTGAAGCGTAGTGTTGGAATGGGTCTGCTTCCTGCGTTCGGCAACTGCGGCGCCTTTGTATCTGGCAATGTTTTCATCAGCAGTGAATCGCCGAAGTACCCGACAGGATTTGGTGTTGGGCTGGCCTTTGCGGTGGTGGCCGGGCTGGCGTGCACGGTTTACTTTTTCGCCCTGCAAGCGGAGAATCGCCGCAGGGACAGCCAGCCCGCCAAGGAGGGAACGCCAGAGATGGCGCCGGAGGAAGATGACCTCGGGGATGCTCATCCGGATTTCCGGTTTCAGCTATAGGCTTAATCTCTGTAGGTTAACACGATCTGGCTTAGACGGACCCAGCTTAATTATTTGGCTCCACCTTGGCGTGGTCAGTAAGGTACTGCCTTGCACTACTATAAAGGCTAGGTCTCAACATCATGTGGCCAATGTTATCGTAGCGAAATACACCCTGGGATCTAGTCTTGAGATGCGTAGCTTCAGCTGAACTGGCGTGATTGCGTGTATTTCAATCCCTTCCGCGCCGGAGCACAGAAGAGTCGCCCAAGTCAATGTGTTAGTTCTTACAGCTCCAGTCTACGGTAATGGACACTCGTAGCTAGCGCATCCCCCAACACTCCAAGGAGCCCTTTTCTTGAAGCATCCCGCCTAGTCTACTTACCATTGGTACTCTGGTACCTTCTCATAATTTGTACAACCTCAAGTCCCTGGACAGGGATCTGTGCGGCGGGCGAATTCTCCGGTTTTACACTTTGAACCCGCGACCGGCAGAGCATGTACTAAGCACCTAGATTAAGCGAAAACCAACAATCAGTTGAGCAAATAACTCAGCCATCGTACACTATTCAGACAGGGATCATGATCTAGCGTGGCCTGACATACTATATTGTGTCTTTCTTTCAGAGCGTCGAGTGGCTGCTGTTCCGCTCGTGGATTCTCGTATCGGGGCCGTTCCGGCCCTAAAGATGCGCTACGATGAGCTGGTCTCACTTATGGCCCACCGTGGTTTTATCATCACTTTCGAAGCTATTACGCAAGTTTAACTAGGAGTACGTGAATTACACACATACTAACTCACTGGGAAATGCCAGAGGTAAGGTTTTGTACGTGCTTACGAACCATAGAGCATCCGAATACCCGGCCGAGTAGAACGATGGATCGGTGGGAATGCTTCTATCGGAATAACCAGATCCTTCAAGACCGCAGAATTCAGCGCTAATAGAACAATTTGAACGGGGTTTGTCATCTACGGTACTGGGTGGTATTCATGAAATTTTTCGAACCCTTCCAGTGGCCACAGTATAACGCCAGGAGCTGTATACTGTGCATAGTGTTGGATCACCCAAACAGATGGAAGAGCTTGGCACATGAATCAAAGATCCCTGTACCACTATAATGTTTTGATTAAACTGTTAATAAGACTTGGGGCCCAATGCCGAGTTTCCTATGTACCAGCCACTTTCTAATGCAGTCTGTCGTTATTCGCAACCCTATTGACTCCGCGTCGTAGGCTGGCGCTTTCATTCCTTAATATCCACCTACGCTCGCTGCTAGTTGTCACTCGTTTTATCTTTCCTTTTTTATCTTTCCTACCAGCTATTATCTGCTATTAGCGAGGACACGGGGGCGTCGCCATGGCGGTTAGTCCGCTGGATGTTCCGAATAGAGGCCCCGAATTCGTCAAAGTAACCGCCGTCTTGACATGCATTGCGTTCGTCCTGGTGGTCTGTCGCCTGACATGGAAGGGCTATGTCCAAGGCCGATTCGCCGTAGACGATGGGATCATTGCATTCTCAATGGTAGGCTATCCTGAGTCCCAATACTAAACGTTTACTCACCCACAGCCAGGGTATGCAGATCGTCAACACCGTTATGGGTGATTTAGGTATGATTTTCCAGAATGTAGACGCCATCAATACTAAACTCTGTCCAGCCTGCCACTACGCCTTTGGCCGACACAAAGCCGATATCGTCAGAACGGGCGGTAACGTCGTCCTTGCTCTGAAGGTGCGAGATGTGTTCACTGAATCCATCACACTTAGCTAACTTGCGGCAAGTATTTCTGGCTCTTCCAGATCTTCTACAAACTCGTCCTATGCCTCAACAAACTTTCCTTTCTCACCTTCTACCTCCGGGTCTTTCCCAACCGCATCTTCCGCATAATCTGTTGGATTACCATCGCTCTCGTTCTCGCTAGCACCTTTGGCTTCGTCATAGCCACCATCTTCCAATGCCTCCCCGTTCGCGCCAGCTGGTATAAGCACATACCCAAGAAGTGTGTTCAAAATGCCCCATTTCGTTGGTCCTGGGCGGGCTATAATACTGCAATGGACATTTGGGTGTGTCTGATGCCACTGCCGGTGTTGGCGCAGCTACAGCTTGATCGGATCAGGAAAATCGGAGTCATACTGGTATTCTGTATGGGGTTGTTTGTCTGTGTGACGAGTATCATTCGCATGTGGGCGATGGAGAAAAGTACGACCACTACGGATCCGACTTGGGGATCGTTTGATGCGTTGTTGTGGAGTGCCATTGAGGCCAGTACGGGAATCATTTGTGCTTGCTTGCCGTTCCTAAAACACCCCATTCAGAAGGTCTTGCCTGGCCTGTTTGGGTCATTGTCGACTGGGTCCAGGAAGAGTCGGAGTCGGACGAGGCCGAGTTATCGGATGAGTCGATTGGGGTCGCGGTCGGGGAACGGCACGCGGGATGTTGACGCTGATATTGGCGGAGATGGAGATGATACAGAGAGCATTGGAAGCCAGGGTCCTATTGCGAAGAACCAGATTATCGTGAAGACGGGCATTTCCATGCACAGTGAAGCGGCATATCCATGAGACTTGTGGAATGCCAGGTGCTGGTATTGACACGTCCGAGTCCTTATACACACAACGCGTACTTGATTGTCATTGTCTTGTCCATCGCCCAGACCATTGGTTTCACTCTTATTAGCTTCATCTAAGGCCGACCCTTGCTCTTGGCACCGGCTGAGCTGCCGCCACAGTCCATCTTGTGGTCCGGAGGTTGTCCGGAGGTTTTCCGGTCCTCCGTTAGTGGGGACTTAGCCTGCCACTCGGCCATCCCTAGCGTCCACTAGCCCTGAAGGCTTATATCGACGGGTCAATGGCCAGCGCCAAGAGACCAGGGCAATCCTAGTCAGTGGAGATATTCGTCAGGATGCGTATTTATCCTCGTGTAATACCAATACATGACCCCTCCTCGTTGACATGGGTGGACATGCATTAATCCATCATGTGGCAGCATAAAGAGGAGGGGCTAACTGGGCATTTGCAGCTCCTGAATACCAGCACTTCTGAGCGCAAAATGTCACAGGACACTACAATCGAGACTGCTCCCCATACTGTGGCGGATGCCTTTCTAGAGGCCCTGGCCGAGGTAGATTGCCCTCTATTGTCTCTGAGATCTGGTCTGACACCGACAGGCTGGCGTCGACTACCTCTTCACCGTTCTTGGGTCGGATCATCCCAGCATTATTGAGGCCTATGTCCGCCGCCAAAATGACCCAGCCAGACAGTATCCCAAGATGGTACTGTTCCAGCACGAAGTACGTTAGTTCTTTCCTGATAAGCAGCTGCCATACTGATCCCCCCAGTTCGTGGCCATATCCGCCGCCGATGGATACGCCCGAATGAGCCACAAGCCGGCCTGTGTGATCGCCCACGTGGACGTGGGGACTGCAGCGCTCGGTCAAGGCCTGCACAATGCATCTAGCGGACGCGCCCCAGTCGTGATCTTCGCAGGTGTTGCTCCATCCACCCTGCTGGGCGAAGCCCCGGGCTCGCGCTCCGAGCACGTCCAATGGTACCAGGACATCCGCGACCAAGCCGCCCTCGTAGCACCCTACAGTCGCTTCAGCGCGGAAATCAAGTCGCCGCATAATGTTGGCAGTCTAGTGCATCGCGCCGTCCTAATGGCTACCACTGGCTCCCCGGGCCCAGTATATCTTACAGCCACTCGAGAGATCCTCGCCACACCGCTGCCGAGCCCACAGGCCCGCCTCAAGCCTATCCCCTCCTGTCAGCTGGGCTCTCTATCCCCACAAGCAGTGGAACTCATCGGAAGCGCACTGCTCAATGCGAAGTCTCCCCTAGTAGTGACCGGGTATTTGGGCAGAAACCACAGCGCCGTTCAGGAGCTGATCAAGCTAGCCGACACTATTCACGGCCTGCGGGTATTCGACTCCGAGCTTCGCGAAGTATGCTTCCCAGCTACCCATCCAGCTTGCGTAACGCGAGGAACTGGTGCCGCACCGGCTGTCCAATCTGCAGACGTGATCCTCGTCCTCGACGCCGACGTCCCCTGGATTCCCCGCCGCATCCATCCCTCCCCTGACGCAGTCATCTACCACATCGACCTCGACCCGCGCAAAGAGCGCATGAACATGTTCGACATTGGCGCAGCGGCCACCTTTCACGCCGATACGGGGCCAGCACTAACGCAGATCAACGCACACATTACCTCTTCGGCCCGTCTCGCCGATCTCCAGACCAACTGGACTGATCGACACGAGGCCCTGCGCGCAGCTCACGCCGAAGGTCGCGCTCGCATCGACGCCCGAGCAACTAAACTCCTCGAGACCCCGGATGCACCCTGCAGCGTGGACTTCCTCTGCAGCCGCATCCGCGAGCTTGTACCAGACGACACCATCTTCGTCACCGACTCCGTCACCAACCAAGTCGCCATGACCGAGCAGTTGCAATTGACCCGCCCAGGCTCCCACCTAACCAAAGGAGGCAGCGGTCTCGGCTGGGCTGGAGGCGCCTCGATCGGCGTGAAATTGGCCACGACACGGTACGATACTTCGGATCGTCCAGATGTGCGCGTCAAAGCGGACACCAACTCACCTTTCATCTGTAACATTACCGGTGACGGCAGCTTTATCTTCTCCGTTCCGTCGGCAGTATACTGGGCTAGCCATAGGTATGGGTGTCCATTCCTGACTGTGATTTTGAACAATGGTGGATGGAATGCGACTCGGCAGTGCTTGGTGGATGTGCATCCTGGTGGTGAGGCGGCGAGATTGTCGAGTAAAGATTTGGGCATTTCGTTGGTGGAGGATGGGCCGGATTATGGGGGGATTGCGAAGGCAGCGGCGAATGGGAATTTGTGGGCGACGAGAGTGAGGAGTGTAAAGGAGTTGGACGAGGCGTTGAGGGAAGGGGTTCGGGTTGTGCTGGAGGAGGGGAGAGGGGCCGTGGTGGATGTAGTGATACAGTGATTTAGAAATACAATCTCTTGGAATGGTAGTGAGATGAGATCCCTCTGGTCTGTAAGCTGGCTAGGCAACTCCACTTGAGGCGATAGTACTATCTCTCCCATTGCGTAGTACGCAACAGAAGGTGTTCGAGGGCATTCTTGTACTCGAAGTAGTGCCACCAACCACAAACGTGATACAACTCACACACCTGGAACAGACACACCGGAGATAGGTCGTTTGAACCATTTCCACCACTATGGCACTTCATTCTAATCTATTCATTACCTCAAAACTAAATCGTACTTCAATAAGCCAATCACAGTCTACAAATCACGTGTTTACCCACAGCATCCACCTCCACTCTTTTTACCGCAATCTTATCATCACAAAGTCACCCGTCAACACTCATCGACACCCATAACTTCTTCCCATATAGTGAAAGGAGAATGCCTCCCACAACCCAGCAAGTTCGCCCCGGTGCAGGCGTCCACATTGTCCTGAAAAAAGACCAACCAACGGGCCGCACAGTCAGCGGCATTGTGGGCGAGGTATTGACGCGGGGTAATCATCCGAGGGGAATTAAAGTCCGTTTGACGGATGGGAGAGTGGGGAGAGTGCAGGCTATGAATACTAACACTAACTCTAACGATAATCCGGTTGGTACGGACGGTGTGGGTTCTGTCGACCTAGGGGGACCGGAGCAGGAAAGTTCTTGGG
>NT_166531.1:221123-251080 GCF_000002855.4 Aspergillus niger | reverse complement strand
ATGCAGGAGTTATTCGGTGTCCGGTTTGTGAGGTATTTGAGGGTGATGAAGTTGCTGTTGCGCATCATGTTGCGAGGCATTTTGATTGAAATATCTCTTCTCTGTGCAGCATTTCTGGGCATATCTCGTGTGGTCGTGGACATGATACGGAGGATTTTCAGGGGTTCATATCGGATGGTACCTGGCTATCAGAATTTTGCCACAAAGTACCCTTATATACAGCCCGACTGACAAGGAGTAGTGCAGCAGGCTTCTATCTCCAATGCACGAGAGATCACAGGGGAAAGGACAGGGAAGTCGCATATGAACCGGATTCCAGACAAAAGTCGCTCGTGTCAAACGGATATCGACGAAAGAAGACTCTTGAGGCGAACCACCGTCTCTGCTGCTCTGTCAGGCCTACGGCGTTACCTTATAGTATAAACCGCCAAATGTACCACAGCAGAAACCTCAACGAGACACAAGCACATCTTTCCGTGCAATTCCAAACACCACAGCACATGTCTCGCTCCGATGATCCTCACCGCGTCCTGTATCTGAAGCGGGCCTCTCTTAAACACCGAAAAAATCTCCCCTAACCGTCTGGCACGATGCTGCTGCTGCTGCTGCTGCTGCCACCCTTGGTTCACCGGCGCAGAGATCAATGTCTCACAAGCAGACGGCAACAGACTGGCCTGAACGAGAATCAACGCTATAAACGAAGGAAACAGGAGCAGCAACTGTGCGGCGAGCATGACTCCTGACACTAAGATGTCAGATCCAACAATACCCGACAAATACGCTTTCGTGATCTCTGTTTCAGTGGGCAGGGAGAGGTCGCTGTCAAACAGGGCAGGCAAATGCATCATGAACGATTCAATGACCGCATGCAGTGCGGTTGCTGGCACCAAGGCTTTCCATCGTTGGCGATCGCGGGAGGTCGGCACAAAAGGCTGCTGGTCGCACGGAAGTATGGTGCGCGCAGTCCACAAGAATCGATTTTCAGCGAGCAGGACCGAGGCTAAGATATATGCGACCGGGCTAGGAAGGAATAATGCTGTCTTCAACATACTTCTCGCGCACAAATGCTTGATCCAGTAGCTACAGGCAGGGCCAATGCCATTCAGGAGGAGACGGAGATTGCCCTTGTGGTAGAGAGTGGCGATGGTTTGAATTAGGTGACGGCTGGATGGACCAGGCCTTTTGTGCCTAAGTTCAGAATCATAGCTGGTAGCTTGCTTATCCAAGCTCTCGAGTATCAATATAGACATTAAGACATGCCCAAGAATATACCGAATCTGAAACCTATCAGTCTGCGATGCTCACGGACTGCCATTAGTTTCCTCACTTACTAGAAAGTCCAGAATGATCCCGAAAGCAATAGGCACTAGCAGGAATAAATTATCGGTACGTGCAGGTTCATTTTGCCAGATGGCATGAGCTTGTGCAAGTAGTGGATCGCCCCCAGCGGAATGGACAAAAGTATTGAGCAGTGTGCGAAAGAGGGTTACCCAAAAGTGCGGCGATGGAGCATATGCCATCGTGCCACGAACAATACGTTTGGGAAGAGAGAATGCCAACGGAAACAACAGGACGACGGGCATTATATATGTCATCCTGTGCCAGGATCAGGGCCATACAGTTCCTAATCGATCGATGGATCCAAACTACTTAGCCTAGGCAGAAGCGCAAATCCCCAATAGAACACGGTACGTCATTGGATCCGAGGGCGAGACCTTTTTCAATAGTGGGGCATATCTACTTTGGCCCTTCATGGGACCCTGGATGGACCCTTATTGGATCCTAATGTGAGACATGCTTGCTGTAAGACCGAAGGCAGGTGGTAGCGTCCACGTGGCTTGAATATCATATTGTGTTGAATGATGACATGAGTAGAGCTGCTGATATGGCCACGGTGTCTTATTCATGAATGCTCTCTAGGATAGAGAACTGTGGCTTAAATAGGTATATGCATGATCCTGGAAAGAAACCTTGTAATAAACCTTAACATCGCATGAGAGCTAACCGGTTTTGTAGTTTCCTTTCATCCTACGCAGACTAGGCAAAGAGAGGGAGCAGTTACACTAAGGAATCTAGTCACTCGATCAAGAACTAGCATGAAAAATGTCCAACGCATCTTGCAGGTGCTGCTCCACATCCAGGTCCCAGATCCAGCGCATGCGCATATCTAGATTCTCGCGAATCTTGTCAACATTATCCCACACTCCCTCTTTCTGACACTCATAGAGCATGCCAGCATCCCGACTAGTGCGTACCAATTCCTGGGTCCGGGGCCGTCGTATGGCATCATATGCTACGAACGCTCGGACCAAGTCATTCTTCTCCCGGACCGCTCCCAGGAGACGTGACAAGACAAAGACATCCTCCACTGCCATACCCGCTCCAGCACCCTGATGCGGCGTGCTCGCATGAGCTGCATCCCCAACGAGGCAGATGCGGCCACCCCGGTGATAGGTACTGGCGGGCGCATGTTCGAACATGGCCCATATATCTGCATTCCTCATCAG
Organism: Aspergillus niger; assembly: GCF_000002855.4. Taxonomy (NCBI): domain Eukaryota; kingdom Fungi; phylum Ascomycota; class Eurotiomycetes; order Eurotiales; family Aspergillaceae; genus Aspergillus; species Aspergillus niger. The sequence goes on along the minus strand of NT_166531.1, from coordinate 248,573 downwards.
GGAGAGGATGGCTCTGACATCTGGTCCCCAGCCTTCAAAGTCCTGCAACATCTGTTTTTTATTCCCTGGCAGCACCCACTGGGACCCGTGCTCCCAGACCCCATTGTCCTTTGTTCGGAAGGCCACGACGTTCATTGTCCGGCCGTGCTCGATCGGAAACGTTAGGAGATGGCCGCCGTATCCCCAGTGGAAGTGATTATTGCGTGCTGTGTACTCGCCCAGAGCGGCAACTGCTTCATCCATCGGGATCAGGCCTCGATAGGCATATTTACCCGTAAAAACAGCGTTAGCTGCCTCTTCACCTTCAAGCAATATTTGTCGCACTCGTGATTTGATGCCATCACATCCCAGCACTGCATCTGCCACGACGGAAGTTCCATCCGCGAAGTGCACTGTGGCTCCATCCGCTCCCTCTTCGATCGAGACCAGTCTTTTGCCAAAGCTCACGAAGCCCCCTTCGGGTGGAAGTAGTGCCGTCATGGCCTCGAGAAATCGAGCGCGATGAACGCTACTCCTTGCGACTGGCGCATGCACCTCGTGCAGGTAATCACCTGCTTTCAGACTGTTGGATGGTGGGCCTCTCCCATCCATGCCCATCCGATAACTGGACCAAAGCTTCTTATCTAAGGCGCCTGTATCTGGCTGAAACGTCGCATGTTGGTTATAGGCCGCTGCTAGTCCGCTGTCAATGAGCTCCATGGCACGAATGGAGTTCGAACCGAAGGCAATCCCAGCGCCGATCTCCGAGAACTCTGGTGTGGCTTCATAGAGGTGCGGTGCGATATTCTGACGGGAGGTGTGCTTTAGCAGTGCTAGGAGGAGGGTGACGCCTGCGATACCACCACCGACAATGGCGATTCGGAGAGGTTTGTCATTGTTGGACACGGTCATGTTTGTATGCAAATGCTGGGCAGATCTTCACAGGCGATCCTGTTCGTGCGCTACATTGACATACGCAGGGGCAGTTTCCTGACATGGTAGAACGGCAACCGGGTTAGAAGGAGGGGTAAGCTGCTTCGGAATGCTTGCTCTCTAGCGTCGCGAGCTAAAAGTCGCTTGATAGTGTCTGCGGTAGGATGCTATAGTGAGGCTGCTAAGCACACCGGGTCGGGCTCCCCCGTTCCGCGGCCGTTCCCCAAGCCTGCCAAGGGGACCCCAAAGCTTGTTGCGATGATCGATGATAAGTCCTAGTGAGAGCCACCACAGACGTTGGCAAAGGGAAATTTCTATCCCAAGTCTGATTACAGTATGTATCTAGCTCACAACGGGTGAAATTTCTGTCATACGCGGGGCGCGCGCAAGGACGCTCACCCTGACTCGTTGCGAGACCGGGGATAGGATATAGCGACGCCGCTAAGAGCCATCCTAGCAGGGGACTGCATCAGCGGCCTACGCATATCGGCCTATCATTCTTCGCGACCGTAAGCACACTGCAACCACGGTCGGCTATGCCGTCACGAGGGGACTGAGAATAAGTGACATGAAAGATTACATCTCCCATCGCCGTTTATCCTCTACAGGAAGCTTCCCAACATAGAAATTCAGCGCAAAGTAATTAGCGTGTTCAAAGTTGGAGCCACGCATGACGAGGCCTGGCAAAGATCGCACGGCTGGTCGAGCCACTAGATGTACGCTAAGGCTAAGTCTCGAAGCCACACTGACTGGCCGACTCCACCTGTTGATTAATCTCAGTGACGATCTCAATATCCCCAACAGGCTTCTGGATTAAGTCTGAGCGACTACTTCCTGACCGATGTCTTGTCCGGCTCGCTGCCGAGGTAACCTGATTTGACAGCTTTGACAGCTCGTATGGCGGTCGCACGTAACTGGGGTAGGAAGATGACCCATCCCGTGGGCGACTGAAGGATCTTCCGCTGCGCCGCACTTTTCTGTCCCTAATTAGGCGTACAATTGGCATCAGGCTGGGCAGGCAGGATACCACTACTCCGAGGCTGCTCTCGATTGCAGTCCAAAGGTGGGAATAGGTATCTGACCCTACCAGACCAAATTGGATTAGTATGGCACACAACAATTGACAAGCAATGGAAATCGTACAAGTGATATCCGAATCACTGATTGCAATCAGGTTTTCGAGGCGGACAATCGAGATGGCACAGACACTACCGTTGCAAATTGTCAGTTCGCTGGACCTATGAAGAACTGCGCTGCAGACATCTTACATGACCCCCAGAGTAAAGATAATTGACAAACCGATCTTCCTAGCCCAGGGTATTTGTAGCTTCCAAATCTCTCGTGTGGGTAAAACCAGCAAAAGGACATCGGTGCACAAATTGGTCGCAGCTAAAGTGGTCACAAAAGGGACAAAGTCTATGCAGTGCCCTTTAGTGGTCTTCTTCTGCCACTCGTGATGTATTGGGATACATTGAAAAATGGCAGTTGTTTGAAATGCAATGTACCATACAGCCAAAAACAGCATGATCGAGCGACATGCAAATATCATGGAAGGCACGGGGAAGATGCGCTGGTAGAAGAGGACGATAGAGAGCTTGATAACCGGAAGGCAGGTATTCCAGAAGAGCTGCATCACATACAGGTTCTATTTGTCCCGGTCCTGGTCAGTTCCAGCCTCACTTGTCTCTTTTTCAGGGAAAAATAAGGGAAATACCAAGGAATACTCCTGAACAGTAGCGGCTGAAAGTGTATCGACATGTTCCCCAACACCTGCATGAAGACCTTCGTTACTCTGTCAGCGGTCACTTATCGAGAAATGAGGGCTAGAAAGAAGCAATCACTCTGGAAAAGAAGTGCATTAACCGCAAGTGCTAGGGCCTTGAGTCAAATAAGCCTGTCTTCGTCGTAAGGAACGGCTAAGTTTCTTACCAAAGCGATAATACTCAGATAGTCTTCTATGAACAGACTCAGACCCTGTAGCCTGCGTGCCCAGATTCTCAGAACGACTGCTAAAATTGAGAGTACAACGAGAATGCTGTTTATGATGACGATCTGTAGCTGTCTGGTGTTGTACGCGCCCGTCAACGTCAGCCCCATGATGTGCTTGGCGTGACAGAACTCGCAACATCTTTTCTGCGTCAAAAGCGGCCAGATAAAATACTCATATGTTACTAGGATTATAATAAAGTGAAGCAGGGCATGAGACATGCTTCATAAAACGCCCCGGTCACTCTGAGACGCTATTGTAGGACAGAAAGGCCGGCGGATGCAGGCATTCGGGCCAAGCCCGGTCTAATCCAGCAATCAGAATGGTCTAGAGCTTAGCATGTCCCACAATGAAGACACCGTTCTTCCCACAGGATCTAGCATATAGTGAGCTCACTACCCCCCTGTCAATGTGCTGTCCAAACTTTTGCTTTTCCCAGACTCTTGCGCGTACGCGGTCGCAATCCCTGTCACCAATAAAAACTTATTCACAGGCCCCGGCTCAAGGAATTAGTACCATGGAAAAGCCTACGGATGATTTACCTACTCCTTTGGACACCAAAGACCATGCGGCGTTTAAATCCTTCGACCTATCAAGTGACGGGCTACGGACAAAAGACGGCGTTGTCTTAGTTCCTCAACCATCCCAAGATCCTGAAGACCCATTGGCATGTTGTTTCTTTCCGTACATCATCCATCCTGTGCCGTCTGAGTACTGACCGCTGCCTAGAATTGGGCCAGAGGTCGGAAGTTGAGAAACCTGACTATCCTCTGTATGGCAGGGTTCGCAGGGACCGCACTAGATCTGGCGAACCAACTTGCTATGAAGGACCAGGCGAAAAATTGGGATAAGGAACTTATAGAGATTACTTACACCATCTCTGCCTCGATCGCAGGTATTGCCTATGGGCCATTGCTGATTAATCCGGTGGCGCAAGCATTTGGTCGCACTGCGATTATATTTTGGTGCCTGGTGTTTGCGATGGCCTGTGCTATATGGTCAGCTTGCATGACAAGCAAAGGCGACTATGAGCGTTTTGTTGCATCGCGTCTGTTTGACGGTATATTCGGATCAATCCCCTCCATCGTTGGCGTGGGAGCCGTGTATGACATGTTTTTCTTGCATGAGCGTGGCAAGGCATATGCCATCTTCCATGTCTCCTTCCTGTTTGGCACGGTTGCGGGTCCAACCTTTGGGGGGTTCATCGTCCAACATACGAACTGGCCCTGGGTGTTCTGGTGGATCGTGATCGCGCAGGGACTTGTTCTCATCCTTGGTAAGTGCAGAGCCCGTAAAGTGATATGCAGCTTGGCATTGGTCTTATTCTATTTTAGCATTCTTTTTCTTGGAAGAGACCAGCTACCCTCGTGAGGGGAAGATTTTATCGATTGTCATGCCTAAGAGCTTCTGGGCAAAGCGAATGGCCACACTGCTTCCTCATAAGACGGGGATTTCCCGCGCAGAACTGGTAGCCGTGATTTCCTCACCTCTATCAACCAATTCTGACTCAAGATGCAGGGTCGCATCGCTCGGCTACCCTTCCGGGTTGGTTTCTCGCCCGTTGGTCTGCTTATTGGCATCTTCCAACTAGCATCTTTTGGCTGGTTCGTCGCAACGCACAGCCTCTTGACTGTCTGGCTGGAGAAACCTGTCTCCGTCGGCGGATGGGGATTTAGTCCTCAACGGAACGCCTTCTGTACGCCTTCACTCCCCTCCCCCTCCCCAAATTCCTTATGCCCATGGCTAACCACCACGAAGTCATCTTCTCCCTCTGGGTTGGCCTTCTGACGGCCGAACTATGGGGCTACCTCTGTAACGACCGCATCGCTCTATGGATCTGCCGCACGCGCGAGAAGGGTGTATGGAAGCCTGAGTGTCGGCTACATGCCCTCTGGGTCCCATCCCTCATTATTCTCCCCATCGGCCTCGGCATTGTCGGATCTGCTCTGCAATACCATCTCCACTACATGGTCCTCGCCCTAGGTGCCTACCTCATCACCTTCGCCTCGATGAGCTCTGTCCCAATCGCTGTAACTTACATGATCGAATGTGTCGCCTCGCAGCCCACCGAGATGGGTGCGTTTATGGGCGCTTATCGTCTTACACTGGGGTTGGTCGTGCCGTTCTTCATCGATCAGTGGGTGGCCCGGGTGGGCTTCGGTTGGGTATATGGGATGATGGCTTTCTTTTCGATTTTTGCTTTTGGGTTCGTGGTTATGTTGATGCTGTTTGGTGATAGGTTAAGGGAGCGGACGTTGGCCAAATTGGCTCCTAGTGAAATAGGGGCCAAGGTTATATATACCAGCGATGAGGAGGGACGTTAAAATAATACATCTGGTAGGTTTGTTGTACAAATGCCAAAAACGAGGTTGCATACCGGATATTCAAAATTTTCAGGCGTCCTGAATCTAAGGGCTATTCCCTTCGAGGCTGATATAATAGGTTTCTTGGCCATCAAGACATTCCTGAAGATATATGGATACAATCTTACAACGGTATGCTACTAGTAATAGGTTTTGTCTTCTAGGAGACAATGACTATGTCGGGGTCTGTATCAATGAGGGAAAGATATATGTAACAAAGTACGTTACAACTGCATCTAAACCATCACCAGACTGACATGCCAGGGCTTCCCATAGCCTCCTCTCGTTCGAATCAAATCATAGGAGAGTAAGTCCTACCAGAGTGGTCAGATCATCTCTTCGAAGCGGGCCCCCTTCCTCTCCTTCAAAATGCCCGGTTTGTGCACAACAAGGGTCAGTTTACTCTGGTGATTTGTTCAATCTTGCGTGTAACTAATTTGGAAATAACAAGTCTGATTACAACTGAAAGTATGTATACAATGGGAGCCTGTAAGACACTGTAAGCAATGACCCACTCACGCATTGTGGGGCATGCTCCTCCTCATAAACGTCCGTTAACAATATTCGGTCAAAGCAGGCCAAAATAAGCTTGTCATATGAGCCCTTCTCTCGCCGCACTCATGGCATTTATGAGTGCGATGAAATCATGTCGTGAGCAAGAATGTGCACAGACGTGGTACATATGGAGTCTAGTGGATTTAGATAGAGAACTAGAGTTTGGGAAGGATAGAATTGGACCTAGACGTCATGTGCCAGTATGCCCCTACGTGCTTTGTCGGCGTTGATGCTATCCAAAGGGACAATGTTAAGCGGGGTAAACATAATGAATATGAGCCTTGCGAGGCAATAGGCAGTTGTCCATGATATACCTTTGAAAATTTCTTAGGCCTCTCGCTTTCTCGTTGAAGGTGAGTGCGTTGGTGCAAAAAGGAATAATTCAATATTGTGCACTCAGTGAAGCAGTTAGTAAACAATGACTGACAGGAGTGCTGTGGGGAGAGGTGGACGCGGATGTACACTACGGTCTTCACAATGGCTGAACTCCAAGGATTTGTTCTTCTGAGTCAAGTATGTGGTGGGAGATTATTCCTGGCCCTCCCGAGCCTCGAGGGGCAGAGGTGGGTCTGACCACGGGCTAAAATCATGGACCAGTTATCTTTGGTGTGATAACCTTGGCTCTTTCCCAAGTTAGCAATAAATATGCGAGTGGTCGAATCATAATGGCTTGCATTATTGGTTCATTGTCAGACCTAATTGCCTGCCATTTTAGTCTATGTGTGTTATAGCCGGTAGCGTTACAAGGTTCCATTTCCACAGAGACTGACCCTTGGTACAGTCAGGATAGTCATAGAATTCTCGTTACATCTATGTAACTCAGACTATTAGCATGCACATTGTAAATTCATCTCTATAGAGACCTCTTCGTGGTCCCAAACGGAAACATGATTGCTGATATAGATTGATACAATAAGGATCGTGTCAATCTTCTCTAGTTCTAATCTTTCTCAGCGTCGTTCAGTCGTTCTACTGAAATCGGCATCCACTAGACGCGAACAGCCTCAAACAAAGCATTTGACCCCGTTCCTTGATCATCCGACCGCCACACCTTGACAACCTCGAATCCGGCACGCTCCAAAAGGCTCAACCACTGCTTATCCGTGCGCTCTAGCGAAGAGAACATGTTCATCATAATAAGATCGACACTGGCATTGAACTTGGGTGCCCCTGTCTCAGGAATCGTATTCTCATTGATCAGCAGCACCGAATCATCAGCCATTGCTTCCCGAACCCGATGGAGGGCCTGCAGAGCCTGCTTATCCGGCCAGTCGTGCAGGACCGTCCGCATATAGTACGCCTTGGCTCCACGCACAGGCTGCACGTCGAACATGCTGTAGCTCACCGCCTCAACACCCTCGGCAAGAGGCTCCTTAATGTCCCGAATAACCTCGGGGAGGTCCTGCAGGACCAGGCGGCCAGCAGGGCTCTTCTTCTGCTTGAAGGCTTGCAGGTCGTGACCCTTGCCGCCACCAATGTCGACTAGGAGTACGCGACTTTCCTGCGCCTTGTCACCGGTGGCTAGTGACAACCGCTCTTGCCATGGGTAAAAATCATACCACTGAGCGCCCTCGACAGCTCGATTGCTGGTCTCCATCACTGTATTGAAAGCGTGCTGCTCGGCTGGGTCCTGTGCGAGCCACTCGAAGTGGTGCAGCTTGGTCCCGTACGCCAGCTGGAAGGGCGTGTCGTAGGCGTCATCTGGGCTACGGTATCCTCGGGCTTCGAGGAAGTCATGGGTGAATGCGGAGGCACGGAAGTTAACATGGCTACCCGGGGGATTGATAAATTAGTCACACAGTGTTTCACTTTCAATCTTGGGTTCGGGCAATGGACCACGTACAAGTTCTTAATGACCTCACTCGGCGGAGCTCCTGTAGCAAATGCCAAAGCCAAAGGCTGGGGTTGGTATTTGTCAACACCAGTTTCGGTGAACAGGCGATTAGCGACGAGGAGGCGCATGATTCTAACTGCAACGGGGACAAAATATGATTAATACATGGGTAGCAGAATATTGAAGATAGTTGAGTGAATTGTGCTGCTTAAAAGGAAGAGCATCTTACCAAGAAGGTCCTTGTCGCCTATGGTCTTTTCATCCAACTGGTCAAGAGACAATTCAGCGCCACCGGAAGCGACAAATGCATCAAAGACTCCCATTCCAATAGCAGTGCGGATTGCAACTAGGGGATGGTGCTGCAACAAGCTCCCGTGAGCATTGGGTCAGCCAATCTCATTATCTTTCCGATCACCTCGGTATTAGGCTCCTTACCGCCCAGCAGATGTTCAGCACTGTCTGGATAGGGGGCTCAATGGCGGCACGCAATTGATCCAGCACATCGAGAAGCTCGAACCGTGCTGAATCTGGGATATCGTCGGTGGGCGAAAGCTTGGTAAGTGCAGCCTTGACTGTGGCAGTTACGTCGGCGATGGTCTGAGCCATTATGGAAGGTTTGGAATGATGAGCACGACAGAGGAAACTATATGTGGTAATTTTTGGGAGTTTGGCTGGGCCAACTGTGGAAGGGATGGAAAGGAATTCGGGGCGTCAATGTGGAGGACGGTTTGCTTTCTACGTATTTATATTGCGCCCATAATACCTGCTTACTCGTGACGCCATTCACTATCAGGCACTTCTTAGCCCCCACTGGCTCTTTTGCTGGAGAGGGGCAAGAAGCTAGAAGTTGATCGACCGTCGCAACGTCTAGTATGGGACATTAATGCGCTTAGTGGCTAACATCGTCCTTGATCTTCACTACAGCGCTGTTTGTTGAGTTGCGACGGTAAGCACTAAGACGATGTGACCCGAATAGCTCTGGTCAAGGGAGCATTGGGAGGTCGATTCATTGGTTCCCTCGCTAACTATAAGACTTGGAGCAGATGATGCCATCTGTTAGTCGCTCCATACCGCTTAGTCAGATTGTCTAGTTAACTAGTTGACTACCGATTCACCAACATGGCGAGAAAAGGGTCTGACAGGCAGCTGCGTTAGTCCGGCTTACATGGTTAAGGGTTCAGGCCTCGGAACCAACATTGGCGCGGCTCTTCCAATGCGGGAGTTGTGTAAATAACAGCTAGGCCTCTCTCTCCACTTTACTAATACACGTTGATACATACGCCAGAACGCAAATACAGCGCAATTGTTTTTTTAGCATGCCTTCCTTTCTGAAGCCCTAATCCCCGCGTGGTGAACTAATGGACGATCCTCGGGTATTTTGACTATAGCGTTCTGCATTGAACGTAGTTAACATTGCCTAGACAGACGCAGGTGGGCATTTCGACCATACCCACCGAAGTTCCTCCCAAGATCTCCCCGGAGGATTACGCCCGTCATGGTCGCATCACAGATCCCTGGCACGTCTAGATCATTGTTGCACATTATCTAAGAATACTAGATACTCTCTCTTGAAAGAAATACATCAATTATGCCATTGAAACCATCGAGTCCTCATTGGTAGTTTGAAATAAGAATGAAGGTAAAGTATTAATGTCTAGGATAGCTGGGTGCAATATCCACTCGAGTCGCAACATAGCAAGTGGTTCCGCTTCGGATCATCGCCCGAGGGGCAGCCGTCTGTCGAATTAGAGACTGGAATGTTATCACAGTTGCCATTTAGTTCGTACGGCAGTCGGACCTGCTCGGTACAGCAGAAGCAGGCCCCGACTTCTGGAGTTGGGGTAGCGGTTTGGGTGGCAGTTGTTGTGGATATGGATGTTTGCGTGTCCGTCACAGTAGTTGGTGTAGCCGTGGCTGTGACAGAATCTGTATCGGTAATAGTCCTTGTAGCTGTGAGGGACTCCGTGTGATGAATAGTTTGCGTATCCGTAATGTTTTGGGTAGCCGTGATGGATTCTGTATCAGTGGTAGTCTGGGTGGTTGTAAAAGATGCAGTGGCCGTGGTAATCTCCATAGCTGTGTAAGATTCGGTATCTGTAGTTGTCTGCGTGGCCGTGAGCGTGTTGTTGATGGTCTGTGTAGCTGTGGTAGGCTCTATATCAGTTGTAGTTTGCGTGGCTGTGATAGTATTGTTCTTAGTCTTCGTCACTCTTAATGACTCTATATCAGTAGTAGTCTGAGTAGCTGTGAGTGTGTTGTTGATAGTTTGTGTGGTTCTGAGGAATTTTGTGTCAGTGGCAGTCTGTGTTGCTGTTGTAGGCTGCTTTTCGGTAATACTTTTGGTAACCGTCAACAAGTGCGTATCCGTGACGGTCTGTGTAGCTGTGGTGGACTCTATATCGGTAGTAGTCTCTGTAGCTGTGACCGACTCCCTGTCGGTAGTAGTCTTCGTAGTGGTGGTAGATTCTACGTCGGTGAGGGTCTCCGTAGCAGCAAGTGTGACTGGGCCTGCGCTTGATGAATTGCTCCAGGAACAAGTGCAGTTACTGCGATGTCCAGGTAAAATATTAGCACACGCCACCAACACAGTCCGGGACACCTACGGGGTGTTTGTGCTAAGCAAAGGAAGCCCCAGAAGATTTAGTGCTGGATTGCCCCCGCAGTTGCCACCAATGCTGCCTGCCATTCTGCACTGTGAATTGTTAGCTAGTCTCCCCCATCCTGGCATTCTGTTCGCCCAACCAGACATATTCTTACTTCCATATCGCAAGCCTCGACATCACAACCTCGCAAGGCGACGCCGAGATTGATGTCACTCGGAAGGGCAGTGACATAGCTGAGGACTGTCAGGACAAATATGCGCCTGAGATGCATTTTGCGTTGTAAAACCTTCCCCAAGGCTTATAGCGAATGTTAAAGTCGACCGAGGCTTGTGGTCACCAAGAACTAAAGCACCCTTTGACGTCGATAGCGCCTAGTTCCTTTGCACTATGCAACATGGCTACGGGGTGCCTCCTTTCTTAAACCTTCTGGGAGCTTTGAATGTACGGAATGTGGTATAAGCGATCGAAGAACAACTAAAAGTAGCCAAATATCTCCGACCTCAACATACCGCGGTGATGAGCCATAGGGTCTCAAAGGACATAAAGATATAGTGATGATGTTAGCCAATAGGACGATGCACGTGTTCTCGAAAGAGGCCCTTACATGCTCGTTTATCTTTCCTCAGTGATGCAAATATGCAGGGGGCGGAAGTTATGCCAATGAATACCTTTTATGGCCAATTATGCCGAAACAATGCTGGAAATGAGTCTGCTCAGTCAGCAGCGGGCTGCAGGGCTGCATGGAAAGGCCGGAGTCAATGATTCCACAACCAATGCCATGGTCGATCCTGCTCGCCGATGCAGAACAAATGGTTCGGTTCTTTTGCGCACTTCCAGTCACCTTATTACCAAGTCCCCATGATAGAAAGCGCACCAAGCGAAATATTACGGTTGGGTGCTACTTGGTGGGAACCATTATCGCGTGCTGCGGAATGCTAATAGAGCGATTCTCTCCTCCTATGTTGAATCATGCCTGAACCCGTGAACTAAGGAGTCCTTCGTCGACCTCAACATAATAAGGTGTGGCGTCATTTAAGACAGATATGCCAAATACTTCTTATCATGCTCAAGCATACCTGAACCTCAAATGGACGATTCAGGGCAACGATTGGCGTGACTCTGCCACGCCACATTCCACGCGAGCACCGCTTTCCACATGAGGTTACCGGTCTGGGATCAGTGAAACTTGCAAACACAGATGGTGGTATGGTAGTCTGCCATAAGTTGAGGTTACCCGCTGGCGGCAGGAACTTACTGATTTGGATCAATGAAAGATATGGGACAATGATACCAACAGACTTGGTCACATATCTAGTCAGTATTATACTAAGTATTTTTTCTGTCTGTCTGTTTCATTATAGATGTTCTAGATCATAATATATCTTTTGTCGAAGCACTAATCGCTAGACTAAAAACGATAAACCGCTCTTGGCTAGCCAGACGACGGAGAGAAATGTGTCCCAACATCTTTTGTATTTCCTCTGTAGTAAAGGTAACGATAAACACTGCTACCTCGGAAGCGGTTGGCTTTCGGAGCCTAGCCTGAGTTAATCTCCCTGCCGGCCTGCAAGAGGTGAGGCCTTCCGAGTCATGGGCAGAGACAACACACTTGCCATGTTCCTGTCCAATATTCTGGGTGGCCGTGTCGTGGGAAGGAGCGTAGACTATAGTAAATGATGTTACTATCAACAACCTGTCCTAGGGTCAATGGGTCAGGTTTATCGTATGATTGAGTACCCATAGGATTCGGATCATGGTCCCCCACCGGGGGATACAGGGGGTTTTGCTGTATTCAAAAGATTTTTGCCGACCGGTATCTCATATGTTTCTGGCTCAGCAACTGGTAATTGTCCCTCGACACTCAGGTTGCCACAATCGGGGTTGGGGTCCTCCAGCTTGGATCCCCAAATAGGGCGGCCGTCAGGGGTGAGCGGGCCACGGTATTCCGGGTTGTAGTCCGAACTGTTCTCATCTAGGGTAGCGACGTAGCGGTTTCGTCCTCCCCGCTTGCTGTGGGTTTTGGTGTAGTGGGCGTTGAGGCTGTCACTGCGAGGGAACGCACGGTGGCAGCCGGGCACCCAGCAAACTTGAGGTTTCTCTTTGGAGTGGCTCTTCATGTGGCGCCTCAGGTGCTCCTGCCTCTTGAAACGCGCCTTGCAGCCGGGCTCTTTGCACTTGAACTGGAACTGTTGGATGCTAGAAGGCAGATTCTCGAGGCTTAGAGACTTACTTCCCTTGGATGGTGTACGTTTCGAAGGATGACTGACTCCAAAAATCTCCCGGCCCAACTTTGGATAGGCTAGAGCGTAATCATCTTCCGATGTTTCATCGATGATCTCAGCTTCGTGCCCACTTCCGTTCGTCGCATTGGTCCACCTGTCAGCATTTGAGTCAACGTCGCTAACCTCTTCCTCCTCTATTGGAAGACATGCGAGAGATACTTCTTCCAAGTGCCTTCCTACATGTGTTGCATACTCCTTCTTGGACTTCCAACCAGATTCTAAACACAGTGCGCACTTATGATCTTTGAATTGGGGCTTCAAAACTCTCTCCTCAGCCCTTGACACTGTTGTCTTCAAAAGACTCCCAGCGATGTCAAGGCTGTGAACTTTTACCAAATGATCAATGAACTCTCTCTCGGCATAGGCTGTGTAATTGCATGTACAGCAACGCCATAGACACTGACTGAAGTGCGCAATGTATTCATGATCCATCCAAGACTTGCGGCTTCGGAACGTTTTGAAGGAGTCTCTGCAATCTTCATGTGTGCACAGGTATGACTCCAAATCTGAATAAACGTGCATCCTGATAATTTAGCTGCGCGTCCACTCGTGATAGCAATTCGAACCAAGGTACTTACTTCCAATAAATTCTGTTAGGCATAGATACATAATCACCACAGTAGTAGCAGCGGAAAGTACCACCTACTACTGGTAGAGGGGGTACTCGAGGTCGACCTTTCCCTTCATCTCCAGTCACTGACAGGAATGAGGTATGTGACGCTGTAGTTGCAGCGTAGCGTGATGTTGGGGCGAGAGATGTCCCGATGGCGGAATCACAGAACTGAGAATCGGGCTTGAATAGAGTCAGAGCATCTAATACTTCGTCGTCGACTTCATTTTCCCTGATGCGAATAGATCTTTCCAGGTTGGCTTCTGCTAATCGCTCCACAAGCAGAGTTGAAGCAGATATGAATCTGTCCTATCTGTCAGCTTACAAGAGTAAAGATTGAGTAGGGAAGGGATCCGACCGATCTCGAATGCGCATGGCAAAAGGCTGCGCATCCTGGGACAACCGAAATTCGCTCTGGAGTGGCACGTGCTGCGACTGCTCCTCCTTTTTCAAGCGCGAAATGTTCCTCTCGATCACTGGAACCAGCTCCATCAAGCAGTTGACATAGCAGTGGAGCCGCCCAAAACGATTATACTCACTCTCGCTGCTCTCAGATAAGTTGTCAGAGGAATCATCATCTGAAGACGAGTCAGATGCAGCTTCGTCCAAAATTATGACAGCTTTTTCTAGCTGAGTCACTAATTCTTGACCAAGATCTTGGGCGACATCGCGCCCGTTTCCTGCGTGTGTGCTCGAGTCATAAATCGCGAAGTATGGCCTTAGGACGTTTCCGATGCCCTTCAGGTTCTCGATCACGTTTAACTTCAAGGGCTGTGATCGTCCCAGAATAGTATCAAGGTGCCCAATTGGAAAGTTTTCTTCCCATAAATCAATGTTGGCAACATCCTTCTTCAATGTGTTTCTGTGGGACCCTCGAATTGTTGATCGGAAATGAGATCTCCAGAGATGGACCAGAGCAGCCGAGCAGGTTTGATAGAATAGTTCAACGAAGCCCAAATTCGGATCAAGAGTGCTCTGATCAGTCCTGTACGTGAGCCAATCCTCTGCTAACTTGGTCGAGTCTTCAAACGCCTCCGCCATGTTTGTAGGAATACAGACTATATCAATAGGAACGGATGATCATCAAGCCCTTTACGTGGCCCAAAGGTCCAGGTTGACGTGACATGGAAAGGCGAAATGTTTACTGCCAAGCAGACTGAGATGGACGCGGTCACCTGATGCGGGGCTGATGAGGCTGACTTGCGCCTGCAGGAGTCTTCGCTCCTCATAAGTCGTTCCTGTTCCTACCCGATATTTGCCGCATGGCGCTCCCAACCGACACTCAAATATGGACGGCTTTGGGGCACCCAGTCATCGACGATATTTTGATGTCGCAATCATCTGTGCACTACAGGTCGAGGCAGACGCGGCAGAGAACCTTTTCGACCATTTCTGGGACAGGAATGGAGACCAATACGGAAAGGCAGATGGAGACCAAAATTCGTATCGGACGGGGGTAATCGGCAATCACAATGTAGTGTTGGCGTATATGCCTGGCATGGGGAAAGGTAATGCAGCAAGTGTCGCGGCTAGTTTTCGATCCAGCTTCCAGGGCATTCGACTAGCCATCATTCTTGGGATATGTGGAGGAGTTCCAAACGGGACCAAGGACGGCATTTTTCTTGGCGATATCATTATTGGCAGCGACCTCGTGATCCATGATCTGGGTAGGAAACTACCCGGTTGTTTCCGCCGCAAAGAAGGAATCACGGACCCCGCTATGAATCTTGAAGTTCGAGCGTTCTTGCACAAGTTGTCAAGCCAAAGGGGTCGTGGAACCCTGAAAGAAAGAACCCACTTCCACCTCGGCACCCTGCAAGGACGGGCTAACGGCTATTGCCGCCCTAAACATGATCGACTCTTCGCACCCACCTACAAACACAAGCATTGTGGCACATCGAGATGCAAGAGTGCAAGAAGGACGACCATTGTAAAAAGGCTCACGATGCCCCATGCGAGGCTCTAGGATGTGACCCAGCAAAACTGATTCATCGGTTTCGTCCATCGCCGAACCAGATTAGCATCCACTTCGGGCGGATCGCCTCGGGAGACACAGTCATGAAGTCTGGAGTGGATAGAGATAGGATCGCCTCTCGGGATACTATTATCGCCTTCGAAATGGAGGGCGCAGGCATTTGTAATAATTTGCCTTGTATTGTGGTGAAGAGCGTCTGTGACTATGCTGACAGCCACAAAGACAAGGCTTGGCAGGAGTACGCCGCTGGGGCAGCAGCAGCGTGTATGAAGTCTCTGCTCGAACAATGGGCAGCAGTAGATCATCTCGATAAGAGACATGAGATTCACAAGGTACCAGTACAGGTAGCCGAGCTATGCAGTTTCAATAATTCACCGCAAACTCCCTCATCAAATGGTGACGAGGCAAACAATTCGCAGAGGTATCATGAAGAGACAAGTACAGATATATTGAAAGGTAACACTGCTTTTCCCTCTTGGAGCTTTGGCCTTTATCTAACCCTTGCAGTTTTGTCCACAACTAAATCGAACTTCAAGAGTGCGATTGACTGTCTGAAGAAATATCGAAAATTTTTACCTCGAGATACCGATCTCAAAAGAATATTGAAAAATCAGCGCCTGATTATGACCGATATCTTGGAATATTTGGAAACGGACATCTCAGTCTCGGTCGATGAGCATCTTGGTTCATCGAAGGAAACTTGTCTACAGCTAGCTGCGGAAATTAAGAGGAAGCTGGAAGAAATTGAAATCATCACGAACGGTCTTCTTGCTACCACGAAGGCTAAAGTCCAGTCTGAAAGTCCACTCAAGGTGAGAAATGTTTAACAGTACACCTGGCTCATTTTTCTTTTCTAATCAGGTACATTATCTTCTTCACAGAATGCTGTGGAAGACCTAGGTTCTATTGTTGGGGTCCTTCGATCTGAAATCTCTCGAGAACAAACACCCCGATCATCAGATGAAGCGAGAATGACCAGGACTGTCATAGAGCACTACGAATTTCAGCAATTTCGCATTGTTCAACAAGCTGCTTGCAATCTCTACGATGCCTTTAGGACAGCTTGCCATGCCCACTCTGTCCATGATGTGCATCTGTCTCTCAAACCGGACCTCAAGGGAACGTTGACCCAGGTGCGCTTCAACTTAGCCTTAATCCAGGACCCCAGTGTCACGACTACAGGAAAGGCAGTATGGATTAGTGTAGAGTCAAGTATTAAGCCCAGCGATGATAGCTTCCAGTCATCGTTTTCGACATTTTCAACACCATCTACTTCACAAAAGCGTTCGAGAGTATGCGAAGAAGGACCTTGTCCACCAAGGATAAAGCGCGTACAATTTCAACAATTGGAGGCCATCTCAGGGCCTGTGCAAGCATCCTCTCAAGAGAAGACCCCTATCACAATTCCCAAACTTTTTTTACAGCGCAACCTCTGCACTCTCGTTCAGAGATCTCTCTGTCAAGGAGGCTCTGGGGGCTGCATCGGACTCCTCAGAGACGATGAAACATGCAAACACTTGGCCTACATCGATACTCAAACAAACAGCAGCACCACATCTGCCTCATCACTCGCCCAATTGTTATCCCGCTCAGCATCAAAGCCTACCAGAGACATGGGTCCCTACGAGTGCGTTCAACTAGCAAAGTACCTGGCCACAGCCGTCCTCTACTACCACGCTACCCCCTGGCTCCAAAAGGCATGGCGAAGCAACGATGTGCATTTTTTGGGAGACCACGAGTCTCTCCTCCAGCAGACTCGACAGGCATTACCATACATCACAACGTCAATCCAAGCCTCGGCCTCCGTGGACAGCACAAACACAGAATCATTTGTATACCGCCAACTCATACGAAACCCTGTACTCTTTGGCCTTGGCATTATGTTCATCGAACTCACACATCAAGTTCCCATCACAGCTCTCGAAGAACACGTTGACCAGGTCAAGGGGGGGACACGAGACTTCGTGGAATATTTCACCGCAGACCGGTTAGTTACACATAGCAACCAGATCGTGAGCAATGGTTTTCGGGAGATCATTAGGAAATGCCTGCATTGTGACTTTGGTCACAATAGTGATTTTTCGAGTCCGGCGCTTCAAGAGGCGTTTCATCGGGATGTTATTGTAGGTCTTGAGAATCTGGAGAGGCGTCTTCGGGACTTGCAGCTTAATTATGTGTGACCATGTTCTGTGTATAATTTGCTTGATACCCTGTTGTTATGTGGGAACTGTAGAAAGAGTCCAATGGGAGTATGTGCATCAGTGAGTTTGCGCTCAACTCTAAACCAGTTTCCCCATAAATTGCCATTGGGCGACCAGATACATGCATGAATGCCATACGCGCAATGTAAGATAAGCCTACAGCAGTATGGCCAGGCTAAAATCCATTTTCTCTTCCTATATTGTTTTTTCTTACCAACCCCAGCTATTGTTGGCCGGTAAACAAGTTATCACCACTAAAGCTTTGGCGGTGAACCCAGCAAAAAGTCTTTCAATGTATATGGGTCCTGGGATTCGAGAACGACGGTATGCATTTGCGCCCCCGGTGAGCTTACCTGGGCCACAGTCATTGCCAGGATATTGGGACAGTGAACTCATACGTTCTCGTGATGTCTGGTATTAGTTCCCACTTTGGAGTGACCAAAGTAAATCCGTTGTGGTTGTGCGGTCACCCTGAGGGCCGGTCAATCCAGATTTTGCACGGGCGGCACTTGCCCGAAGTTTATTTTGGAGATCAGCTGAAACCATGGTGTCGGCTTCGCTCATTCGGAACACATGCCTTTCACCTTCTTAACGCCATACTTTGTTATTTTTAGACTGGAGAGGAGCTTGGTCCGGCGCTATGGTCCCATGGTTATAGGCAGAAGCTGGTGCTGGGCCCCGAAAGTCGGACTCTTGATGGCTAAATCTTTTTAAGGCGAACTCTAACTCGAACTACAAAATCCCAAACAAACATGAAACTGCAGCGGGAGCAACCCCGCCCCACTGGTTCATCCATCTCCATGACCTTCAGTCTGGGTGTACGAAGTGGATTTGAGAGGGCTGCAGAATATCACCATTATGGTTGCTTTGTGACTGCAATTAATGGCTCTTAGTTCGCAGACAACGGCCGACCTACGCAAATCATATTTCTAGTCGGTGGAAATAAGTCCATGCGTTCGCCGATCACACATGACCCCTATCCTTGGTGTTCTTTAGTTGCTTCGGAATAGAGGAACTTTAAAGGTGGATCGACGCATCCTGAAACCATCCCCCGCCAGCTTCGTGCAGCACCATGCTGTTGGGTAGTTCTTGCGGCTGAACCAGTCAACCACGAGCAGGGAAAGGCTGCTACCGAATAAAAAGGTAACACCATCCCCGTCTCACACGCTGCCATTCTCATTCACGTCATGCAAGCTTGCACCTGGTGTGCCAGCAGGCCTACAGGCTAGGCTACTACGCATGGCTTCTGCATCCTACAATGCTGGCCCTGGCATTCTGGGCCTCAATTGGGTAGCAGCTGGAATTGCCACCATCATCATGCTGTTGAGGCTCATTGCGAAGCATCGTATTCGCAACCTTTCTTGGGACGATGCAATTATGATCCTTGCTTATGTATGGAACCTTTTGGGAAGATTATACGACTAAGCTTACCATGGCAGACTTTGGCTATTGCGTCTTCCGTCCTGATCACTATAGCAATCTCCCACGGATACGGACGACATGCTTACGAACTCGATCGATCGGACCGCGTCTTGACTGCGAAACTTTATACAATTTTCCAATGCGTCTCGATTCTCAGTACAGGAACGGGAAGGCTGGCTTTCGTGTTATACTTGCTGCCAATATTCCGACACAAATACCTCATGGGACACATCTTGTGGCTTATATTCGCGCTTCAGCTCATTGCCAATTACGTCAGTCCTGTGACTATCCTGGTCCGATGCGCTGACATTCGCGCTATATGGGACATTACCGTCAAGAGCAAATGCTGGGATCCAAAAATTCTGATAACTTATAGCTACGTGCAATGCAGTAAGTCCATATGCCGAATAATGTTCCATTGGATAGCGCTAATCTCGGAAATCACAGCTATCAATACAGCAACCGACCTTTATCTCGCAATATTTCCTGCATACACCTTGTGGAGTTTGAATCTCAAACGGCGGACGAAGACAATTCTCATCATACTTATGGGCCTGGGGCTAGTGTATGTACGATATCTGTCGTTGAGCCCAGCACAACTCTAACCGTTTATCCAGCGCCATGGTAGGATCAATCATGCGGATTATAAGCCTTCCCTCCCTCTCCATCATCGACGATCAATCTGCCGCAACGAACCGCCTGACCATCTGGGCCTTGCTAGAATGTTACTTGGTCATCACTACGGCATCGATTCCATGTATTCGGACCTTGGTGATGGACTCTGTACGGCTACTAGTTAACAGCAGTCGATCCCGCTCAGGGAGAGAAGCAGATAGTAGGAGGACAAGGCAGAACACTTGGGGCGATTATCCCATCTCGCGAAGCTACCGTGTAGCAGTGGGAGATGATGTCGAGGACAGGCGGCATATGCTGGGCGATGTTGAGTTGGGGCGGTATGGACATAATGGAATAAGCAAGTTGGTCGAGGTGACTGTTGCAGAAGAGGCTATACCAAAATGGATATAATAGAAGAAAAAACGATCATAGCCTAGTGCTACAATATAATACATTAATATAGTTTTACGGTTAAGATACTGCCATTAATACTAGTAGGTTTTGAAAAGTACCTAGACATCCTTCGGATACGAAGAACATCTTCGGCTTTTGTTCGTTTGGAGCGCTACTAGTACATGCAGACCGGCGTACAGACCACGATGAAACCACTATATACTCAGAAATTAATTATATATATCTCTCCCCGACATCCGCCGATCAAACAAGTGACCTATAAGGGCATACTACTACTCGTCATCCCCGCCATCGCCGCCCACCACTCCTCCTTCTCCAACAGCAACCGGAACATCCATGACCGGCCCATGATAGATCTTCCTCCCCCTAACCAAATACCACCCCAACCCGAGCAGGAATTCGCCCATAAACACCACAACCGACCAATTCATATTTGTCGGCGTAACAGGCAACTCCTCGGGAAAGAATGAGAAGAAAATAGTAATGGTCAAGAAACAGATCGACCCAATATTGATCAGGATTCCCCACAGCCTACCCATCTTCCACGGGCCGTATTGGAGCGGCTCGTTCTTGAGCTTCTTGATGAGTATCAGCACGATGGCAATCTCGTATGATGAGAACAGTCCCGCTGTTGTCAGAGAGATCATGGCGTTGAAGGCTGCGCTGGAGCCGATGTTGATGAGGCAGGTGATGGCTGTTATTATGGCGCAGAAAGCGATGGCGCGGAGGGGCAGGGCAGAGCCGGAGGTCCTGGTGCTTATCTGTTTTAGTCTATGTTAGTATTGATGGTATTTGTGCGGAGGGGTGCGATCTCTTCGTACGTGCGACAGGAAATCAGCGAATGGAATTCCCTTGTCCTTGGCTAATGCCCAGGTAAGGCGCGATGAGGAGGCAAGGAATCCAAACGAGGCGCAAATTGTCAGGGCGATCACGATGGCACTCATTACGGATGTTCCGGCGTGGGATTTTGTCGCATTGAAGAAGACTTCGATGAAGTCGTATCCGGTGGCGCTGTCGAGGGCGGCGTCCAGGTCGCCTACGCAGAAGAGGAAGGCTAGGACCATGGCGAAGCCCAGAGTGCCGTTTAGCATGATAGTCGCGATCATGCACCAGGGGACTATGACGGAAGCGTTGACTACTTCTTCTGCTGTTGTTTCGTTAGATATAGATTATTTTTGGCTGGGAAGTGGGTGTAAATGGCTTACACATATGACAGGGGCCATCGTATCCTAGGTTACCAGGTTAGTCTATCCACAGCGTCAACACGAGGACTTTGTAGCGTACCAATAAAAGGAAGATTTGTCCCCATCAACCCAATCAGCCAGGTAAGACCAGAGTTCTTCCATCCCGAGGTGTTGGTGAAGTTCGCAAAGACGAATTCGGCGTTCTTATGCGGGGCCAGATAGACCAGAGGGATCAGGATGGCTAGGAAGCCGGCGGTATGGAGAATGAGGATCAGCCCTTCGATCTTGGGGAGAAGCCGTGCCCCAAAAGAGTTGACTAGAAGGCAGATTACCAACGCCGCGAACATGAGCAGTGTGCCATGCCAGCGTTGAAAGTCATACCCGTCATAGTTCAGCACCAGAAGACCCTGCAGGACGGTGGCGGCGAAATACACTCCCGATGCAGTGTTGGCCCACCATCCGATCATGTCCAACCATCCGGTTACCCAGCTGAGGAAGACAGCTTGGCCTTTAGGGGCGAGTATGGATACCCAGTGGTATTGACCGGCTGACGTTGGAGCCCTGCATAACAATTGACTTAGTGTTGTGTAATTCGACCGTGGTATAGGGGGCTCTGTACATCGAGGCCATTTCGGCGAGAGAGGCTGCTGTTAACAAAGCTCCAATCCAGCAGAAGATGAACCCGTAGACGAGGGTCGCTGGTCCTCCGTCAACCATGGCTGCCGGATTGGCGCTGTATACTAGTCAGCCCGGTGACATCGATCATGGAAATGTTGACACCCACGTGAGAACCGCCTCCCAAGTACACATCATCGTGGTTGTGAAGCCCAGCATGGACAGGAAGCCAAAATTTCTCTGCCTCCATTAGTTACGAGACACAGACATAAATTGAGTGCTCACCTCGAAACGCTGCTTCCTGCCAAACTTTGCCATGTCTTCATCATCACGATCCTTGTATTGCCGGGAGCCCAGCTCCTGGATTGCCATCTCTCCATGTTTGAAAGACATTTTGCTGCTTGACTGGACGTTCAATAGCGAAGTCAACCAGGCAAGGAAAAAAGAAAGGTTATGCGGGGAGAGAGGAGAAAAAGAAAAAAATAATTAGTGAACAAATATGAGGAAAGCTGTTAAGACCCGAGCGACCGACAGATACTAGCAGGGGTTGGTGGCTTGTTGCACGATAATAAGGTCTATCCCTGAAATATTCACACGGGGATTGCTTGAACAGGAAGGTCGTCTTCCATGCTCAATCAAATCGTCCACATTCGACCTTCCGAAATAAATTAACATATGTACCCCCCTGAAGCCAGCCTCGGAGCTGGTATGATAAGTGGCCGTAGGATATTAGGCCGTCTATCAGTCCGTCAAAGAGCCGGCGTTGGCTGCATATTAGTTTCGGGGTTCTAGACATTGCATTTATCAAGCCTTAGATGCGCCCATGGAAGACCTCTAGACTTAGTCTCATCTGCAGCTTTGTTTGTGCTACTGCAAGCTCCTCGCCTAGACGTTTGCGCGAATGCCTAGTGGTCAGACAAGGGTTGAAGTGAAGGCGGCCACAGAGGCCTCAGACAAGCTTTGGGATATACATGAGATGGTCAGATAATAACCCTACCCAGAATCAAAGAAAATGTCGTTGATTCGCAGAGGTCAAGCTGAGACTTCACGACCGAGAACTAACGCTGATGCGATCAATCGGCCATTGTCATGTCAGCACTAGTTCGTAGTGTATGCAACTAATCGCTGGCGTTATCGCTCCAGCCGGTAAACGCTCCCCATTAGCCTCGCCCTATCCCCTAAAAAGCAAACTAGATGTTCTCAATGCCTGCTTGGCTTCTCAACTGCCCATCCCCCGCGCTGCTGTGTGGACACACCGGACGGCAAACCCCGCTGTTAACACACACGACTCAAAGAAGTCAACCACCAGAAGAAGCCGTGTTTATTTAGCTTACTGTCCCAAAACCTCACGATACTTCTCCTGAATTAAATTTGGCGTCTTTGAATTCGATCGGAATCCAAGTACCTGTTGTTACTTGAGATTTATTCGAGCCACTCAGCCCATATTTGCAGCTTCTAGTGAGCCGAAATGGGCAGCAAAATTGATTGGGCAGCGCGTCCCACATATTCCCTGGAACAACTGGGACGCTACTTCGACCGGATAGGACTCCCCGACAAGTATCGAGAAGCTCTTCTTCTCATGCAGGATGAAGCGGAACTCAACGCCCAGTCTGCGTTGGCTTTGCTGAAGGCGCTGCAACGATACCAACTAGCAGCTGTGCCTTTCGAAAACCTGAATCTCCACTATGCTGTTCATCGCAGTATCTCAATCGACCCTCACAAACTTTTTGAGAAGATTGTTGATTCCAACTCTCGTCGTGGGGGCTACTGCATGGAGAACAGTGTCTTGTTTGGCACTGTCTTGAGAAGCCTGGGATACGAGGTGACTGCCGTAGGGGGGCGAGTTAACGAAGCGGCGCAGCCCATGTCCACTTCGAAGAATTGGAGAGGGCCTAAGTACGATGGATGGTAGGTTTCCTAAATCGCTAATAGTTTAATCTAGCCATAGGCGCTTGCTGACTAGCTCTATCGTAGGAATCATATGGTTAATATCGTGACCATTGATGAGCAAAAGTACCTGGTAGACGTTGGATTTGGCTCCAATGGGCCACATCAGCCCCTCCCACTGGTCCAGAATTATGAGTTCCACAATGTTGGCGAACAGTCGGGGAGGCTGGTCTACGGACCTATCGTCCAACACACTAGCCGAGGCCAATCTCTGTGGCAGTACGAAATCCGCAACGGGGACAGTCAATGGATTCCCGCTTACTGCTTTACGGAGATGGAGTTCCTCCCCGAGGATTTCACGATCATTAACTACTACATGAGTACTAGCCGGGAAAGCTGGTTTACTTTCCATGTCGTCTGTGTGAGGATGTTACTCGACGAGGATGGTGACAAAATAGTGGGAGACCTGACTTTGTTTAACGACACCCTCAAAGAGCGCCGGGAAGCGACATCCAAGGTGCTAGAGAAATTTACCTCCGACGAGCAGCGGGTATTAGCGCTTGAAAGGGTGTTCAATATCCACATTTCTGCCGCCGACCGAGAGACCATTCGCCATACAATCTCGGAAATCCTCTAAGGATGGACGATTCAGCCGGGATAAAGGATTTCCGGACGGAGGCCGTGGGAGGGGAAATGAGTGCACTGATAGGCATTTATTTAATGGAATAGGACCTGAACAATCTAGTTCCTTTTATTGGCCACTTCCCTTGTTGATAGCGGGCCTAATTTAATCTTGATAAAGTAGCGCCACCGTTCATTTAGCACGCGCTTTAGGGTACGGACCGGTTGCTGCGCCCGTCGCGGAACTGGCCAGTGATGGGAATCCCTCAAACCCGCTGACGTGGCGCGGGATGAACCCTGTCCGACTGAGAGTATTAGGATCAGGATGCTAAGCTCAGTTGCTTAGCTATTTCTTAGCTTCGCTCTAATTACTATAGTAATGTCTTTCGGAGTGGGCGAACGGCTGGCTCTTCCGCTCCACTTCCATTGGCGCCACCTTCTCATCTCACGCAAAACACGCCAGTAGGTTTCGCGTAAACCATATACATTATCCGGGGAACATGAATTGGAATGATGGGACTCAAATCAGGATCAGTGCGAGATTAAATAATAAGAAAAAGACCGAGAAAGACCGAGACGCCAAGCCCTTCATTCGTGTTTCCCTCATAGCCGTCGTCCAGACAATTGTCCCTTCCGCATACTTGGGTTATTCTAATTGCTGCTTTCGAAAAGGTAGTGCCTTTCAAATTGGGTATAACCTATTCCTGAACCTCTTTTGGGATGGTCTCCGCTCCCGGGTGAGGCCTTCCATGCGCACCGGTACTATGTGGTGGGGATGAGGACTTCGGCTGGCAAACGGTCATTGTGTATTCAACAAACATTAAGGTCACATGTGAAATGCAAGGGTCTAAGTTCTCCTTCCCTTGGATAATTCTTCCATTTACCGTCACGTGTATTAGATTTTATCAGAAACCACCTCCTACAAACTTCGTCCTCTCCCACGCGCTAAAAAGTCGGTGCACTCCAGATAATCGGCATTACCTGGCCGTCCTTCCCCAATAGAAGCCAAATAGCATCTCAGAGCAGAGGTCAGGCGCCGCTCATTATTTCCTGCGGTATACTGGTCTAATCTGTCAGCTTTGGTAATCCCAGATAGGAGACCGTAATTTTTTCGGAAATATGCTCACTCAGCTACCTACACGACGGTGCGTCATGTACCACGGACTAACTTTAGACTCAAGCTAAGCAGGGATTATAAATTGCATCTCACAAGGGTATTCCCCTAGAGCGGACGATAGTGTAGCTTACTCGCTCGGAGAATTATCTTTCCCAGCTCCTGTGTGCACTCCCACAAAGAATGGATTATTATGACGGCGGGCCCTTTGCTCGGGACTATACCGCCCAACTGATCAATGCTTCGAATAGGGGATCTTTCAGCCGGTGCTGGGCGATAATTTACAGAGTAGCTCTGCTTGTGAGTCATATGGTGTCAGTGTACATGGCCTTCCATACCTACCGGCACAGGACGTCGTACACCCTATGTTCACACATTGGTAGTTTACGCCACTGCCATACCCACTTCTGGGTTTTCATGCCTCCGCGCGCGCTCCTGTCTCAGCAATGGAACTTTTTCGACGGCTCCCGCACATTCATTATGCTCTTAACCTCCGAGAGATTGGGATACGCGCAATCTACCCGGCGACGCAACATGCGCCGGAGCATGTCGACGAAATAGCCATTGCCACTATCTACTTGATGGTAATAATGATACTTGCTGTTCTGATACGACTCGCCTTCCGTCTTCATATGCTCCGCTCACCTGGAGTGGGATGATGGAACAATATCGCTTGCACTGGTATGTTTGCCGCTCCAGCGTTCTAAGACAATAGGTGTATTGATTCATTAATGCGGATCTTTCAAGACAGCAGATCTTCGCTGTTGCACAATGTGCTGTCATTCTTGTTGGAACGGAGCACGGGTTGGGCAAACGAAAATTGAGTCTTAATGACACGGAAGTCCAAATACTAGAGAAGGTGAGTCTCAGCCAGTGGTTGATGGCACAGGCTTACTGATATCACGATGTCAATCAGGTTCTCTACTCGTCGAACATTCTATACGTTCTTGCTCTTAACTTGGCGAAGATCTCAGTACTGCTGCTTCTGAACAGATTGGCTGTGAATAGGTGGCATAAGAAAATCTTATTCTGGACTTCTGTTCTGGTCGGTATCTGGACTGTGCCGGTGTTTTTCACTCTTGCATTCCAATGTGGAGTACCTGAACCTTGGGATGCTAGTAATGGTCATTGCATAGATATTGTGAGTTAGCAGATCCTTCTCCCCATCACCCCAAATTTCACATACAGTCTTATGCATTCGAGAGATTCATATACTTCCAGTTCTCTACAACAACACTGACAGATACTGACGCAGTTCGCCTTCTGGGCCGGCATCTCCCCTATCGACATAATAACGGAACTGGTCATCTGCATCCTACCCATCTACATCGTGAAGCCAGTCCAAGTCATCTTCGGGAAGAAAGTCACCGTTGTGGTTGCATTCTTCATCCGCATCTTGTAGGTCCAATTTGGGCTTCATAATAGACATTCGACTAACATGAGATTGGCCAGCGTTGTTATAACCACCATCATCCGCCTCATCTTTATGCGCTACTCCAAGCCCTATCCCTCCACGGACATGAACGACGCTGCGTTCGCAACAACCATTACAACAGAATGCGTCCTCTGCGTCAGCATCATGACAGCCTGCATTCCATGCCTGAAGCCGTTTCTGGACGCCTTTGACAGCGGCATGCTGAATGTATCCTTACATAAGCGCATAGGCGGAGGCAGCAATAGCAACTCATATGGCAACACCTATGCGTTGACGAGTATGACCAAGGGTGTTAAAGAATCAGCCACTAGGTCACGGTATTTGGAGGATGAGATCGAGGGCTTGGGCACTTCTGCTGCCGCGTTTGCTGTTACATCTCCGGGTCAGCCATTGGGTAGGAGGGACTCTACGTTGGTGATTCAAAGAACAGATCAGTGGAGCGTGAGGTGCGAGTACGTTGATCCGAAGGATGGATCTGTTGGGGATGAGACCGAGCAGTCGGAGAGGAATGTGGCTAGGTGTGAACATTCTTTGTAGTGATTTCCTATGTTTCATGTACAGTTTATAGACAATGACGGTTGATCTGTGGTAGAATCTCTGCTGATCGATCCATGGGCCTACCTCGTCGTATACTCTACCCCGAATGGCGTTCGTGTTTGTGTAATTACGTTCGCATACCGTATAATCTACTCTTTAGTCACAGGTGGGTGCTCCATATATGACTTATTGGTTAATTTGATTGTTGCTTTATCTTCGAATGTAGCACAGCCAGGGTACTCTTGCCGAGTCACTAGCAGCTAGAAGAAGAAGAAGAAGATATA
>NT_166531.1:189923-221023 GCF_000002855.4 Aspergillus niger | reverse complement strand
TGCTTTCTAGGCGTTCAGCCAATTACTGTGTCCCTGAATTCAGAATATTCAGATACGTAGAAAGATTAGGTTACTTCATTTATACAGCCGTACGCGTTGTCAGGATCTAGTATGTTGCAACGGATATGAGGGACGGTATAAGACAAGATATATTGCCTACGGGACATTATCTTGGCAGAATAGATGAGTGTGAAATATTCGTCGCTTATCTTATCTTATCTTACGGCTTCCACTTTCAGGTCGATCCATGACGTATCTTCATTCATGTCTTCAAGTATACACATTTGCGTCACCAGTATGTATATGGGCATAATAATACGGCAACGGCAGTGTTCAAGGTATATATATCACAGTGGACTTAAGTGATCTACTGGAATTCGTATGTTCACTAGTCAAACAAACTGTGGATAGCTGAATGCTGCCAGGCAAGAGACAGGTGCTTTGGATCAGCGTGTACGATAGTGAATATATATCCGCTCAATGGTTGTGGTAACAGTTTGATGCATTCCACCAAAATACCAAGTTTGTTATATCTTGAGCTGCTTATCTTGATTTGAACATGATTCTAGTTGTAGTAGATTCTAGATTATGATGAGACTCTGTCAAGACCAAATTTGAAGTACAGCGATTATTTGCCAACAGTACTTTGTTTATAATCATAATCTGACCTTCGTACTCAGTATCGGTACCTTTTGCTGCACAGATCCCGACCTTTATATGTCTATTCTATCGCGTCTACCAGGTGACCAACAGCACGGAATATATATATTATACAAGTACTTTACATGTAGCACTCTGCAAAAGGCAAGGGTCTTCGGGACAAGTAGCTGGAACATCCAACGAACATTCCTTTCTATGAAAAAGTATTACCTGAACGGCCTTACAAACTTTTTTTTTTTGGTAAACTAGGAATGTCAAAGTGGGAAGGGTAGCTGACTTACAGCCTAGTACCACGGTGGAAGGAAGAACGTCTTGGCAGAGTCTAGATAAAACCCTAATACATGGCTATGAGTGTACTCCACACACTCGACAGAAGATATCACCGGTAGCCTCAGTGTCATCCCCAAAACTTTGGAACCAGAAGGCGCTTTGGGCTGTCTTGAGCAGGAGAAGACGTTGCCGCCACTTTTTGCGGTACCGTGATGACTATATTCTTGTCCCGCTATTTATCACGAGAATCATGAGTAATAAACTACCGCCCTACGCCCTGAAAATAAATAGGCCCCGGCACCTGGCGCGCATTCCGCCCGAAAATCTCATCTTGACCACAGCCAGGCTGGACCGTGCCAAGCCCTCACCCAGATCCTTAGTCCAGCCAAGCCCCGGAGCGAACGAATTCCCTTCAAACGCCTCGCCCACCGAGGTGAAAGCTAGCGGAGATACCTAACCGAGGCTCCGATGCCCTACAACCCCACTCCATCCATATCCAAGAGCAGCATATCCAGTACAAGCTTGCGAGAGCCCCTCTCCCCCCACACAGATCGATCACCGCCAGGATGCAAAGTCTGTAAATGCGGGTCATACCCGTCCTTTTAGCTTATTTCGGGTACGAGTTTGCGAAGGTTCCGCGCGGTGGGGATCCGCCGGCGGTGGTTCCTCCCGTCAAGGCAGCCCGAGTTGGCATTTTGGCCCGAGGGGGCGGTTTCTGGTGCCAACGGGCATTGGGGCCGGAGTTTGATCGGGGTTGGTGATTACCGGTGAGATTCAATATGTCTGCTGTTGCCTGGGTGTGGTGCAGGCCTCTATGTGAGTCTCCTGGATCAATTCATGGGCCGTTCGCAGTCAAGAGCTGCTGATATAGACTATCCCAAGGTACAGAGGGAATAAAATTTTTCGCAACCGTAGATAGTAATCAACATTAAGTAACTTTTCATTACTCTGCAGTAACCCTGCACAGTCTCACATTACATATACTCATTGGCAAACATAATCAATCCAAACCGTAAACCCCTTTCAATCACCTTGCGTCATCGCCTCTTTCAGCCCCACCTTACCATCCGAATGCCTCCTCGAAGTACTCAATATCCTGGAATCCACCCTTCATGACCTCGTACACCGAAGACCTGCACTCATCCGCCATCACGGCCGGGCCACACGTAATAACAGCCAAGCGGGCTGAGCTAGCCTCCGCCTCACGCACAGCAGTCATGACACTAGCGCGAATAGCAGGCCGGCCGTAGCGCAGCTCGACATTCAGGTCCTCGACGGAGCGAATAGACCCGCTGGACCTGTCCTGGAGAGCCATAGCATCCGCAACAGCCTCCTTCTCCTTGGTCGGCGTGGTCGCTCCAGAGTCAATCACATTTCCGGCAGCCGACTTGTCAGTGCAGAAGAGCGTAGTGGTGATGTCGCTGTGCTCCAAAGCCGCAGACAGATCTCTGCAGCAGACTTCGTCGAAAATCTTCTTCTGGCGGCCTGTCCAGATAAGCTGGATACGAGTGGTATTGGTCTTGCCGGCCTCGACACGTGAGATGTGGTCCAGGATGTAAGGTACAGCGCAGGCAATACCTGTTCCACCCATGATCATGAGGACTGTGTCGAAGGTGTGGAGTGGGGCTTGGTGTCCGTATGGGCCTTCCAGGAGGAGCTTAGGGCGAATTTCAGTGCCGGCCTTCTGGCATTGGTCGCGCAGACGTCTAGTCCAGCCGTCATAAGGACGGATGTAGAAGATAAGCTTCGAGGAGTCTTCCTTCGAGTTTGCGTTCTCGTAACATCCCAGAGTGAAAGGGTGGTTTTCCCAACCGCGGAGAGTGACGGGTTGGTAAAGGTAATAGTGTTGACCTGGGCCAGGCTTCAGGGTCTGAGAGGCAGGGTACATCTCGATCCGGATCAAGTCGCTTTCGGGGCTGTAGGTGACCGTGGAGGAGGTTGTGGAGATGAATCCCTTGCCGAACTTGACATGGAGGTTGCAGTAGAGCATGCGTACATAGCGAACTGTACGGTCAAAGCCCCAAATGGCGACCATGGGCCAGAGGTAGCCGTTGTAGACGGTTCCGTCGAAGCTAGTGTGGCTGCCGTATAGCTGTTAGAGATAGTGACAGTCATTTGTGTTGCTTAGTGGAGCATACCGGAACAAGGCGTAGATGGTCAGAATGGCCAAGAGGACGTGGATGATTAGGAAGGTCTCGTAGAATTTCTGACGAAGCCAAGTAGTAGACTGGAAGAGCATAACTGCCATAACAACCGTAGCCTACATAGTCATTAGGATTGCTGCGCACCACTGATTTTCAGGACAGGTCTAACATACCACAATACCCATGTAAAAGTAGTTCTGCTCCAGCGCGCTGTGGTATCTGCCATCTGTGTATCGGATATTTTGTCAACTATGTGTGGAAAGTAGAAACTGGTTGTGAAGAGGGGACTAACCATAAACCTGGAAGACTACAGTGTAGGCGATCGAGTGAACAATGGCAAGAAGGGTACACACCCAGGCCGTGTGACGGTGGAAGATGTTGAAAGACTGCACATTAAAGTCGGTCGCCCAGAGAAAGATGTTGTTGCGTCCAGCAAAAAGCCAAAGGAACGGCAGGCAAGCGTAAGACAGAACGCCGGTGCGGTCGGACGAGTATTGCCAGTTCTGCTGGAACAGACTCGGCGTGCTTGAAGTAGAACCGTTAGCTGAGGCGTACTAGCTGTGTGTACTCTGTGATAACGCACCTGATGTTACCCGTAAAACTTTGGTAGTTGACGCAGGACAAGATGATGGAGACAGCCCAGAAACCAAAGACGATCAGCATATCCAGTCGTTTGGGGATGGTGTGAAACAGAAACAGCTGTTGGTGGTTCGACAGGTAGGGAGCGAAGCTGGCAGGAATCACAAAGTATGTGCGCATGAAGTGTGCAACAGCAGCGACTGGTGCGAATGCCTTGCTTCGAGGGCCTGCGCTGTTCTTCTCGGCATCACCGGAATGAGAAAGTCTCATACTTGATCGGACAAACTTCCAGGCCTTGACTATCATTCCAAGTGCCAAGACACCGCCCCAGTATCCCATGAGACCCCATCCATAGCGTTTGTCTTTGATCAAAGCATAGTCGTGAGTAACCTGGAAATATGTTAGTAAATCATTAATAGCAATATCCGAGCAGTTGACCCACGTAAGACTTGTAAGCCCGCTTGTAATAGGAATGGCTCAAGAGGACAGGGGATTCAATGGTTCCAGTCGTGGTCGTACTATTTGTTTCCGGGTCGATAACAGGCAAGGAGGCGATGTACTCATCGGTGGCATTGGCCTCGATCTCGGTCAGGCTGATCAGGGACACACTGCTCTGTTCACAGAGACTTTCCCAGTAGGTTGGAATGGCGGAGTTGAATTGCTCCTCATTGCACCACGCCTTTGCACTGGCATACAAGGACATGACGCCCACGGTGCTTGTACAACCTCCTGTCGAACTCGCACCGTGGTGACCACGCTTCTCTCGCAAAGCTCTGCGGCGGTGGGCACTTGAGCTGCTGGACGAGCCATGTGAAGAGGCACTGGAAGAGTTACTGGAGGAACTTTGACTAGAAGAAGACCCTTGCCCAGAGCTAGAGCTCGACGACGTCGAAGTTGCCCCTTCGAATGTATAAGACCCGATAGACGAATATATAGCGTAAAAGCAGTAATCAGCCAGATTGGGAGCAGACATCGTCAAGCCCTGTCCGGCAAGAACCGGGCTCACGGCCCAGCTCAGTCCAAGCAGGATGGCAGCCTGGGAACGCATTGTAGATGGATGAGCTCAAAGTCTGTCTGACCAAGGTGAGGAAGCCCATTGCCCGGTATATATGTCTGGCCAGACTTTCGCCTTCTATTGTCATACGGTGCCTAATGGGACCCATTCTAATTGCTGGATTGCAAATACATCCGAGCCCACAAATTGAAATCTCCAGAAAGAGGCGTTCCTCTAGCAGAGAATTCTTCTCCAGTCAAGCCTGAAGCATAATTCCGGAGCAGCCGATGGTGGAAAGCGTTGTATCATACTCCATCTACTGGTCCGTTGAATTTCGCCCACGAACCATTGACCCATATGGTTGATTTGCCAAGAGGAAAGAGATTGATAAGTCGGAAATAACGATCCAACCAAGTATACGTATGCCTAATTGTCCTAAAAGCTGCCCTGTGCCGTTCACAGGAGCCCGTATCGGTAGCCACCGACGACGGAGCCCACCAGCCATGTGGGCTGCCAAGACCAATATCGCCGAAGCTTCTAAATCAGATAAGATCCACAGCCCAAGCAGCAGCCATATGACCTACAAGAAATTCTTGGCCACCTGTACTTACCCCACCTGGAGGATGCCACCAGCTGGGAGGTCATGCTTGGCAATAGTAGAGCGAAGTACGGGCCGTCGGTCATCTCCCGGCTTTAACTCATGACTTGGTAGATGGCTTTTTGAAATGGTACTTGGTGTATCTGCCTCGGGCCCTGTATCCGAGCCCCGGGTGGTTCTAAGCGAGATAGCGGATAGACACGGTCTATCTTGGCATCAAATTCTTACCATATTGGGCGTCCTCCCCACGTTTGGGGCGGTTGTTCCAGGTTTGTTGTCGCAAAGTATACACGTTTCAGGGTAACCTGTCCGTGTTTCTGCGGCAATTATGTACGCATTGTATGATTGTGGTGGTCTTTGCTCCTTGGCACGACGTTATCTTCATGGTTGGACTGTATGTTGGACGTATGAGGTTCGGACTGGTCTGTCATGACATTGTGGCTCAAAGCGTAGGCTGTCCGCTGGGCAACATGATTGAACCAATACCGGAGATGTGACCATAACATTTCACAAGAGATATATCTTGAGTCAGCAGATCTTCCATCGATCTCTGATCGTTACCTGCGAGTAAGCCGTTTTGCAATGAAGATCTGAGGGTGTGACTACCATGTCTGGAGGCAGTCCAAATTTCGCCCGATGACCTTGGCACCCAGTATCCACCCATGTCCGAGTCAAACAGTCGATTCCTCCCCGTCTCCTATTCATTGATGGACCCATGACCCACAGAAGAAAAGGTATGCAAGTCAGTAGAGAATTCCCCGTATGGCGGTCCCACTGGTCCGCCGCTGATATCCCGAGGGAAAGTTCTGAGAAAGAAAGGAATTAGTTTGCGAGCCTAACCTAAAGCTTAATTAGCGACAACGCTAGGATTGCATGGTGCAACCGAGTTCTCACGGCAGTCCCGTTTTCACTGGGTCATCTTATCAATCAATGATACTTGTATGGAACGGTGGTAATTTTACGTCTATCGTGCCTGACGATCCTCCAAAGAATCTCCTTTGTTCAATGCACATCACCGTTATACGGGGGCACTCGGGAGCCTTTCATAGGTGGCTAGTGAAGCATATATTGAATGGCGGTATTATATATGGTTGAAGCTGTCCTGTGTGCTTCGGCATTGGTCAAGTTAGTGTACAATTCTTGGTTGAGGATGAAAAAGAGTGATTGTATGACCGTACTGGCGCCTCAAGGCTTGGAGATAAGGCACTAGTCAAGTGAGTATACTGCTGGTTAGTGTGAGTAGCCTCGATGGAAAAGATTTCTGCCTTGGGTACTCTGGCGTCCCTCTAGCTGGCTCCCCTCCAAAACCTTAGTCCTCCCAACTATGAAGTTATAATTTCCAACATCGGGGTCCCACATCACGCAACCGTAATTTGTCTAGCCTGGCATTTTCACTAAGCCCTAGTACTATAGCCATCTCTCACCCATACCCACGGTCTTGGTTCAGGTGCCCTAGTAGGGATTCCCAAATGCGCTGTTGCTTTGCGATTGTTGCATAGTAATGATATTGTGACGTGATGCCAATTTCAAAAAGGCTCTTTTTTATGTAAGAGAGGATTCATGGTACCTTGAGACAACTGCAGCACATGCCTCTGTGTATGTGGTTGTTGTTGTTGAAGGAGCACTGTCCATAGTAAAACCGTGAAAATGCCATGTCTTGGCGCATCTCTTGGCAAGACGACGAAGTATCCGGAATACGGTAACTGTATCGTTACACCCGACTATCAACCCAAACTTCAACCATCCGCCGATGGGGCACCATTTTTTTGGCTGGGTAGGATTTATCTGATCCATGCCCATGACTCCCGTGAACCAATCGCTTCAGACTCCTCGCTATCAGATTTTTTTCCTAAGGCTTGGCAAACATCCTTGACCCGCTTCTAGTTACCAAGGCCACGCCTCTTGAGACCCTTTACATGCCGCGATAGCCATTATTTAGCCATACGACCAGAGATTATTCCCTGTGAAGATTGATAAGCGAGAACCGGAGTGGCCATTCTTGTTACGTAGGTAATTCAACATCGTATACACCCGGACGCTGGAGTCCCGGTCGAAATTGTTCCTAGTGCCATGGCAATTTCGGTGAAGTGCCTCTATGGATTGATGGAGTGGCACCTGAGCCGCTGAAAAGACGCATCCGAATGGGTTGCGGGAATCGGAGAAGACTTAGAGGAATCTTTGGTTGATCCCTTGGGGTATATGTTGCATTCATCTCCCTCGGTCATCTCAGGGACTGGGACAGGACCTTTGGCTTGGACTCTTATTCACTTTTGACCCTTTCCACTGTCTCTTGGGGTTGCCTTTGACAAGGCTTACTGTCGACAAGATGGCCAACAAGGTATTTGCAGTGACGGGTATGATTCCTCTGACTCTTGCAACCCAGTATTGCAAGGCATTCGCTCCCCGATCCAGTGCTCACACTCTACAGTGTTCTTCATCTGCTTTCGTGAATGTCTCGAGAGTGTCATTATCGTGTCCGTGCTTCTGTCTTTCCTGAAGCAGACACTAGGAGGAGAAGGCGACGTAAAAACATTAAAACGATTAAATCGACATGTACGTTTCCTTCCTTCCCCATACAGACGTCTTTTCTCCCCTCTTACACGATCCAGGTATGGTGTGGTGTGGCATTAGGTCTTTTCATATGTCTCTGCGTCGGTGGTGGTATGATTGGTGCCTTCTACGGCCTCAACAAGGATGTCTTCACCGGTAGTGAGGATATCTGGGAAGGTATCTTCGGTTTCATCGCTTCTATCATTATCAGTATCATGGGTGCTGGTCTTCTGCGTGTCTCCAAGCTGCAGGACAAGTGGCGCGACAAGCTGGCCCAGGCTCTCGAAGAGAAAGAGAAGACCAAGATCGGTATCTACCAGCGGTTCAAAGACTGGTCCAAGAAATATGTCATGTTCCTTCTTCCGTTCGTGACTGTTCTTCGTGAGGGTCTTGAAGCCGTCGTGTATGTTGGTGGTGTCGGTCTTGGTCTCCCTGCGACTTCGTTCCCTCTCGCCGTCGTTTGTGGTCTTGCTGCTGGTATTGCTGTCGGATATCTTCTGTACAGGTTAGTTTCTCCCCTCGTGTTAAGAGGCTCTTGCAGCCCAGACTAACATCCTCCCCTTAACTAGATGTGGTAACACCGCCTCTCTGCAATATTTCCTGATCATCTCGACCTGCTTCCTTTACCTCGTCTCCGCTGGTCTCTTCTCCCGTGCCATCTGGTACCTCCAGAACAACGCCTGGAACAACATCATCGGTGGTGACGCCTCCGAAACGGGTTCCGGAGCCGGTTCTTACGATATTCGCCAGAGTGTCTGGCACGTCAACTGCTGTAACCCCGAACTGGGCAGCGGTGGCGGATGGGGTATCTTCAACGCTCTTTTCGGTTGGACCAACTCTGCCACCTATGGATCCGTGCTGGGATACAACCTGTACTGGATCTGCATCATCACCGGCTATGTTTGCATGTGGTACAATGAGCGCTACGGATACATTCCGTTCTTTTCTGCCTGCATGCGTAGAATCCGCCCCAAAAAGGCTGCCAGTCGGTCCAGCAGTGAGGGGGTGATCGAGAAGAGCAAGGAGGTCGATATGATGCCCTCGCAGATTGTTACCAGAGAAGTCAACGCCTGAGCATGTGGTTGAGTTTTATACTGTCGGTGTTGTGGTGAACACCATTAATGAGATTTGAAGGCGGCGAGAAAAGATGGGGGCATTGAAAAACGAGGTTGCCTACCGCGCACGGCCAGGCAACAGCTAGTGATGGTGATGATTGTATTCGGTTGAACGGGCTGGGAATGTTATTTCCCGCCTCATAATGCTGCTACGGTGGAAAAACTAGAGGAACTAATTATATTCGTGAATCAAAATTGCAACTATTTTTCCCACCTTCGGCTGACAAGCATGCATCTTTGTAGGGCTGATTGGATCATCCGATCTGGAATTGGAGAATGAGGGTAAAGGGAACAATTGCAAGAACCAGCATCAATCACGTCTTCACCTCCGATCCTGCATGACGAAAATCGTAGTACGCGTCAATCAACAGGGAATGAAAGATGAACTAGGTGGCGAGCAAGCCTCGGGGATAAGCGCTCGTAGCTTGAGATCGATGTGGATCCCCCGAGCTGCGGACAACAACATACCCAGCCGATATTTAACTATACGAGAGTCCGAAAAACTAAGAAGAAGGTGAGAGCCATCGAATCTCAGACACTCCGATGATCATGTTTCATTCATTCCTATTAACGTGTCTAGCAGCCTTCACCATGACTACAGCCACCACAGCCCTCGCCATCGGGGAACCGCAGCCCATGCACAACGCCAACCACATCTTCAACGCCATCCACTCCTCTATGCGACAGTGGGGATCGTCACTCCATCATAATGGAATGTCCTTTTTTCTTGCCTCCGTTCCGAAGGGAGTCAAGCTCTACCACGGGGATGCACGCTCAGACCCTATCTCCAGGATAGGCTGGATGGCTTTCGACCCCGAGCATGCGATGGTATTCGCTCGCCCTCCTTCCAAATTACCATCTCACGGCATGGACTCCGAGTCGCAGCAAGTGATGATTACCCCAGCTGAGACTGGTTGGCTTCACACCTACGCGACCACGGGAGACCTTCGACTCGTTTACATCGACGGTACGTCGGCAGGAAAGTCCCAAATAGGCACCCTGGACCTGCAGGACAGAGTCCTTTTCGAAGATAAACTGGAGCCAGGAGGCGTAAGCCAAGAGTCAGCGCGCGCTCAGGCAATCTGTGAAATTGCCCAAGAGGAATGGAATGGACGTATCGACGGTGTGATCCGCATGGCGGCTGGGTTTGAGATCATTCTGTGCAACCCGGAACAGAATCTGGAGACAGTGACCATCGCACGAGTCACTCTTCCCAGCCGGGATCCCGGAAAGAAGAGCGGCAAACCTAGTGACTTGCTCCGGACTGTCACGTCCAGGTATCATGGCATTGGCGGCGACCGAGTCATTGTCAACTATGACGCTTTCGTCACTGCCTATGACTATGGTCTTGATTTGTTTCCCGGCGGTAGCAAGCATCCGCGGCTTGCGCATCTCCCTGCTTCGTCGCTTGCGCCTATTAGAGATGATTTGACGGCCCTGGTAATGACTCACAATCCAACAATACGGGTGATAAACTGGCAAGCAGTGGCGGACATGGTGGTTGAGAAATACGGTCGCATTCTCCGCGGATTAGTATCCGCTCAACATGATGATCAGGCTGCTCATCTGGAGTTTGTTGTGGAGGCTGCGGAGCGTATATTATCTCCTTTTGTCGATCGCGACAATCGTGATTACTACGCGGAGATTGACCGCTGCGCTAGCCAGTTCATTCCAGTTCATGCACCTAAGAATTCTCTGGGCTACCGGTCTGTCTATACTGTTAGCAGCAGGATCTGCAGCAGTCTTATGGCAGTCATGGAGGCTGAGGAATACAGTACAGCGACAAATATTCTGCAGGAACTAATGCATTATCTTGACTGGAGTGTTTGGAAAGAGTGTTCTGGGTGCCAGGATGATGAATTTTGCGCTGTTCCTATCTGGCCACAGGGATCACAGGAAGATTATGATCACCCACGATGCCAGAAGTTTGACAGTGCATTTCAAGGGGACAATGACTACTGGGGTCCTGTATGGCACTGAATGGCAGCACTTTTCTTGAACCTGTTTTCCGTCATGTTTTAATTCTACGGCGTTGGGTTTGCATAGCCTGTTGAGTCTGAGACTACATATTCTACATCCATCACATATCATCTGGGTAGACAATGTCGTATGCCCGAACAAAGTTTCTGAGCACTGAAGACAGTGGTATTTTCTCTTGACACCGTATTGGTGCTGCGATGAGTCCCACACAGACCTTTGCTGGTCAATCTGGGTCCTCGCCGCCGATTTCCACATTCGGCAGTTGGCCCCGACCGCAGTCTTCCCCGAAGTCCGTCGGCATCGCCCAAGTCGGGCCCGAACCGACCAATTCCGCCTGCAATACTAACACGGGCGATATCCAGCAAACACATGCAAATTAATCCGTGTCACAATTGCTGGCCTAGACTTTATGTGTCCGAGTAGATGGCACTTCAGCCCCCGGCTGATGCTGTACAGCCCTACGAAGATCACCCCCACTAACCCTTTCTGGGGTCCCTTTGCGAACAAGCAGTGGGGGATTTCGGGTGTTGGTTTGTCCTTTTCTCGCTCTAGTAGACTTTTCTATTTGCCTATTGTCCAGTAGGAGTTGTTGCTTTTCAATCCGCGTCCTGGAGAATACCCCCTGAGAAGTATTTAAGTTGCTTTGCTCCCTGCTCTCTAAGATAGGGGTGAGTTACCCAGCGCGGATACAAGTCGTTTGAGTGGAATAGATACAGGTAAGAAAATGGCCATTTCCATCAATAAAGAGGTAACGGAAATATTAATTCGTCAGAAGGTATTCAGCTCTAACAGGAAATGCGACATGGAAATAAGGTGAGGCATACAGTCACTGGAACTGCTTTCGCCTGGAGGGTATAAAGTCACAATGGTCATCGCGTCTCATAACACGGCATGAAATGTTCATAAGGTGCAGCTTATTGTACAACGGTGAGGCTGCGAGTCATTGGGGATTGCTCAAGTATGCTCGAACGAGGTTCTTCCGGTCTACCATCCGCGCACAGGACAGAGGCCAGCCGGTAACCCATGGTGGAACCAACACACTCGAGAGCAAGCCGGCAGAGGTCCAATTGATCTGGTGTCGCAAGTCCAGAATTTACAACCACCCACATCGGCCATAGAAGCGTGTATCCATTCGCCAGCTTGCTGTTGGGGTGCAGCTGGAATTCATGCTTCGGGGTGATATGTCCTAACGTGCAAGTCACAGTGTTGCAAATCACGTCTATCAGGCCCCTGATCCGATCGTCTATCCCGCTGAATGTTTCTACAGGGAAATTTTCAAGATGCTCATCCTTTATCGCAGATGCGAGTGGAACGAACTTCTCCCAGCACTCGAACACGTGGATGAAATAGAGGATTTGGGCGGCCTGGACAACGGCCAAAAAGCAGGGGGTCCATGGATCTCGTGAAGCAGCCTGCTCTGCATGATTCAAATGGCCCATAGCCGGCGTGGCGAATTGTCGTTTCCAATGCTGAGGGACTGCTTCGTCCCAGATGCTGATTTGCTCCATAATGAAGTACGCCCGTCCTAGCAGGGAATGCAGTAACCGGGCCCTGGCGGTGGGTGGATAGTTGTGTTCGGTTCTTCGGAACTCGCTGGCCCCCTGACAGAACCCGGAGATCATACTGGTGATAATGCCCGAGCGTAGCACGTAGTCGGGATTGTACGCCATGTTGATAGACGCTGGCAAGCAGGCATACGCAAACTGATTATTGGCTACCGCTTGTATTTGCTGCAACGCAGGGTCTCGGTCAACAATCGGTACTGTGATTACAGTGGGTCGACTTACTATTTGAGTGAATGCCCAACCGAACAGCTTGCGGGCATATTTGCTACTGCGCTGCGGCCTGCCCCGAAGATGCATTAGGGAGCAGATTCCAGGGATGTGAGGATTTACTGCCCCCTGTCTCTCGCCGCTTAGGTCCTGATGATTGGTAAGCAAGCGTATCCGGTTATTCCGGATGATGTTGGTAGACTTACCATGAACATACTCAGGAAAAGTGCAGCTGCAAACGTCTCGTCTTGAGTCGAGGTCTCCTTGTTGCTGAGTGACGCTGTGAGAGATTTCAAGGCCACGCCATAGTGCTTCCTAGCATTCACATAAAGCTCATTCACGCGAGCGGTGTTGAATAACGAGAGGTAGGATACGCTAAGGATAGCATGTCTCAGGGAAGGGTCGTTCCCTTTCTCTTGATATAGCTCAGGAAGAAACGCAAGATGACCTTCACACGGAGACTTTTCTGTGGGAAGAACATGCTGGTGAAAGAAATAACAAAGCGACTGCCACTCCAGACATGGAGTTATCGCAGCAGGAGGGCTAGGTGGTGTAGAGGGGATTTAATGGCAATCAGACGTGTGTCAGTTCCATCCTGGTCTGATACTGCTGCAGACGGTGATGCTGAACCACTCGAGGGCTGTTCGCCGTCTGCCGTCTTTTTGCCTCGTTTCCTGGCTACTGCCTTGCCTGTTTGAGGTCCTTTCGTGGCTTTGTATTCACGAAAGGCGAAGGCATCTGGATAACCCGTGCACTGCCTTCCCTGTGTGACACAGCGACGGCATGCTGGTCGAGCCCCATCACACTGTCCCAGGTCAGTTAAGTAGCACGTAGATGGACAGACAGGACAGTGTTTGTCTTGGTTACCGAACATACCTTAACTTTACGCCTCCGGCATACATAGCAGCCGGTGCTAAGCCTTCCAGGGAACACCATGTGTATAAGCGGCGGAGACGAAGCTACCAGATGCAGGCAAGGACAGATGCAGGTCAGCTCGGAGAATAGAAGAGGCTGTGATTTGCATGGAACAGGAATAGGCAGTGCTTGCGAGAGCGGACGTCGTGATTGATTCCAGTGCGAAAAAAGGATAGCAAGCTGGCAGCGACTGCAGGTTTCAGGTTCCCCGTCTCGAAGAGGGGAAGTCCGACGGCTCTTCCGCCACCAATCGGATATCGGGCGGGATCGACGCTCCGTGGATGTCACGTGCTCTGGACCCCCGACTCTTTATGGACTAGCGCTGTCGTCGCCCTATGGGGCCACTCGCAAACTCACCCCAGGAAAGGCTTAGCGCAATAAATGCCAAGAACAAGTCGGAACTGCGAGCCAATAAGCAGTCCCCATCGCCAGCGGTACCAGGTTTCCCTTCCAGAAGAAGCCCTGCCGCGGGCTTGGCTTAAGCTTCGCTCTGACTGACTTTTGGGACTGCTGGCTCTATATCCGGTAAAATTGTGTTTATCTATACCCTGTACAGGGCACACAGAACCGTTCGGTGAACCCTCATACGATACGAGAAAATTCATGTTCCGGAGAGATGTCCTCGATTACCTACTCGGATCCAGAAGCATTCTACATGGACGGGACTGATAATCAACGACGCACCCGTAGGCCAGTGGTACTGTGAGCTTCCGAAACTTTGGTCCTATTCATTGCTTATACATCATTCCAACATCACTAATTCCTATAAAGAACATATCACGTCGTACATTATACCCACAGTCCTATTCTGCGTTTCGTAACTGTCGTGGTAAGCTGAATGTTTGATATATTTATATATGTAGTTAGGATACTACTAGTAGTAAACAAACCACACCAACAGTGCCCTCCTAGAAGACCTTTGTAGTATGTACCCATACCATGAAGTTCTCCTTGTCGGAATGAGAGCTTCCCAGGATTCCAGGTAGGGATTGTTAGAGAAACCGACATACTAAGATTAGCCACTAAGGCACATGAGTCAAATGCTCGAGTAGCAATCTTCTAACAACGCTTTGTGGATTAGTCGGCAGTAGTGCTCGGCAGTACACAGGATTAGATTCTCGCACTTCGGTTCAATTCCGAGGAAGCGAGAGTTAATGGAGGAGAGGGGGGCATATATAGGCAGATTCCAGGATGCATGGCGTGGATTGTGGACTCAGAATTGACAGTCCTCGTCTAAATCTTAACCCCAGTTCTTCAAGTTGTTCTGCGCATAACGTAGAGGAGCATGACAAAGCGATAACCAGGAAAGTAGAGCAGGGCACGTCATGAGATATTATTCATACTTCATCGACCGACCCAAAGTAGTGGTCTGATCTTCTCTTGGTACCCTCTTATTCTTTCAGCCATGGCTTACAACATTCTTAATTACTGGTCCTTCCTTGTCGAAGAATTCTGCAACATCCTCCACCAACGCCTCTGGTCGTTCCCACGCAATGAAATGTCCCCCAGATCTATGTTGCCTCCAAAACTGAATGTTGCATGTCTCGCTCATCCAGTCACGAGGATATAACCACAGCTTTCACCATGAATGAAATGTCAGCTCACGATACACTAACACAACAGCAGCCAACATACCTCCTTCGGAAAAATTGAACAGCCGACAGGCTGGGATATATATTTGCCCAGCATACTGTTTCTGTCTTCATTAAGAACTGCTTCTGCTTCCTTGTAGATTTGCATTGCGGCACTCGGACTTCCTTGATAATGTATGAATGTCCAATGGATGAGTTCTTCTTTTGTCCAAGGGTAGTCGTCAGTCCATGCCTTTAATTTGCCCACTAACCAAGCCAGCATGCCAACGGGGGAGTCATGTAACGCGTAACCGAGCGTCACGTTCTTTGTCTCCTGAACCCGCTGATACCCGCGCTGCAAATGATTTTAGTCAGATTCAAAGAGCGCAGTCAGATATCTAGTGGGTTCACTAACTTCATTGTGTCCAAACCATCTTGTCCTCTCCAGGTTCTTCAACTCTTGCGTATCATAAGCCATATCCTGGTACCGCCGAAATTTCTCAGGCGAGCTCTCTGGACTTGGGGGAAGTGCTAAGAACATGTTGATGTGGATCCCGAGCACTTTATCTGGATGCCCCAATGCCATGTATCGAACGATGGACGAACCCCAGTCGCCACCCTGAACGGTCGATAAGTGCCTTGAAAACGAATCATTCGAGGAGAGTAATGATCTACCTGACAAACAAATTTATCGTATTTAAGCGTGGTCATTAGTCGAGCAAAGCAATCGGCATATTGCTCCAATCCAAATCCGCTCTTCCGAGGAAAATCGCTGAAACCATATCCGGGTAAAGATGGTGCAACGACATGAAACGCCTGCCGTCCTTCTGGAGGTTCCGTCAGCAAT
The DNA here is from genome assembly GCF_000002855.4 of Aspergillus niger. Classification (NCBI taxonomy): domain Eukaryota; kingdom Fungi; phylum Ascomycota; class Eurotiomycetes; order Eurotiales; family Aspergillaceae; genus Aspergillus; species Aspergillus niger. Next base: position 205,028 of record NT_166531.1, on the reverse strand, counting down.
GGTATGATCTTCAAAGATTCCAGGAAGGACCCTGGCCTAACAAAGTCGTATTAGCACGTTAAACAGCAAACCAGATGCAGTATGTTACCGTACCATCCATGAACAAATAGTAGAGGAATCGCATTCGTCCGTGATGAGCGATGGTGCAGAAAATGAATGTCCAAGACATCGAAACCAGGAACTTGTATCAACGTTTTGAAGTGATGAAACGTATTCAGGAAAACTTCAAACATTCTCCAGTCGTACTCATCGCGCCAAAATTCTACTAGCTGTTTGATGTTCGTGTGTCCAATCTCCAGGTCGTTCCATTCCACTTCACCCATACGCTCATCTAGACGGGCGAGCTTGAGCTTCGCTTTGACTTCTTCAAGGAGGGCCTCGGAGATATGGACCTTCAGATATTCCTTTTCAGTATCATTAACCACGCTAGCCATCAGCTAACTTACAGTAAATGGTCTGACGTTTGCCATGTTTGGGTTTATTCTCGGTTGATGGGGACAGGGGATTGAAAATTCTGCGGATCAGGGAGAAGGCTACAATATGTTGCAAAGTTCAAAATCGCATTATCAACGTTAGGTTAATTTATACGTCTTTGTACCCTTTAGAATAGAATCATAGTATATACTGGGCCTAAATCTACGCTGATATCATAACCAGAGTTGGCCAAGTCGGGGTTCTCCACTTCGGAATGGCATTACCCGTTCACCCCACCAAATATGATTGACCCCCACCGGCCGCGACTTAAGGTGCGCATAGCAAGACAGCAGAACTGGCTGTAACATCCTTTGGAAAGGAATTGTGAATTGCTAGAGTATTAAACGGCTTTATAATGGAGTCTTATTTGAAAGGCCGCACGGCGGTGATAGTGAGTGCCTCATTTGGCGTCCTTTTCCTGTCCGGTGCTAACACATTGCTACCCATATCAAGACCGGCGCCTCTATGGGCATCGGTGAAGCAATTGCTATGACTTTGGCAGAGAAGGGTATGGATGTCGCTCTATTAGCGAGAAGCGGGGTAATGATTATAAAGAACGTCAATTATACAGCAGTTGTTGACACAGTTTCAGGACAAGCTGGAGGCTGTGAAGGCTCGAATCGAGAGCAAATGCCCCGATGTCAATGTTCGCGCCTATAGTGTTGATATCCAAAGTCATGCGGAGGTCAATGCGGTTGTTAAACTTATCGTATCCGCTTTAGGAGATATTGAGGTTTTGATCAACAATGTAAGTTTGCTTTCGCTGTTCGAGATAAAAGATGTGACAATTGATTCTTGTCAAAGGCTGGTCTCGCCCTTGGTGCGCCAGGAAGGTTCTGGGAACTCCCTATTGAGATGGTGGAGCAAATGAATGGCACCAACATTACTGGAGTGATGTATATGACTCACAGCGTGCTGAACCAGAGCATGTGGCCCAGAAAGCGCGGCACTATCATAAACGTCTCGTCCGTTACGGGGCTTGAATGCCCTCCTTTTGAAGGCGAAGCTGTCTATCACGCAAACAAGGCCTGTCTTGAGGCATTTACCAATAGCTTGCGTATGGAAACGGCTGGATCGAACATCCGTGTCTCAGTCCTCAGACCGGGCTGTGTGGTCAGCCATTTCCATCTTCAGCGCGTCAAGTATGATCAGAACGCGATGGATGAATTTTTCTACGGCTATGAACCCCTGGTACCGGAAGATCTTGCAGAAGCAGTATGGTATATGGTCAGCTGCCCTGAGAGGATCACGATTAAGGCGCTGGATTGCGTGCCTACAGCGCAGAGAGCGCTTACTCGGTTTGATCGGGAGTGGAATGCACGAAAAGACGGAGAAAACAAGGCTTAGAATAACACAGTGGTTGAGGTGGTTGAGAAGTATGCAAAGGAGAATACCCGTAATAAAATCTTTCAAACTCAACTTAGATGACTTGATTTATTATTGAAAGATACTTACCATTTGGTCGAAAACAACAATTCTGGACCATACTTTCAGTTGTATGATATTGTTCGACGAGAATGACCGTATGGTAGTAGATGCTCGTATAAATCGGACTAACATTAATAATTAGGATTACAGGATCCTCAACTTTAACTGAGTTGCGCCCCATTTTTCTGCTGACAAACCACCCCGCTCAGGGCCCACAGTCTCAGGGTCACCCATTTTCAATCAAGCCTTTCATGCACATCGACTTAATACCTCATCATCTCGCTACTTTGAAAATGCCAGCTACAGAACGAAGAAAGCGTGTCTCCATTGCCTGTATACCATGTAGAAAGAAGAAATGTCGGGTGAGTCTCAAGGCAGATAGCAACTGGCTGCGGATCTAACCCGGAACATAGTGCGATGGCCAGAAGCCTATTTGTCAGGTCTGTGAAAGAGAGGACCGCGACTGTGGATATACGTATCACCTCGAGAAGCGAAAGTATGTACTCTAGAGGCTTTGTTTGGTATTATTGTTGATACAGTCCCAGGCCTCCTACTAAGTGCTATATTCATGCACTCCACTCGCGCATTGCTTTTCTGGAACATCAGCTGGCAACAGCCCGAAATGTTACAGATAATAGTACTTTTTCAACATTCGGGTCCGATAAGCCCGAGGAAGCGCTAAATCCGCCGAGTGTAGAGCATACATCTCAAGCTCTTTCAGGCTTCAGACTTGATTTCCGACTGTCAGGGGCGTACGGGCTGTTCTGCTCTGGAGAGCTTGATGAACAAATGCGGAATTCTAGCCCAGTAAGCACCTCGAAAGATGATAAATCACTGTCGGAAGATCCAATCCTCGTTCCCTATGATCTACAAGCCCATCTGCTGGAGGAATTCTGGACTTGGAGAAATACATGGCCAGTTCTTGTCCATGAGCCTCTGTTCCAGCAAGATTTGACCAATGGTGGAGTCGGCAGCTATGCCACCCCAACGTTGTTCGCAGCAATACTAGCTTACAGTGCCCATTATGCCGGTGAAACACAGCTTCACGCATGGGGAATATCATCCGAGGCCCTTGCTATGCATGCAAAGGGAAAAATACTCGCACAACTGGAATATCCAAGTCTGTCCCTTGTTCTGGCCGCAGCTCTTATGGCTCTGAGGGAATTAGCACTCGATAGACTTTCATCTGCTTCGCAGTATATCGGTAAGCTTGTCTGACATCACCGTGGTCCAGATACTCACAGGTTTCAGGGATCGCCTTTCGACAATCTTTGACTCTTGGACTTCATGTGTTGTCTACTATGAATGAATTGACCCAAGGGTCAAAAGAGGTCCAAGAAGCCAAATCACTTGCTTGGTGGGGTGTCTGGTTGCTGGAAAAGTTAGTTTCGTCTTGAGATCAACATAACCACATGGCTGACATTGTAGAAGGCATATAGCCCAGATTCTTGGGCAACCAAGCGCTGTACGAGAAGGTGACATGTATCCAGGACCAGTCCCAATCATTCCGAGCATCGAATACCGCCTGTGGCCGTCATCTGACAGTTCAGCCCCTGAACTGATGTATTCCAGTATGTCAAACTTTCAATATGCATGTAACCTATTACGGATGGTATCGCCTGTCCTGGATGAAATGTGAGTGGCTACTGCATAGAACTGGCAGTGTCAGCCTTCTGCAAAGATCCAAACTAACCACTCATCAAGTTATGCATTCACATATTCCGTCAGCATTCAAGAAAGGGAAGAGAAAGCCACGAAAATTCATGTTGCCATGTCCGAATTTTACAACAATTTACCTAGTACTCTCAGACTCCCTGCCACCGCCACGAAGCAGCCAAGCCCACCTGTTTACCAATTCAAGTATGTACTCCCAGAAGAGCATGAGGTTGGATGTTGAAACTCTAACATATGTCCAGCTTACTATATCACACACTGAAAATTATGCTTCATCGTCCCTTCATCAAGGCGGTCCCATCGATGCATGACTTGGAGGAAATGAAGTGCCCGGATATGGTACATATCCAATCAGCAACGTTTTCCGCCATTCGCATTACTTCCATTGTAAATGCGTATAGAAACCTCTATCCATTGGTATGCCCACTTGATGAATAACCGGCAGCGCCCTCTTTTCTTGTCTCTTTTGTGTGCAAATTTGCCTAGAATGAAGTCTAACCTGAAATGTTGAACTATGATTTAGGAAGCCTTGTCCCCATTGGCTGTCCATAGCTTGGCAATTTCATCTCTCATGCATCTCTTGAACGCCAAGTCGACTGATACCACTTTGTCTCAACGAACAACACACCTTTACCGCCTCAACCTCCGCTTCTTGGGCCAATTAAGTTCAACGAACAACAGCAGCCATCGCGCAATCAAAGCTCTTACATTCTTAGAACGTGAAGGGAACGTATCAGTCCACCCGAATACCATGAAGTCATCCGTGTGGCGCCGCGGAGCTGAATGTGATGGTTCCGTTTCCGCGGGACAAACAGGAACACCAACCACAACACTTGAATCAATGAACATTTCCGGCCACTTAGATCCCATGGAGAATGCTTTCGATTGGCTTCAGCTGCCTCTGAACGGCCAGCTCATCTTTGATGATGTCATTGAGGGCTCGTTATGGGAGGAGGTATGCGAGAGCTATGACCCCATGGGCGACATACCGCCTCTCCACGAAACCAATAGGTAGTGCCTCGGTCAGGACACAATGTTTGTGCCAGATCTTCTGTGATAATCCCCGGCAGGCGGAAATGGGACAGAAGACAAGGCCTGGCGTTTTTTTTTCGGGACCTGGAAAGCAAAAGCCAGTTTCCCTGGAGAGTGATTGATGTACTCGGTTGAACAGTCACCCCACTCGTGCAGATCTACAAGCGGTTTGGTCCTTAGGGTGCATTAGACCTTGCCAACTTGTTCTGCCATGTCTGCCGAGTACCTTTACTCTATCACGCGCCAGTTTTCGCTAGTCTAGGCCAGCCTGTATTGCCATGATGGCTTCTTACCCAATTAACCATCGCTGCAGATCAACAAAGGGGTTGTTTAGGCCAGTCTAGATTACAGGATCGATAGGACAAGTGGGCAGTGGGCTTGTCATGGGGTGTCCATACAGAGCGGTATCCGAGTCACGATAAGAGGGATGGGGAGGGAGTGGAGTTGGATCGCGATCTAGATCAACCTCTGAACGACGATGATTAGCACCCGGCATTTGAGTTTTTGAGGGGCTGGCTGAAGGCCAGATTGCGGGTCCGGCATACTCTAACCGATCTCCCGTCTGCGGGGGCGTTGTGGATCAGAGATTTCTGGTTGCTTTTCCTTACAATGGGCAAGAATTGGGCTTCATCTTCATGTCGAGGCGATGGGCTAAACGATGCAGCTTAATCAGAAGACAGTGTGGGGGATCAGCAAGGGGCCAGTTGTGTAGAGTCATGCAGAATGTAGATAGATATGGTGCGAGATGGCAGATGGTGGACTGCTGTTCTGCCTTCCCGATGAGGAATGTTTCGGCGCCCCCGGATACGGGGGGCAACACTTGCCGAGTGCGCAAGGGAGTGACCCTTTCTTTTCCTTTCCCTCCTCATTCCTCGCCCATTTCTCCCCATTTCTCCCTTCATGCCTGCTAGCACCGCCAGGGTTACATGCCAGGAATGTAACATCTTGTCTAACCCATGCAAGCACGGCCAATGGAATTGCATCAATGGCACATGTTCCACGGATAGCCACGAGGGACCAGTCCGGTACTCCATATCAACAACGCTTCCATACCTGGCTCGTTATCGTGAAAACTACTGGCAAACAGCATAGTGATCGAGCTACACAAGGATACCTCAGTCTATCCGCCTTCGCCTCTTCCTGAGCCTAGACCCCTCCGCGTGCATGATACAAGGATATGTGAGACTGGAACATTTGATATAGTTGTTCGGTGTTCGACTCACCCATCCTGTTATCCTCTATGGGCGATTGATTGGATGACCAGTACGGCCAGTTCAAAAGGGTTACATTCCGTACGAAAAGCGTTTCACCAGCCCTACCGATGCCGACCCGAGACGTTTTCGGCTCGGTCAACATCTTGGCAATCTCGGGATGTTTATCGTACTACCAGATGCATCATCTCATGAATGTAGTGGTAACGCCAAGAAGGTGCCGTGAAAGGTAGAGTCACTGACCTGTCAAAGGACATTGTGAATGCAGCCTTGGACGCTATTGGCCGTTGACTTCCGTTATCGAAGGCTATAGTCGTCTTGCTGTTCGGTTGTCAATGACACTCCCTCGGTCTCTTTTCCGACAGCCACGCGACGGCGGCAATGCGCCGTGACCAGTGCCCGTTTCTCAAAGCAAGGGATAGACGGCATCAACTAGGGTGTACTCTACACAATGTGCACGGTAAGGAGTTATTTGATGTAGATTGTCTAGAAGCAGCCCCCAGGAATGTGGCGGTGCTCGGTTTTTCTCGAAGATGCAATGTTCTAGAGCCAGCGATGCCATTTGGTCGCCCCATGAGGTGATTCTATTCCGCTTCCACCAGGCATTACCATTCTCAACGTTGGCCATGCCCGGCTGGTTCAAGCAAAACTAGTTCATGTCAAGTGATAGGTCGCTTCACCTGTCCATGGATGGCCATGCCGCAGGGTTACATGCAGTAAGAACGTGGATATCATCCCATTGCAAACCGGATTTGTCAAGCGTTTTGCCTCTGGGATGGCGTCATGGGTGATTAGTGAAGGTGGATGGACCAAACAATGCTCACGGTTTTGGATGCGGTCGCTCCTCGGACTACCGCTTTGGGCACCCCGACAAGCGCTTGAGCCGCTGATTGGCGCGACACCCCAATGAGTATCGAAGGTCTTTCATGGCTTCGGCATTGGCTTTCTCTTGGGGTAATGCCGATGATGGTGTGTAGCTCGGATCCATTTGTCATAGAAATGTTCAAATTCTTCCTTTCTTTTTTCAAGGGCGGGACTTTGCAGGCGTTGGGTACAAGGCGCAGTGCATTGTGTCACTTGAGTGTGCCATGTGCGGCTATCCCTCATCGACGCAGGAATGGTGGAGAGAAGCAATGAAAGTTAATCCAGAGCGTTCCAGGCATTCTCATTGATCGTCCCGGCCATGGCCCCACGGCAATTGATCGATATCGGAGCTGCACCCTCCGCACGCCTACTGCTACACACTACAATCGTTCCCTCGGATACTCCGATGTTCATGACGTCGTGCCACCATTGCTTTCCTAGAGCGGTGCAATCTAGCACTCTCTTCTCCGATGTTGGCTCTGCAGGGCTGAGGTATGCGATATTTACTATATAAGACGCCCGTCTTGTTCCTGGTTTGGCGCTCTCCTTCTATACTACATCCACCCACCTTCCCGTTCCTTGTCCATGTCTGGAGCTCCGTTCTGCTGGTACAGGACTTCAATCCTCGCCTAACCTCTAAATTGACCTTACGACTTTGGTCGTTGTCCTGTTCGTGAAAGATTTCATGAACCCCATAACAACAGTGTTTCTTTGGATCGCCTAAGAAACAAATTGCTCATCATGGATACAAAAGAACTTCTAGAGAAGCCTTCGGGAAAGGAGGGCGCCTTGAGTCCGGATCGCCAACCGGAAAATATGCATGCGGAGCATGCCACACAGCCAGATGACGATAGTGAAATCCAAGGGAAGTTCCACGGCCCCGTGAAACGAGAACTTACCGAAGACGACTGCTACGAGAAGCTGGGCTTCTGCTTTCCCTGGCACAAGAAATGGACCATACTTACGGTCATCTTCGTTGTGCAAATGTCCATGAATTTCAACAGCAGCACCTACTCCAACGCCGTCCCGCAACTCTCCGAACACTTTCATATCAGTGAACAGGCGGCCCGGGTAGGCCAAATGATTTTCCTTGTCGCATATGCTTTCGGCTGTGAACTTTGGGCCCCATGGAGTGAGGAATATGGCCGGTGGCCGATAATGCAGCTCAGCCTTCTGTTCGTGAATATCTGGCAGATACCGTGTGCGCTTGCTCCTAACTTCGCAACGATGGTTGTCTGTCGTGGCCTTGGTGGTATTAGCTCAGCAGGCGGCTCTGTCACTCTCGGAATGACGGCTGACATGTGGGAGCCCGATGACCAGGGCTTCGCTGTCGCTTACGTGGTCTTGTCCTCCGTGGGAGGCACCACCATTGGACCAATCTTTGGCGGAATGATGCAGCAATGGTTGAGCTGGCGGTGGAACTTCTGGATCCAGCTTATCTTTGGTGGTATTACTCAGCTCCTGCACTTTTTCCTTGTTTGTGAGACTCGATCGACGATCCTTCTTGATAGAGAGGCCAAACGCCGACGGCAAACCGGCGAGGATCCCAATGTGTATGGGCCGAATGAGTTCAAGCCTTCTCGACTGGATATCAAGGAGGTTCTACACATTTGGCGCCGACCCTTCGAGATGTTTCTCTGTGAACCTATTGTGCTCTTCCTGTCTTTGCTCTCTGGTTTCTCTGATGCGCTCATCTTCACCTGCATCGAGTCGTTCTCTTTAGTCTTCGCACAGTGGGGTTTCAATGCCGTCCAAATTGGTCTGTGCTTCGTTGCCATCGTGATCGGCTACTTGTTTGCCTACGGCATCTTCTTACCCGACATCTACCGTCAACAAGTCGTGAGACGCCGTGAGGGAAATGCATCTCGATACACTGAGCGACGCCTCCTGCTTCTGCTCTTCATTGCGCCTCTCGAAACAATTGGATTGTTTGGTTTTGCCTGGACCTCAATGGGCCCTGAGTACACCCATTGGATCGTGCCGTTGGTATTCGTGTTCCTGATTGCCATTGCCAATTACGGCATCTACATGGCGACAATTGACTACATGGTTGCTGCATATGGAGAATACTCCGCGTCCGCAACGGGAGGCAATGGCTTTGCACGAGATCTGCTTGCCGGACTCTCAGCCATGTACGCAACACCCATGTACACCAACATCGGTGGCAGATTTCATCTACAATGGGCAAGCACCATTCTTGGCTGTCTGTCCGTTCTGGTGACGGTCCCCATATACATTTTCTACTGGAAGGGACCTGAGATTCGGGCTCGAAGTAAGTTTGCCCAGACCCTGGAAGCGGATCGGCAGCGGCACGCAGCCGTCCGTCGGTCCAGTCAGGTTACCATTTCGCGCAAGGCATCCATGGCCTAAGCGTCTGGTTTGCGGTAGAGGTATATCAGGGAGCGATCTGTCGGAGTTTCCTCTTTGGGCTGGTCCGCATAACGCCATGTAATGATTGACGGTTAAGATCCCCATGTATGCATAGATACCCGTTATGCTTTTTCTTTCTTTTTCTTTTTTCTTTTCTGTTCGATGTGCTGTCTTACCTGGGCGTCGGGCCACGTGTACTTCACTGTATGTGGAATCAAATAAGATTCGCTTATTCGCAAAGTCTTATCCATCGTGCAGCTGTAGTTCCGCTGCCGGTGTTGGTGGGGGTAGTGCTTATTCAGACCCCTTGCCACAGTACACCCTTGCGTTTCCAGGGTATGGTATATCCTCCAGACCTTAGTTCTTTGAAAAGTAAAAAAGTAAAAGTAGGAAAGCAGCACTAGATGTGGTACAGTTCGGAGAATGTATAAGCATATCAAGGTGTACTTCTCAACTGACCATATTTGAATCATAATTGTCCGTTACAAAGCCTAACGCATGTTTCTCTGAAGAGTAGGTCAGCCACGGAGAGATCATCGAACAGAGTTCCGGAGGTGCATATGATGCACCAAATCCTTACTATCATCCTGGAACGCATCCGCGACCACGCAGGCCGTGATTATTAAGTGGACGTAGAAAGGACATGGACATTTGAGGAATAACGGATGATGCAGGAGTACCGGGAGAATTACAAATAATTTCTAGAATATATTCTTCAATTGTGTTGGAGTTTCTATCTCTGTTGTTCATATGTCGTCCCAGTGGAACTTTGACAGTACCGCTCTTCTGAGAACATAAAGGGTTGACATCGGGTATACGTGGGTATACGTAGATTTGCTCCATAGGAAGACCTAGACTAGAACATGACGACTTAGATCATTCCTTGCAGCCGAAAAAGGCATCCGTACTTTGGATCTCCTCAATAGTATTAGTACTACTAGTAAGTACTACCATCGAGTACGAAGCTGGTCATACTACCAGTAAAGGTCTGGGGTGATGCCTTGGCGATTGGATTCGTAGAAGGTTTCGGGACCACCACATATATATTGCCGATATCCGTGGCTGCAGGACACTGCAGGAGGTGCTATCAACGCACTTACGTAAGACTAGAGACTACACTCCATGCGAATCCGTGATTCTGCAATCTATCTTCCTTTGTATCATTCCGATCAAGCGATGATCCTCATTTCTCGTCTGCAAGCAGACATCACTACTACGGGGGTGGAAGTTCCGCGGCCAACCGCCGTGCGGAAGGACATTCCGAAATGCCGCACTGGGGCATGAGTGGAAAGCCAATGTCGGGCCGCTGATTGCCAAAGATTGGGAGCGGCAGTGCGGGGAAAGAGAAAGCCAAAGTGCCCGGACTGGACCAGCCAAAGCTTGGACGTTCTTGCTTGTCGGAAATGGAGCCGTGGGAAATGATGACGGCGGGTGGCTGTTTCCAGATCGTATCCACCATCACCAGCCGAGGATAGCTGCATTGCGGCCAGCACACTTATAAAGGGATCGCGTCGCTCGCTCACATTCTTCCCAGGAACTGAACAATCCACAGCATATCGTCTACGTTACCAACATGGCCGTTCAGACGATTCTCATCGCCGCTGCAGCGGTCATCTACTTCCTGGTGCGGTACATGAACCGCACCGATGTGCCCAAGATCAAAGGTATCCCCGAAATCCCCGGCGTGCCTCTCTTTGGCAACCTCCTTCAACTGGGCACTCAGCATGCCGTCGTCGCCCGGAAATGGGCTAAGTCATTTGGGCCGGTGTTCCAAGTACGCATGGGCAATAAGGTACGTAAAATGCGATCGGAGATTCCATCGATAACGGTTCCTGTTCCTGACCCGCCCACTTTTTTGCTTCTGTCCAGCGCGTTGTTTTCGCCAACAGCTTCGACTCGGTCCGCCAGCTCTGGATCAAAGACCAGTCCGCCCTCATCTCGCGTCCCACCTTCCACACTTTCCACAGCGTCGTATCCTCCTCGCAGGGCTTCACCATCGGTACCTCTCCCTGGGATGAATCCTGCAAGCGTCGTCGCAAGGCCGCTGCGACCGCACTGAACCGCCCCGCCGTGCAATCCTACATGCCCATCATCGACCTCGAATGCACCGCGAGTATCAAGGAGCTGTTCAAGGACAGCCAAAACGGTGCCCGCGATATCAACCCCAAAGCCTACTTCCAGCGTTTCGCCCTCAACACCAGTCTCACCCTCAACTACGGGTTCCGTATCGAGGGCAATGTGAACGATGAGCTGCTGCACGAAATCGTCAATGTGGAACGTGGTGTCGCCAACTTCCGCAGTACCAGCAACAACTGGCAGGACTACATCCCCCTGCTTCGTATCTTCCCCAAGCAGAACCGCGAGGCGCAGGAGTTCCGTGAGCGTCGTGACAAGTATCTGAGCTATCTGCTGGAGATTCTCAAGGATCGTATTGCCAAGGGCACCGACAAGCCATGCATCACGGGTAACATTCTGAAGGACCCCGAGGCCAAGTTGAACGAAGGTGAGCACTCTTCACGCGCTCCTCAATGGAGTAATTCTGACAATAACCAGCCGAAATCAAATCCATCTGCGTCACCATGGTGTCTGCCGGACTAGACACTGTCCCCGGTAACCTGGTCATGGGCATTGCATACCTGGCATCCGAGGACGGCCAGCGGATCCAGCAAAAGGCCTACGATGAAATTATGACGGTCTACCCCAACGGCGACGCCTGGGAGAAGTGTTTGGTGGAGGAGAAGGTGCCCTACGTGAGCGCGCTGGTCCGCGAAACCCTCCGCTTCTGGACGGTCATTCCCATCTGCCTGCCCCGCGAGAGCACCAAGGATATCGAGTACAACGGCGCCACTATTCCTGCCGGAACGACCTTCTTCATGGTAAGTTTGCACCCTACCAGATCACGACGTGTGATTGCTAACCAAACCAGAACGCCTGGGCCGCCGACTACGACGAAGACCACTTCAAGATGCCGGAGAAGTTCATTCCCGAGCGCTATCTGGATGTGGGTGAGGGTTCGGGCACACCGCACTATGGCTATGGCGCTGGGTCGCGCATGTGTGCCGGCTCCCATTTGGCCAACCGCGAGCTCTTCACGGCTTACGTCCGGTTGATCACCGCGTTCACGATGCACCCATCGCGGGATCTGGCCGATCGGCCTATCTTGGATGCGCTCGAGTGCAATGAGATCCCGACGGGGTTGACGACGGAGCCCAAGCCATTCAAGGTGGGCTTTACGCCGAGGGATCCGACGAAGCTGCAGCAGTGGATTGCCGAGAGTGATGAGCGGACGAAGGATTTGTAAGAGTGGATGGTGACGACTTTTATGATTCTGGATGTATATACACAGTAGAATGTTCCACCACCTGTTATCTCTATCTCACTAGCTGCTACTGCCATTCTCCGTGGCATTAGGGTGGACACAGTGCGACTTCGTACGAAGGACACGTAGCGAGCACAGCAACCCATTGAACCCACTTTCAGCCGAGGAACTGCATCTTGTCCCACCGTAGCCCGGTCAGCCATCTCTTTGATTGACGAATAACAGCCAGAGGGATTCTCGTGCTAAAGAAACGGCTGCAAACTAGACTGCGGAACCCCGCCGTGGTGGCCGATCGGCGCTCCTTCACCGCCGCCATCCAATGATGCATCGCTGGATTCGCTGCCTCAGCAATATTCTTCCATCTTTCGATTCTGCCTTCTTTTCCCCTGGAGGACATCTCATCGCTGTTTTCCGGATATCCACCCATCAGGAAATTTTATCAGATGGATGGCCATTCAATCGAGCCGTGGGAGAGACTCCCAACCGACGATCCCGGCGATCGGGACGAGACGCGACCGCGCAAACGCCGTCGCAAATACATCGCCAAAGCTTGGTACTGCTGCTCCCCTCCCTTAGCTACTGGACAAATGTTCGTTGATAATCGCATCTAACTGAATTTCTAGCAATGAATGCAAGCGTCGTAAAATAAAATGTAACGGGCAGTCACCCTGCCAGCGATGTGGTCGCCAGCGCATCGACTGTGTGTACGAATCTCCGCCGCGACCAGAGAGCAGCACACAAAACCAGTACGATAATCCTCTCCTCTAAAGATGTAGAAAGAGCATTAATACGACCCAGTGAAACCCTCGACCGTCTGCTCATCCAAATGACAGCAATGCAAGAACAAATCACCACCCTCACCACCGCCGTCCACGCCTTGACGCAAAACACCCTCGTCTCACCGGCAACAGCACTGCCGCGGTCGGACGTAGCATCTCAGCGACCCTTCCGGCGGCACTCCTCCATTAAGGAAAAAGAGTCTGTCTTTCAAGGCCCTACCACTTCAGCGTACAGTCTGGATCTAGCTAAATCTAGCCTTCAGCGTCGCGGCATCGTCGAGGAACATCCCGATGTCGCGGATGCTGAGGACGGCGACGTTGACGGCGACGAGGGTGGTCTCACCCAGGCCGATCGTTCTGCGATGATAGCAATGCCTGTGCCTGCGTCGCCGCCACGCACGCGCCATCATCCCGCTGGTGATCCACTATGGACTATCGGGAAGACTGAAGCGTTGCGGTTGTGTCGCGTGTACGAGGAGGAAATGGGAGTCATGTATCCTGTGCTGGAGCTATCGCAGCTTTTGCACCAGGTGGAGTTGTTGTATGGGGCCGAGTCGTGGCCCCGGGTGCCCGTCGTTCAGGGCCCCGACGGTCCTGAACAGCTGGACAGGACGGATGTGCATATCCTGCGCCTGGTATTTGCCTGTGCGCTTACGGCTGAGGCAGCGGGGAGCAGTGCCCTGGCGATGAGTTTGTTCGAGAGTGTCCGAGAAGTGGCGGATAACTTCGTTTGGGGAGCGGCGGGGATCAAGAATATCATCTTTTTGACGTTGGTGGTGAGTACATCACATACCTTCTTTTCCTGAATGTGTGGCTAAATAGTTGTAGGCCATCTTCTACTTCCAAATCGACGAAGAAACCCTCGCCTGGCGCACCATCGGCATCGTCGAACGCATGTGTCTCGAACGAGGCCTTCACCGCCGCGAAACCCTCAGCCAGCCATCCATCATCAAAGCAGGCAAAGACCGCGTCCTCCGACTCTTCTGGTCCATTTACATTCTCGATATTCGCTGGAGCTTCGGCACCGGCATGCCATTTTCCCTCGAAGACAGCGACATTGACCCGTGGTTACCTGAACCGGAGGAAAAGACGCCCTACCTGTGTGTCATGATTCGGTATAGTCGGATCGCGGCGAAAGTGTGGAAGTTTATTTCCGCCTTCAACAACACGAACGAGATTAAGAAAGAGGAGATGAATTACCTCGATTGGCAAGTCCAGCGATGGGCGGGTGATATTCCTCCCGTGTTGAGGATCGAGTCGCATCAGGGTCATAAGGACGAGGAGGAACCACGGAGCCTGCGTCGCTTACGGTCCCTGCTGTATTTGAGGGCGAATCAATTGCGTATGCTGATCCATCGACCTGTGCTGCACTCGGCGGCACATATCGCCAAGTACCCTGCGGAGTCGCAGACTGTGGTGGAGTTGGCGAAGGAGTCTATCCGATTCATCACCAATCTAAACGAGACAACAGATATCTATCGCTTGCAGCAGGTGACTTTTAATTGGTTTCTGGTGTCTGCTGTCGCGGTGGTGTTTCTAGCTGTCACGCAGGCACCGACTCAGTTCAGTACCACGTGCAAGGATGAGTTTTACACGGCCCTGGAGCTGATCAAGGGCTTCTCGACCAGATCTTACATCTCGCTGCGGCTGTGGAAGTCCATTCGAAGCTTGAGGAAGCTGGGCCCACAACTGATGCATCGGCCGGTGCAGAGTCAGCCGGAGCCGGAGTGGAGAGGCGTCGCAGTGCCAGCGGAGAGAGGGGATCTGGGCAACGTGGTGGAAGTCGCACCCAGCCAGTCAACAGGCACGCAGGAGCAGTCACCGCTGGACGGGGCGCAAATGACGCGCGAGCTCATGGAATGGTTCGAAGCGGTGGGGAATCTGGAGACGCAGATTATGGGCATGGCGCCCGAGGGATTTGATGCCGGGTGGCAGCGGTATGATTACGGGGAGG
>NT_166531.1:182826-189823 GCF_000002855.4 Aspergillus niger | reverse complement strand
CAATCCCTTCCTTCAGCCTCTCCAGATCCTCCACCACCCAATCCGTCACCAGCATATTCCCCGGCTCATGCGCAAACACCAACCCATCAATCTTATCCCCGGCCGCCTCGATCGCCATCTGCGGCGTCACTCCACAGGCCTAACCATCATCCCGCGTTAGCATAACCACATACACCTCATCAAAAAATTTAGACAAAAAGCATATCTTGCATACCCAAAAAACCGGCACCTCCCCATCCTTAAACTCAATCTTCTCCCCAAAATCCGGATCATGAATATTCCGAATGCCCAGACGCTTCACCGCATCCCAGCCCCAATCGACGGGCTCCCCGTGCGTAGCTAGATACGGGCGCGTGATGTCCCGCACCCGCTCGACCTCTGATTCGTGGTAGGGACGCATGGACACGATGCATGTTGCGTTGGTGAAGATGCCTGCAGGCAGGAGGGGCAATGACGTGCGGTACATGGACACGATAGTGTTGCTGAGTTGGTGCCGCGGGGTTAAGGGCGGGGTTGCATTGCACAGGGCGGCTTCGAAGCTGAAGGAGCACCCCAGGAGGAAGGCTGTGTAATTTTCGGCATTTGGGTCATCGGTGGACCACAGATCGAGGAGGTCGGATTTGTTGGCCGCGATGCATTTGCCGTGCTTGTAGACTCGGTAGGATGGGCAGTCGGTGCGGATGTCGAAGTCGCGGTTCTGGATGCATGGCGTTGGGGTGATTTTGTGGGGGTTTCCCGGGATGCTGCTGATTCCTAGGAGGGGGCAGGATACTGGGTTGCGAAGACAGAGGTTGTGGAAGTCCTGGCTGTGTTTTTCTGGCAGAATGAGAAGGTTGGCTTGCAGGTTGTTCCCAGAGTAGCCCGCCGTGTTGGTGATGGTGTTTTGCCGGGCCAGAAGCCGCGTTTCCTGGCTGGATAGGGTTTCCGGTGTCTGGGTTATGGCCATCTTGGGGGGGTTTTTTCCCTGGATGGATGGATGGAGAGGGATTCTGGTGGGTTGGAAGTGGTTAGGAGTAGGTTCAACATTTGAGTTAGCATATATAATCAATCACTTACTCACCGATAGACCTGATAGCCTATCAATGGACTTGTATCTACCCCATATTTCCTCTCGTCCCTCTATCGGCAGGTGGGCTCCGATATCCGGGGATCAACGTGCTTGGGTCTCCACCAGCGTGATAAGCGTTGGAGGTCGAGTCTGCGGTTTCACCAATGAGCAGCTGCCAGATGATATCCTCCCGGGAATCTTAACTTTGCTTATCAGTCCATCGGCCCGATGGCTGACCCAGCGGAAGCACCAATGCTACTCGCCCCTCATCATAGATAGTACGCTTCCCGGTTTACTTGGCGGTGTTATCGATCCGTCGCCGCCTTCAGCTGTGGCCTGAGGGCTGGTCCATGGTTCTTAACCCCAGATCCTCCGCTGTTGACGTTTTCATCATTCTTCCTTCTCCCCCACATCCTCCTGGGTCTTCACAGCTCATCCTCTCTCCATCATGACTATCGATCAGATGGATCCCGTCGTTGAGCGAAAATCGCTCGAGAAGCCAATTGAGCAGGCGTCTCCTGAAGAGACTGCCATTGGGGATATTGACGATGTCGTCCTCGACCCAGCGAAGGAGAAGAAGCTTCTCATGAAGCTCGATATGGCCTTTGTGCCCATTATCATGTTGACCTACCTGTCTTGCTTCCTCGACCGTAGTAACATCGGTGAATATCCCCCAATGCACGTTCCCCACGAGGATGGATATCGCTAATGATTTTTATTTCAGGTAATGTCAAGGTAGCTGGCATGCCTGAAGACATCCACGCCTCCGACAGCGAGTATTCTACCGCCGTGTCCATCTTCTACGCTACCTACGTGCTATTAGAGGCACCTTGGGCCGTGGCAATGAAGAAGCTCACTCCGCGGAATATCCTCACCGGTCTATGCATCATCTGGTCAATTACCACCGTGTTTACGGGCTTCATCCACAATGTCGCCTCGCTGTACGCAACACGGTTGATCCTCGGTGGCTGCGAAGCCGGACTCTTCCCGTGTCTAAACCTGTATTTGACCATGGTGTATCGTCGAGAAGAGCAAGCAAAGCGCGTCTCATACCTGATGAGCTGCGCCGCCATCTCCGGTGCCGTGGGAGGTCTACTCGCATATGCATTGTTGCACATGGACGGTGTAGGCGGCAAAGCCGGCTGGAGGTAAGCTACCCGTGTACCCCTCCCTATCACCCCATCAACACTTTCTAACAAAAACCACAAAGATGGGTCTACATCATCGAAGGACTCTTCAGTCTAGTGTGCGCCATCCTCATCTGGTTCGGTCTTCCCAACGACCCCAGCAACGCCTACTTCCTCACCGCCGAAGAGAAATACATGATGCGCGTGCGCAACGAACAACGCCGGAAGTACATGGGCAGTGAGCACTTCAGCTGGGAGGAGATGCGCATTGCTCTTCGTGATCCCAAGCTCATGTTCTCTGCCCTCACGCAGTTCTGTCAGGATATTCTCCTCTACGGATTCAGTACTTTCCTTCCTACTATCTTGGGGAGTCTGGGGTATAATAGTCTCATGAGTAATGTGCTCACGGTACCGGTGTATATCTGGGCTGCGATCGTGTTTATTGCTGTCGCGTTTTGCGCGGATCGCTTTGGGAGGTTTTCTATCGTAAGTTTTCCCCTTAAACCCTACCAACTTCTGACTATGTGGTGACGGATGTGGGGGTGCTAACAATGGGAACAGTTCATCCTAGTCACCAACATCTTCGGTATCGTCGGCTACATCCTCCTCCTGACTGTGTCCAACGACGCCGTCAAATACTTCGCTACTTACCTCTGCGGTGTGGCTGTCTACACCGGCGTCGGACTGAACGTCGCCTGGTTGAACGTCAACGTGGCGCCTCAGTACCGTCGTGCACTTGCCATTGGTCTCCAGCAGACAGTGGGTAACTGCGCCGGTATTGTAGCGGGCCAGGTTTATCGCACGTCGCCGTATGTACTAGGGAATGCCTTCTCGTTGGGGGCATTGGTGGTGTCGCAGGTAATTGTCGCGCTTCATGCGGTGTATCTGAGACGGGAGAATAAGGTGAAAGAGGAGATTCTGGCGGGCGAAAAGGAGGATACGCGAAGAGTGAAGACAGGTGATGGCGAGGTGGAGTTCAGATACCATACTTAATATGTCTGTTTCATTTATCAATAATTTATTGCTCGTTCCAAAATATGTGTCCTGCAACAATATACCCTGAAAGCCGCTCAAGACATCCTAATTAACGAGCGACCCCACAACCTCATCCAAATCCTCATACTCAATCCCCAATCTCTTATTCCACGACCCGCCCGACACCTGCTCCCAACTTCCATACGGCCCATCCGGTAACCTCGCCAACGCAGACGCTAAGAGCAGAACGCGCACGGCCGAGAAATCACCACCCTTGAACCGCTCAGTACTCTCTTGAATAAGCGGTTCAAAGTCAACATCAGTGACCTTCCATTCCTTGCCGGTGGCTTTTTCGAGAGCCCCGAGAATCTGCTTTTGCGTGACGGTGAATGACTCGACGTAGACGTATTGATTCTCAGTAGCCTCTGGGTTCTGCAAGACAGCGACTAGAGCACGACCGATCTGAGCGAGGGTGCTGACTGAGGCCGGGATGGTGCCGTTGTCATAGACGGTTGCTTCGTGCGATTGGAGGTTGAAGCCCAGGAAGCCGGTTTGGAGACCCTGTTGAGTCAAATATATTAGCATTGCTTCTTAAGTCGGACCATTCAAAGAAAAAAGGAAAGGCAGAAGGCCTTGACAAGATACTAGGTATTAGAACCACTTACCCAATCAAAAAACGGCCCCGTTATGAGTGCAGTCCAACTCAGCCGATCCTGTCTCTCATTAAGATAATCGACAATGGCTTTCTTGCCATCAAGGAGCGGTGCAAGCGCCCGGACACGTTCATCTGCGGTGTTGTTACCGAATTCGCTGAGGATGAACCGTTTGACTCCTGCGGCGAGGGCAGCGTCGATGAGTTTCTGCTGGTTGGAAAAGCCGCCATTGCCTACAATGCTGATTACGGCATCTTGGCCCTTGAAGGCAGAGACGAGTGAGTCATGGCTGTAGTCTGATTTGATGACTTTGAGGCCGTCGGGGAAGATGCTGGTAGATGAGTCTCTGGAGAGGACAGTGATGTTGAATGCGTTAGATGAAAGGAAGGCCTTGAGGACACGGGAACCCAGGTTTCCTGCGGCCTAAGAGGGATTGTATGTTAATATGTGAAGGGTAGGGAGGATGGTCTGGGTTTACTTACTCCGACGATTACCACGTTCTTCAGTGGGGATGTCATCTTAATGAAATTATTACGAGGCGTTTCGGTGGTTAAGTGGTTGGTAGTTCTGAAGTGATCTCGCTGAAAGTTCTTCAATTCCTGTACCGTTCTGCAGATACTAAATGGATTTGATGTCCTGTTCACCCAGCATTTATACATTATGTTGTTCAATTAGATTGGTAAGCTTGAAATGATGCCATCTGGAAACTGCTTCCTAAATGTGCTTAGCCATGAGTACCCGGATATCACGCCATCTCCATTCATGACGGAATTGAGCGCGTTTTACAAATCGGCAGAGAACTGACATGTATAGTTCCGAGGGTTTAATGCTTCAGTCCGGGACCGTCTTACACTAAACCCTTTTAGGTGTAAAAGTGCGATTGGTCAGGAGGCAGCAGAGGGACACAAATACCAGTACTGTGCATTACTACCACCACTTAGCAGACAAAGCACAATGCACAAAGACATAATGTATCAATCACAAGCATATACCGTAAGCCAGAGGCACAACGTACCTCACTCTTGAGAGGACCGAAACCATTGAAGCTGGTGCAGGCACATTGCCACTGAACCTTATCCTTGGCATTCTGGCAGTAGTGTTGCAATTATTAAGCAACTGAGCTTATGAGTGGCCAGCAATGTAGCGGACATTGATGCGACTTTTCACCCAGCCTTCTGCTTGCCTGGGGCCCTCATGACTGCAATGGGACAGGATGATACGCCAAGAACTGACTCAGTCGAGAAGAACGGTCAAATCTCGAGGTGATCCCAATAACACCCCAAAGTTTCAAGCCACTAACATAGATTAAAGCGGGGTGCGCACGGTGTAAGCAGCGCGTAAGCCAGTCGGCCATCCTTATGCCAACGTCAGAACACTAATTCAATGTAGCGAATCAAATGTGACGAAACCAAGCCTTCTTGCGTGGCTTGTTCTCGGAGAGGATATGACTGCCCGGGGTATCGCAGAGACGTCAAATGGTCGGCGAAGCATGAAGCGAAAGGTCTGAATTCAGAGTCACTGTCTCCATCAAAGAAGGAACCTCCTATGAGCTGGTTCACTGAGCCAGCGGAGAAACTACGTCTGGCTTTGCTGAGCGATCTGCGACCTCCGCTCGACCGTAGTCAGCCCAGTACTAAGAGAGTAGAGCAATGCAGGACATCGAGCCGCTGCGATGGGAGAACAGACACACCCGATCATTCAACCACAAACAGCGATTCAGCACTTACGCTGCAGACTTCCGACGCCGAAACCACACCAGAGAGACAACATAATGCTAAGCTGACATCATCACCAACTGATTCCTCTACCAATTTGCGAGCATACTATTTCTCTCATACATGCCGTCTCCTTTCCGGTTACGATTCCCCCACGAACCCACTGCGAGAATGGGTTGCACGGCTCTCAAATGAGCACCCCGTGATCGAATCCTGCATTTTCTCTATATCGGCTGCACATCTTTCGCAGCAGCAGCGTGAGATGACTATGCTGGCTGCAAGCCATCATACAGCTGCGCTTGCGAGTCTTTCTGCTGGGATTGAAGCTCTAGACAAACGGCGGTTGTCACACCCACACGACAATGCCGGCTTTGTGCTGAAGAACAGTGAGTCTATGACTGCACTGCTTCTTGGGATTATCATGATCGGAAAGACTTCAGTATGTAGATTCCTACTGCTGATATAACCCTCATTAAGCCTAACCCCTACCCAGTCATGGAATAATCCATCCTCACTTGGTTTGCAGCACCTCGAGGCGGCAAGGACCATTTTCCAGTCTTTATACTGCGAAAGCCATTCTCAATCTCCCTCGATCTCAGGTGCCCCGGCCTCAGATCCAAGGCTTGCTCGAGACTTCTTTGTCGGAGCTTTGGTTTACTGGGAAGCACTGACCTCCTTCGTCGTAGACAACAGAACAGACGCCGCAGACTACCTTCTACGCTTCTGCGACGATGAAAACTGCGTGGCAAGTGTCCATCCTTGGAGCGGGGTCTCGCCCAGACTGTTCATATCCATGTCAAAGATCGGCTCCCTAGCACGACAGGCGCACCATTTACGGCGGGCATCAGCTTCGCCACAGCGCATCCAGAAAGACCGACGCGAACTTTTATCGCAAGGAAAGCATCTGGAAGAGCTGGTATGTCAGTACGATTCACCCCCTCAAGGACAGTTCCTTAGTACAGGTGATCCATCTACGCCTGTCGACGATTTTCAATTTCTAGGATACGCCTATGCTCTATCAATTATGCTTGAGCTGTGTCGAACATTTCCCGAGTTACTACGCCCAGACCAACGAACGCCGGATTACGATACCCAAAGAAAACATCTGAATACACTGGCCATCACTATTCTGACATTAATTGCCAAGATTCCAGAAACCTCTGGCACAAGGGCGATTCAAATGCCCGTTCTCGTGATAGCGGGTAGTACCCTGCAGTTCCAGCGGATTGAAGACATGGATGTCGACATGGAAGTTTTTTCGGATGGTGCTTCGGACCCAACTCATGCACCTGAACGAGTCGATATACAGTTCTGGCGACTATTTGTTGATTCTAGACTCGACAAGATGGCGTCCTACATGGGGTTAGACACAGTGCACCGGGCGTGTAGGATTGTGAGAGAAACTTGGGCTCGGGCAGACCAGTTATTGACCAACAGCTCATTTCACGGTCAAGCTCCGATTGTGCATTGGATTGATGT
>NT_166531.1:107568-182726 GCF_000002855.4 Aspergillus niger | reverse complement strand
GGCTGATGGATGACGCCATGACTGACGAGGCCTGTATTTATCCCTTGCCCTACCTACTCAAACACCAGGTCCATTTCAGTTCAACAAAGACATAATTCCTTTCCAACCACTCTGAAAAAATAATCTAAATCTTGTATTATTCCAAATCCTACGTTTAAAACCCCAACAATACTACCATGGGCCTGTGCATGTCTCTCATGGGCCGCAACCGGCGGACATACCCTAGCATGGGTATGGGCGGTGGCTACGGGTATCCTCCCCCGCGCCCGCACTACGGTGGTGGCGGGGGCATGCCGATGCATTCCTACGGAAGACCACACGGTCCTCCTGGTGGTGGCTTTGGTGGGCGGAGAGGAGGAGGGTTTGGGCCGCCTGGTGGCAGAGGGGGATTTGGCGGGGGACGAAGAGGGAGATGGTAGATTCGAGGATAAGGTATGTGGATGATGATCGGGTGATCTGTTGATTCGTCTGTGCTGACAGTTCTTTATACAGCTACGGTTGGCTTAGGGAATAAGAGGATGTATAAACGGGGGTTCCGGACTGCTGGTGTACAATGCGGAGTTTGGAGTTACTCGGTGATCGGCTGCTTTTGTGGCGAACGGCAGTCGCGTTCTTTTAGAACGAAGTGCTTATTAGATTATTTTTCCAATATTATTTGATGTGGCCTAGGGCATCAATTGTTCGAGGTTCTGATGTACTGGCCTAATGCTGGCATATACTGCCCTAGACACTGGACTATTCGGGCTGAACCTGCCGCTCCGATATTCTGTGTCCGGAATAGTGAATGCTTCTTTCAGCTATACAAGAAGAGTGGCATATATTTGTTACAAAATTATGGCCTATACAGCAACATACCTAGGCCTCGATGGCTCTCATGAACGCTGGGCTCTCGTAGCCCTCCACGACCTTGGCGATCGGGATGTAGTGTGCCTCTGGGAGTTGGTTTTGCAGCTGACGGACGTAGTGTTGGGCAACCTTGAGCCACAGCGCTTTCTCACGCTGGCTGGCCTCGGATCCCTGCCAGACCCACAGCCTGTTGCCGACATCGTAGAGGAAAACATCGTTTCCAACCAAGTCAGATTTGCTCACACGCTGGCCATCTTTGACCAGGTCGAAGGTGAGTGTGCCGGACGAGTCACTCAGTCTAAAGAGCTTGCGTGACCGCACATCGCTGCCCTCGTCCGTGCGTTTGGCAAAACGCCCCGGTCGCGGAGCCTGGAATGTGGCCGGGTCGGCCTCCTTGCCTCCCAGCAAGTCCACAATGACCCTGGAGCGCGACTCGAGCTGGGACAGAACCTCGACATCAATATGCTTAGCCAGCGTCATATCATTGACCACCTGCGCAGCCTTGGCCTTTTCCATGGGGCTGCAGTTCTTTCCCTGCCAGACCCAGATCTTATCACCCTTGTCCAAGACGAACACATCGTTCTCGTCCAGGCTTTGCCAGGTGGGCTCCACCTCGTGCACGATAATCGAGCGACCCACAGTGGGATGCTTGAATACGCGAAGCAAGGTCAGGATCTCCTTGGGTGCTTCAGGCTCGACGTGGTGGAATCCTGATCGCACGCCGCCCGACCGGATGGAGATGTGCCGGAACAGTCCCAGGAATTCCTCCGATGGCTCCTGTTCAATCTCGCGATGCTGCGTCGCGGTGCCATGCAGAAATTCATCCAGCTCGACCGTCTTGTAAGCGGCTGTACCGGCTTCATCCTGGGTGGTCTTACTGCCCAGCCAGAAGAAGATGTCATGACCCAGCTTGTCCCCCACCTTGTACGAATGCAGGACAATGTAGCTATCCCCGTTGTAGAATTCGCCCGTCCGCTCCTTGGGCCATGGTATAACCTCGAAGTTCTCAATCCTCCACACGAACAGACCCGGCTCCTGGCCGATGGATCCGTTGTTCCAAGCGGGCTCGGTAGCGGCGGAGTTGTATTTGACACGGTGGTCAAGGTCGGAACCGATCAATTCGACATTGCTGTCTTTGATGTCATATTCTTTGGGGTGGACGAGTCCTTCGTGAGGGGGCATGCTGTCGGTGAAAGAAGTGGTAGCTGATAATGGAGAATGGCTAATAAGATGTTGTGTTGAGGGGATGTCCTGCAGCTGCTGCTTCTGCGGGGTCCGGCAGAATCGGCGGGGGAAGGGCAGGCGGTGAACTCAGGGGGGATCGCCCTTATGCTTGCCCGATGTGGGGTGCTGGACCAGCCCCAACCAGTTGCCCCGTTGGGATGTCATCAACATTCCACAGGGTCGTTTCTTGATATGGGGACTTCCCTGGACAGGGTAACGTTCGCGTGGTCGTTCATTCATACGTCCACTGTTCCGGTTGAGCCAATGCTCTTTCCCCATCGATGACGGTCCACCAATGTCTATGCCCACTTACAGCCTGCAATACAACCTCCCACGCTCCTTAGGAATCGAATATTCAGTAGAGGCGTGCTCTGCTGCATTTGCATGTTACAGGTTGAGCTGCACAAGTTATTGAACAGGTAGTTGCACTTACGCCCCTGGCTCTTTTTCCTCGCAATGGAACACTTGCTCACGATGCGTTTCCTATACCCCAGCTTCAGGAGCTGGTTAACCAAGATTATGCGTCTACTCCACTTTAGTTGCCTGCGAGGGACATCTGTGACGAATCCATCTTTACGACAAGCAGCAGGGGAACTGAAACCATCATGGAGATTATATTGAACTTTCTACCTCTCGATCTGCAAACTCACCATCGCAACTCTAGCTAGCCACTAAACCGGCCGCACACCAGCTGATGCTTATTCGATCTTGCCACACTCTGAAACAGGCAGATGCACCAGGTACATAAGGCAGCCGATGAAGTATAGGAAAACTCCGGGGAACCACCTCAAGCACATAAAGTACCGTTGCTGTCTCCAGAATTTCCGCAATACACTGGAACGGAATGCCTTGTGCAGATCACTCGTCATCTGCCTGTCCCTTGCAGCCCTCCCACTGCACTGGCCACGTAGAATATGGATCGGTCCATTTCAGTCAATTGGAATGTGCTGCGCACGCATTCCTCTCATACAATCAGTAGTTTGGACTGTCTTCCTTTCACTTTCCTAGAATCACGTTGGTTTCCTTGCCCCAACCCAGTGCCGTCCAATGAATGCTCGAGTTCTTCGAGAGATACGTTTCCATAAACCCCGCGTGCCCCCAGCAGTGCTCCAAACTTCCAATTCAGCCTCTTTTTGCGTGCTGGGCCATCACCTGCACATATCTCCAGATCATGGCGCACCCCTTGATTGGTAGGGTGGAAACGAGTTTTATCCACATAAGCTCTTTGGCGGACACGCAAAGTAACTCAATGCACGATGATCCTCTACCACATTCAGAGCCTGACGCGTGCTACGCACTATCTAAGTACTACATGTCGCGGACCAGGGGAGATTCACCTTACAGGGATGATCGACTGAAACCAAGGTCGATCTACTTTTAGATATGTCCGGTAGACATGGCCCCCATTGAGAACGAACTACATATAGTCCCCTGTGACTATAAATCGGCAAACGGAGGGGGTACTACAGCAGGTTCATCAAAAGCGAACCACGTCAATCGGACTCAGGACATGGATGAGTACCTGCTGAAAAATGACCTGGAGTTCACGCCAGATGGACAATATGTCCGGTGGGCAAAGGGCAACAAGAATCATCCCCGCAACTGGAGCGCAACCCGCAAGGTGTACGACATTGGGTTGATCTTTCTGCTGGATCTCTTTGTGTATGTGTTGACACCTCAATGTTGATGCACTGCTAACAGACATAGGACCGCTACGAGTACTGCTGGGGTATGTTCCTCATCCAACAGTGTGGCCTTTCTAATGACCATAGACATCGGCGGCTTCAGAGGCCCAAAGTGAATACAATATTGGAAATACTTTGTGCACCTTTTGCTTTGTGACATTGTACGTTCTTCCAGACTTCTGATAGTACCTGACTGACCTCATAGATTTCTCATGGGGCAGGTTGTCGGCGCGATTGTCTTCCCTCCGTGGTCCGAGTGCTTTGGACGCAAAAAGCTATATTTTATCAGCAGCACCGGTAGTGCGGTGTGTTGCCTAATAATTGGGCTTGTTCATTCATTAGTCGCCGTGGTCATCTGTCGCATCGTCGGTGGCTTCTTGAGTGCTATTCCATACACTGTTGGCAGCGGCAGCAATGAGGACATGTTCAACTCGCGATCTCGCATCTGGACCACTTTCCTCTGGACCATTGCCTCGAACGTCGGTCTTCTAATCGGTCCAATCATCAGCATCCTTGTTGTTGAAATCCTACACTGGTACGTCTTCTGATCCGTTTCGCGAGACAAGCTCTGACTGAGTAGGCGCTGGGTGTTTTACATATATACGATCATCCTGGCTGTCATGAGCGCGTTCTTCCTGCTCATCCGGGAATCACGGCCCGCCCTGCTCCTGGCCAAAGAGGTCTCACGCATTCGCCACGAAACGGGCCACGACAGCCTACAGCCTCTTAATCACGATCACTCCCCTGACCTCCGCACCTTCGTCAAGGTCTCGCTCTTCCGACCCCTGCAGCTCTTCTTCGGTGAGCTTCTCATCTTCACGATGGCCATGATGATCGCGTTCTCCTTCGCGTTGGTCTATATCTTCACCGAGGCACTCCAGCCCATCTACGAGAGCATGGGTTTCACTCCATCAGCTGCAGCTCTTCCTTTCCTCGCCGTGGGTGTTGGTGTTTGTTTCAGCACTCTCACTCGCATCCTCGACTTTCGAATCATCGACGCCAAACACGCAGCCTCCGAGCCCGTCAAACCAGAAGATAAACTGACCGGACTGGCCATTGGGGCTCCTGCCTTTGCGATTGGGCTCTGGTGGTTCGCATGGACGATTCCCCCGCAGGCAGAAAATATCCACTGGATTGTCCCTACGCTTTCCCTGGTGTTCATTGGATATGCGTTGAATGAATTCGACACCGTTCTATATGGCTATCTGGCCGATAGTTATCTGAGCTATTCAGCGAGTGGCACAGCGGCGGTGCAGTTGGTTCGAGCAGGGATGTCGGGGGCATTTCCGCTCTTCACGCGGCAGATGTTTGACGGGCTGGGAGCGAATGTCGCAGCTTCATTGTTGGCGGCATTGGCAACAGTGTTCTGTAGTGTGCCGTTATTGTTTGTGTTTTATGGGGAGCGGATCCGCGCGAAGAGTCAGTTCGCGAAGCATAGTTTGGAGGTTCAGGAGCAATTTGTCAAGCAGGGTTGAAAAGCGTTGCCGTTGTGTACTTGGTTCCCAAGTCTGTGTATCTCCATGACCTGAGACAGTCTGGGCGTTCAGAAGTGCAATACTGTTGATCAACTTTAGATGAGAGAATTAGATTTGTCAATCACACTCAATATTGGCACCACCGTAAGTCGATATGTAAAACAACATAGGATATATCATTGTCATTATGTCGGAATTACATTATCCATAACAACCCACCATTACAACCCTCACATCACACAGACTCCACTTACAACCCCAAAGCCGTCAAAATGGCCTTTCCAACCCCAGTTGCACTAGCCGGGTTCTGACCGGTAATCACTGCACCACCGAGCTCAGCAACCTGCGACACGACCACCTTCTCAGCCCACGGCTGCTCAGCCTTGACAAACGTAGCTCCCACGCGCTTCAACTCATCCTCCAACATAAACGGCATGATAGAGCTCAACTGCACCTGATCCTCCTCGGTATTCGAGAACGCAGTGACCTCGGCACCCTTCAGCAACGCGGTTCCGGAGGGCGTAGTAGCGTTCACCAGCACCGCGGGACCATGGCACACAGCTGCGACGGGCTTCTTGGCCACAGCGAAGGCCTGGATAAGGGCCAGGGAGGTCTTGTCGCTGTAGAGGTCGTACATGGCTATACCTTTCTCAGCATCTCTCTCTCTCTCTCTCTCTCTATAGAGGGGAGTCGTAGGGTATGAAGGAATACATACGTCCATGACCACCAACGTAGAAGATGGCATCGAATTCAGAAACCCGGGACACAACATCCGACAGCTTGACGGTGTTGGTCCAGAGGGATTCCTGCTCCTTGAGGAATTTCTGGGACACGGGGTCCTCCTTGAACATTTCAATGGAGCCCGGGTCCAGTGGGGCCTTGCCGCCGGCTGGGGAGGCAATTACGAGCTCGGTCTTGGAGTGGAGGACATCCCAGGGGTGGGCGAATTCGGGCTATAGAATTGTGATCATGTTAGTGGGTGAGGGTGTACGGCCTTGAGAAGTGGAGGAGAAAGGGCGTACCAGGAACCAGCCGGTGGGTTCGTTGTTGGCATTGTGGTGGTCGTGGGAGCTGAGGACGACGAGAACTTTAGGGGCCATTTTGAAGGTATTGTTATCTTGTTAATTGAATGTCAATTGAGGGGTATGAAGTCTGCTACTTTGTGAGGAAAGGGATCGTATTTAAAGGGTCCATGGCGGGGTTTCATCATAACACTAAACAGGCGAAGCTCTGGTGGGGGTGAGTGCTGAATAATCACTGAGGGGCATAGGAGACTTTCCCCAGAAGGGACTAGCGTCAGGCATCGATCCCTGAAGGGTTTATCATTCAGTTGGCTTCGATCCTGGTCGGCGGTTTTCTATTGCTTCAAATCAAGGCATGCTGGTGCATTTGAGTGCTGCTACTGGCTGCGGAGGCAGTATGCTTATGTCCGGCTAAGATTGATAATCCTGTCAGCATTTTAGTGCGAGGACCCGGTTGTCTATCTCTCCATTTGTCCGGGTGACCGCAATAGTCTGATGGGCTGTGGGACTAGCTCGCTGATCGGATTGCCTCGGTACGGAGTATAGATAGAGTTCCTTAATTGAGTCGAATCGATGGATGGTCGCATGAGAATTAGTTCTTGACCGACTCGAGCGCAAATACAATTTAGCACTGCGGTTCTGTCTTTGGAGATGAACATATACTACCTTCGTTGTGTGCCATTTTGCTTCTGGCAATTCCCTTCCTCATCTACCTGCGATAGGTACCAACAAGTTTAATTGGGGCACAGTAAATGTACTTGAGGGACAAGAATAACGATATTGATTCATGTGTCACTTCTTGTGAAGCGCTACCATGCTACCCCCAAATGACCTGGAAACTTCGCAATAGGCCGGTCCCAATGCTCCGCTGCCACTACTCACATAACCACCCGTTGATAATAAAGACCTGTGTGATTCGGTCCATGCATTCTTCTGAGGCTTTTGCTACTTCTTTCACGATGCCCCCAGCTCCATCGTCCGCTCCAGAAGACGTACCTATTCGACGCTGACAGCCTTCATTGCCAGAAATCGGTGCAGACAAAGGTCAGTTAGGACCAACTTCTGGTCTGAGGGGTGAGTGAATGCGCATTCCAGTGTGTGGAAAATGTAACCTTCGGTCAATAATATAATGGGCTCTGAGCTCTGTTGGTCCAGTCAGGATTGGGAGAAACCCGCTAGACTCTGCCCTGCAATACTCCGTACGGCAAAACGTGGTAGAACGTAGAAATCATCTTCGAAGGCTTTGAGATTCGTGACTAGCTATTTGTATCTTGCTCACTCGCTAAGAAGGAACATAACAAATGGCAACCATGGTGATTCTACTGCATCCCATCTAGTGAACGCTCAACATTCACAAATTCGCCAGGATAGCATCAGCGCCCGAGACCTACATCTATCAGTATGCACTTCCCAACACCTAACAAGGCGGAAAGATAAAGGAGGAACATACCTTAACAGCACCCTTCTCAGTCTCAATCTGCGCATAGGTCACCTTGCCATGATCAATGACAATGGCAAACCGCCCGGTGCGACCACCACTCGCCCAGCCAAGGTTGTTCGAGAAGCGCGCATCAGGATCAGTCAAGAAAAGCTATCATCGAAATACCATAAGCCAAGGAACAGGAGTACAACAAAAGTAAATACCAAGAGGGCTTCAAGACTCACAATATCATCACCTTTGACATTATTCGCCTTTCCCCAAGCGCTCATGACAAAAGGATCATTGGACGCGATCACGGCAACGACTTGCACGCCCTTCTCCTTCAGCTGAGGAAGGTTCTGGATGTAGCCGGGGACATGGTTGATGGAGCAGGTGGGGGTGAAGGCACCTATCACAAATATTCTGTTGGTCGGGAAATTATATTAAGCAGTAGATTGGGGTGGGACCATACCAGGCACGGAGAATAGAACAACCTTCTTATCGGCCCATTCTTTCGAGGCGTTGTAGTTAATAGGGATGCCGCATGCGGTGATCTCGCCCTTGTCTTCGCTCCAGGGAATGTACCTGGCTGTTTGTTAGATATATATTGAGATTGCTTATACATTATTAAACGCACTGGAAGACAACATCCGAAGGGAAGGAATCGCCGGGTTTGAGAGCCATGGTTAATAGTGCGGGTGGGAGGGTATTGGAAGGGAATCAAGGGATGGGGAAGTTGTTGGTTGATGTCGAAGAGAGGGAACTGCGGGGTAGTGAATGGTGGGTGGGAGAAATCAATCATTAATAAGTAGCTACTTAACTAGTTAGACTTACCCCAACTGCAACTAAATCACAACTATCCATTAGTCGGTGGCGCCCCCAAGGTTCTGGATTGCGCGATGTTATCCCGAAGGAGTAAGTAGCTCTGCTCGGATCCTGCCCTGCTCGGAGGTCTCCGTGTGCCGCCGTCTTGCTCGGGTCGGCTCGGCAATTCAAATGTCGCTGCGGAGTAGTAAATTTCTTAGCTCTCTCTATTGCGATACTTGATTATTTAGGTCTCTAATCTAGTCTAATATCTAGATCGCACATTGATCAAACCAGTCCAGCCCGCCAGAACTGCACCGGTACCTCCACCTTTGCCCCCAGCTTCTTCGCCGCGTTCATCACCCATTCCGGCTCACGCATGAATTGCCGTGCCATCAACACCAAATCTGCCACGGGCTCCGGTCCAGATACCGTCGCATTAGCGGCGTGAGCCTCGTCGGCGCCTTCCACGAGTCCCCGAGCCTGGTCGGCTTCGGTGATGAATCCGACCGCGCCCACCAGCGTCTTCGCGCCGGTCGCATGGATGGCTTTGCGCAACTGTGCGGCCAAGTCAATGTGATAGTTGGTGTGAATGTTAATCTTCTGGCTATGGTGGTTACCTCCGGAGCTGACATCCAAGAGGTCGACTCCGAGTTCCGGAAGCAGAGGCAAAAGCTTGAGCGAGCTGTCGACGTTCCAGCTGCCCGATTCCGCCGCAACATCTTGTCCGTCCAGCCATTCCGTTGCGCTGATTCTCAGGAACAATGGGGTACCGCTGGGGACGGCCGCCCGAATGGCCGTCATGACTTCCCGGAGAATGCGCGTGCGGTTCTCGAAGCTGCCTCCATACTCGTCCGTCCGCTTGTTGGTCACCGGGCTCAAGAACTGGTTGATCAGATATCCGTGAGCAGCGTGGACCTCGATCACATCAACGCCCGCCCGGATAGCAGTCTCCGCACTCTTGGCGAAGGCTTGCACTATCTCCTTGATCTCCTCGACCGTCAAGGCCCGAGGCGCCCAGTATCCCTCGCCAGTTCCATCCCAGGCCTGGTCCGCACCACCGCTGGGCCCGACCACGTCGGACGGGAATCCGCCCGTGCTCTCGTCCGCCTTGACGCAAGGCTTCTTGGCCTGCACGCCAATCCACGGAGGGAGTACGCTCGCCTTGCGACCCGCGTGGGCGAGCTGAACGGCTACCTTGGCACCCTGGCTGTGACAGAAGCGCACCACGCGCTGCAGACTCTTGAATTGTTCCGATTCCGGGGAATGTTCCCACAGACCCGCATCGTTGGGGGAAATGCGCCCGTTGGGCTGGACAGCCTGGGCTTCGACGAAGACGAGACCGGCGCCTTTCAGAGCGAATTGGCCCAGGTGGGCAATGTGGTAATCCGTGAGGGCGCCGACGAAGGGAGAGGAGGGATCGCTTTCGGCGGAGTACATGCACATGGGCGAGACGACGACGCGGTTCTTGAGGGTCACATTGCGAATCTTCAAGGGGCGGAAGAGCGTGGGAGTGTTGGGATCGGCGGGGTTGAGGGCCTCGCCGCCGTTGTTGGCGGGGGTGAAGTAGGGGGTCTCCGTGGAGGGAATCACACGGGGGGCTTGATTCACGGAACCCATGGCGTAGAGGAGATCTGAAGAAAGGGAATCAAAGGCAATTGCTGTAGCGAATGAGACATGATGAACAATGGCGGGATGGGTTTTATACCCAGCGCGTCATTGAGGTTATAATGAATTATTAATGGACCCTCCGATGGTGACATTTTCGGGTTCGGGTTTTGCTGACAAATGGGGCATTCTCGGATATTCGGATGGGCGCCTGCTGTTCATGCAGTCCAAGTGAGCAGCACAGAGAGGGAAGGAAAGCCCATTCATCATGCTGGCTTTCAAGGACAAAATTATTGAGATGTTGCCTCTTTAATATCTTCCATCACCTTCAGAAATGCTCCTGTTTCCGAGGCCCAGAGGGTGTCATGTCCTGTCCCTTTCTCCATGACCGACTGAAAAGAAACCACATTATTGAGATTGATAGGGGCAAAGCAGTTCTCGAAGTATTTCTGTCCCTGGGGTCCAATCATCCCATCCTTCTCCGCAAAAATGGCCTTGACCTGCAAAGGTTCCTGCTCCTCCGGGTGGCCTTGTTTGTACCATTCTTCGGCCTGCACCAGCCAGCGGATATAGATAGGCAGATCTTCGCAGGCTCCCCACAACCCGGCTGTCTTCTTCAGGCAGACGACAGCCTCATCGTTCATTCCTGTGGTATCTTCCAGGAAAATATACTCAATGCACAAGTTCTCCAACTGTTTGGCGGTCCGTGGGCCTATCTCATCTGCCGTGAGGTTGGGTTCACGGTGATTAATGTCTTCTGTGGACCCACGGGGGATACTGCCGCCCATCGAGGAGAGAATATCCACACTCGAACTGAGAGAAGGCGCTGCTTTGGTGACCACGAATTTCATCACCTTGTTCCATTGCTTCAGGACGCCAGTAGGCAGCATTTTGGCCATTTGTAAGGAGAGAATGTCCGAGTATTTGGGCTCCACCCACGGAGCTGCGAATATTAGCCTGCTTGTGAGTTTAATTGATGGCAGAAAACAAGCTAACCCATCAGTACTGCCAATGGCATTTTCGGCCAGAGAAGGTCGCGCCGACGAGATAGTAAGTTCAAGAGGTAGATAGTGCCGGCACTGTGAGATATCGGGACGACATGCTTGATGGATAGATGTTCCAGCACAGCTGACACTGTTTCCAGCCATACTTTGACTCGTTTTTCAGGGGGGACGGGAGTTGACCCGCCAATGCCGGGCCTATGTTGTCAGCTTTCATTTATGAACGGTAGATATAGGTGAAAAAGAATACCGGTCGATGGATAACATTCTGACCCCCAGTTTGTTGGCTAGGTGGTCTTTCTGGCAGCACCAGAGCCGTGATCCTGCCATCCCCTGAATCAGCAGCATAGTTGGGGTGGGTGAGCCATCTTTCTTTGTTTGGGGCCCGATGTCTGCGTAGGTAACCGCGAGACGCCCATGCTCTGTAGTAGCAGGCAAGACAATCCGCTGGTGGAAACGCTTTTGCGCTATAAACTCGAGCAGCTGGGTATTATCAGGCATGTCTGTGGTGTTCAGAGGTAAGATTATGAAAGGTGTTGAGGTTCAGCCCGGTTCGGTTAGTTGTGTTAGTGCGGGGACCCTGGCTATATAGACGCTGGCTTAACGTTGGGGTTCCAACAGGCAGCAACAGTTGTTCATGGTGTGTACGCGGCCTCGATTCAATAATGATTCCATTCAACAGTTTGACCAACGCTACTTACTGGTTGGCAGGACGTACAATCTCCGTCAGCCTTACGCCTGGTACACCTTCCTCCCCTCAAACCACGTCTCCAGCACGTTCGCACCCTTGAAATTCCCTTGGCTCAAGTCCCGATCAACAACAATGAAATTGGCCACCTTGCCCACTTCCAAACTGCCAGTGCGATGATGCACCCCAACAGCCTCTGCTCCGCTGAGCGTCAGCACGCGACAAAGGATCTCTCCTCCGCGTTGCATTGCCGTCTCCCCCAACGCGAGACGCCGGCATCTCCCTCCAGGTTTGTATCGGACGCGTTCAACAATCGCAGCAAGGGCGTCAAATAATGATGGCGTCTCAGGGAGCATCCAGTCCGAGCCAATGGTCATGAGTGCGCCCGACGCAAGCACCCCGTTGAACGCCCATTTGTTGAGTTCGGGATACTCTTCCACTACATCGTGATGGAAGATGGCGGGTGACATTTCCGCCGTCACGTTTAACGGAGCAAACCGCGCGATGTCATCTGACACTTTATTAGCCCGTGAAGCCATACAGAAAGCTGTAATAAACATACCTTTGTGCACGGCATTGCAATGGGCAAGCTCGTGTCTGGGACCAACCGGATTCCCTTCCCGGACCTTGGCGATGACATCCAGCGCGAGTCGAGCAGATCCCTCGCCGGCGACGTGCAGTTTACATGTCATGCCCCGGCCATCGTATTTTTTCACGGCTTTATAGAGGAAATCCTTATCGACTGCCAAATGTGTGGGGATTGGCTGACCATTCGCATCCAGATCCGCCTGCGTGAATTCCGGAGGCAGAGGTGCGCCATCCAGCCAGAACTTCACAAACTGAGTATGCACATGTCGGCTTCTGAACCCCTCCGCCACATCGATCAATCCAGCCAGGCTGTCCTGTGGCTCCATGGCAAAGTATACCGGTGCGGACACAATATGCGTATGGATATCTAGATCCAGCCGGTTCTCCAACTCCAATTCTCGCACAGCATGTAGGTACAGGGTATTTGCCGACGCTTCCTGGCACGATGTGATCCCGAATTTATGGCATATAGACACCGCATGGTGGATCGCGCGTTTGACATGCGCCAAGGGCGGAATAGGCAGACAGTCAAAGACAGCTGTCATGGCGTTCTCCACTACTTCCCCCGTCAGAGTTATCCCGTCTTGTCGGCGGACGTAGTACCCGCCATCTGGATCCGGGGCACCATTAGGATCGATTCCCGCACGAATGAGCCCGGCCGTGTTCAATAAGATCCGATGGCAGGAGACTTCGCGGATGAGCACGGGTTGGTCCGGGTACTGACCATCTAGGTATTTGCGATCGGGCACGCCGTTGGGGAAATGGCTGGCCTGGTAGAAGTTTCCGATAAGCCAGTCCCCTGTGACATTAGCGTAGGCGCATGCGCACGAACCCCTCGCGAGTCGAGACGTGAGGTTGTCGGGTGTGGAGTCGAAGCCGATGCGGGCTTCGTTCAGCGCTTGGAGGCCGGCGACGAGAAGGTGGGTATGGGCGTCGTGGATGCCCGGCATGACGAAGCGCTGGCGAAGGTCATACTGGATGAGGCCGCGAGCCGAGGCTATTTCCAAGATATCTGCGTTGCTACCAATGTGTTCGATGATCCCCGTCGGGGATACAATGAATGCCTCGGCCCAGGGTTGGTCGCTGTTGATGGTATATACGCGACCGTTGTGGAAGGCGAGGGCATTGCTGGAGTCGATCGATGAGTAGACTCGCATTGTGGATAATTGTAGGTTCAATATATTCAACAGAAGAGGCCATTCGATGGCCTTTATACATGCGCTTCCTCGGCTACGTTGAGGTGATATCCGATGCCGGAATAATTCCGTATCACATAGACCAGTCACACCCAACATTTCACACATCAGACGCGTTTCATGAACTGGTCTTATGTATCTTCAATAAATAGAGTCCGCCAGCACAACTTCCAAGTTTTGGCACAGTCTAGATCCTTACTGTCGAAGTGCTAGTAGACTACTCTACTGGTGGACAATATATTGACAGTTCTTGCGCTGCAATGTTCACTCGGTCTAGATATCATACAACTCACTACCCCTCATAGGTCTACATTCATCTTCTCCACCCCTTCAGCCTCGTGAACGGTACTTCTTGACATGTCCCAACTCGTACCCCAGGTACAAGGTCCACTCGCCTGTGGCTCTCGCATTGTGTATTCCTTCCACTGCAGTCGGGTTCCCTGCAGCGTGGAAGCAGTAATACGATTCCATCCGCTGTATAACATTGTAGGGATATATATTGAGTGAAAATATCATTCCTTCAGTGCCTGAGCATAGATAAAGACAATGTTTCAATTTCACCATTCAATCCGCCATCAGCCATGTCCCGGAGACATCACCTTACCAGGCGTTTTCGACTACCGTCTCAGTCATATCGCTCGCGGCAGCGGCCATAGCGCTAGTATATATCAGTTAATAATCAGATTAGCAGTGAACAAAATTTACTCACTTCATGGTGTTGCTTGCGGCATTCGTGGCAGCGGTTTCCGCGACGACATTCCCAGTCGTATTCGCAACGTTCGCCACAATAAATCACCTGGTGAGTCCAAGACGATTAGATTTGCAGATGAGGATGTGGGCGAGGTCTCATACATCGAGAGTGCCATCAGTGACCTTGGTACTGCCAACGTCGTCGGTGTTGGGCTCCGTTGCAGCAGCCAGGGCAAGACCCAGGAGGGCCATAGATGCAAGCAAGGTAAATCTCATGTTGATGCTAATTGGCTTGTTAGCATGTTATTGAAATGAGCAGAAGCAGTACATGCATAATGGAGCTTAACTATTGGGCTGTTGATCTGTTGGTGGGTCCTGTCGTGATCGAGCTTGAGAATGATGCCTTCTGAGGCAAGCCAAAGGTCTCTATATAAGCTTCTCATTAAGCCGCAGTTGATTGACAAGTCGATCAAAGGTTTCTTCCCCTCCAACGCATGACTACCGCTGTATTACAACTTGTTAATAGAATCTTGTTCTCTCGGAGGGTGTACTGGCTCGGTTCCATTCGGAGGGTATCCGGAACATCCCTCTGACGCTTGGGATCAAGTTTACTATCGCTGCTCATGCAATAACCCCTCGTTGGCGCAGGAACTTCCGATGCCAAGATGGTGAGAAGGTTAGAGTCGTCAGTTCAGAGTATGGGGTTGTTACACATCCCCAGTCATCCTCCCCAGATTCAAGGCTTGTGCAACAAGCGGAGGTTACGGCAGTCGACCTTATGCGCTATCCTCCGAAAGCCGGGCGGCGAAGGCCTTTCCAGATGTATTTCAAGCCCGCTGGGCTCCTACATATTCCATGGCTATGTTGTGCAAAGGCAAATGGAACATCCCGGTGGAACTAATTGTGGTATACCCATATCTGCGCCGGATGTCCATGGTGAGTGGAGGGTGTCGGACTGCATGAATCATAACATGATTGTCCGTTGCAGGTGCCTTGAACGTCTACGTACAGTCAGGATGTCACACAGGCTGGCTTAGTTCTGACTCTGAAAGCTAATTTAGCTGCCAAGATGTAAGCTTATAATGAGGAAGGCCAGCTCTTATGGCTCGATCCATTTGTACAGCTGACATCTCCCTCTAGAACGAAATTGAACATCATGCTATTTGCCTCCGGTGAATGACTACATTCAATTTTCGGCGAACCGGGTATGTAATCGTGTGATCTCAGCTTTGATGTGAAATTCACGTTGGTGAGATGCTACCGCAGTGTGAGCTGAATAGGTAAATCGCTTCTCTCCGTGCGGATGCAGTCTAGAGTTTCGGGGACACCGAGATGATACCAAGATTTAATGGGCCGCTTCTTGCGCGTCCCACAAAGTCCTTACTCAGGGGGTGAGAAGCAGGAGGGTGTCTAATGACTTTGACGTATGCTCTTGTGGGAATGGAGGCTAATGTACGGGATTCTAGAGTCTTTTTGTTTGTGATTCGGTACTGCTAACCTACAGCTCCGAGAGTCTCAGCGAAGACGCCATGGTTGATGTGCGCCATTAAGCCATGGTTCAATATCAGCCCAAGCAAAGGCACGGGCCACGCTAGAGAGCATCCTGACATTTCATTGTCCATAGTGGAGCCCTTGGCCATTATTGGATATGGCGAAGAGGGTTACCATAGGCATCAAGCCACCCTGGACGCCTGCGGTAGCTGTCGACCATTTCCGGAGGTGTGAAAGAACAGAACGGAAACCAGTCCCGTACATGTCTAGCTAAAGAGCTTTGCTGCGAGTCCAATCAATCTAGTGGTTTGTTAGAATGGTAGGGTTAGGCTACTGAGGGAAGCAAAACTGCTGCAGTAGGCAACTAGTCATTGTACTGGTGGAGCCAAGAGATGGGCGTCTCCGATGGTACTTTCCTTCTCTTCACGCTTTCTTCCAATTTTCCCATTCACCCCAGCCCAAAATCCCCTTTTCTGTGTAACAGCTCAATTGGCTGTGTAAAAGTTATTCATTATGTTGAAATGGGTGCTTGAATGGGGCCTTGAATGCGACGTTTATTGAAGCTGAAACTTTTTCACACAGGATCTTCACGAACATATTGGTACATCTTAGCCTGCCAAATGCGGGTCCCGATATACCCGAGCCCACAACGTCCCAAGGTTGCATCGATCTGCAGGACCCATCTCAGGCGTGGGGAAATCGCCCGCCCACTTGCTGCACCGGGAAAAGGATCAATGACTCCAAGAGAAATCTACCGGCTTCACTACTGGTACTATCTTTGGTTATCTACCTGTCTGGTAGGCTACATGATGGTTCGGTCCGCGGCGAGTTTGATTTGAACTTCCGCGGAAATTTCGACCGCGAACGGTAATCAACTTCCCTCATGACGT
Source organism: Aspergillus niger (assembly GCF_000002855.4). Lineage (NCBI taxonomy): Eukaryota > Fungi > Ascomycota > Eurotiomycetes > Eurotiales > Aspergillaceae > Aspergillus > Aspergillus niger. The sequence goes on along the minus strand of NT_166531.1, from coordinate 166,098 downwards.
CTCCTTACGTCGACTAACTACAGGAAACCATTCTGGTTAGGCAGCCCTGATGTCGTTGTTCCGTGGGCAATGGGGCATGTGTTATGGCTGAATGAAGATGGCTCTCGCATAAATCCCCATGGACTGGACGCTCAGGTGAAACTATCAAAGAGACGTGCAAGGAAAACAACATCAAGGCTCTCAATTAACTGAAACGATGACTGCTGTGACACTCATCCAGCCACTGCCACTGGTGCCGCCAGAGCCATATCCCTCGACTAAGGCACCCATTACCAAAGTTCCCATCACACTCGACTGTACCTTGCATGACCTATATTCATTGGACAATGATACCCCACAAAACATTGTTCTCGCCTATGATCACCCCTGCAAGTTTCCCCGAGACCAGATTAACTTGCCTTCGGGTGCACGGTTTGTGTACGCTGCCAACTTTCCTGGTGCACATACAAAAGGGGAGGCGCCGAATCTACAAAAGCGCAGTATCGCTCAACGATATTCTTTCATCGCTGGTCGTACCCCTGTTGCGATGATTGACCTGAGTGGGAATGGAGGTGAAGACCTTCCAAACATCTTGAGAACCTCTCAGGACGAAGTAGTACGCCTCTACGATCAATTGAGCACGGATCAACGGCCTGAAGTGCGATTTATTAGGGGTATGCACGATTGCCAGTTAGCCCCCGACTCGCGTGCAGTATTTATTGTTCCACAGGATCACACTTGCACAAGGTTCGATCATGCAGTGGATCCAGAGATGCTTTACGAGGTCCTGTCCAAGCGCTGGTTAGCAGTGAGCGGCCTGCCAACACCAAAATCCAAGATCATCGACCCGCTACCAATCAAGTCTTGGAAAGCAGGCGTCGATGCAGAGGTCGAAAGGATGCTGCAAGCTGTTCAGCAGCAAGGGCTCCCGTTTGTGGTGAAAGTATCGATTGCTACCTCGGGCTATGGAACATACGTCATCCGAAGTGAATCAGAAAGAGAGACTGCTGTGGTTGAGTTGCGGAGCATCCTCAAAGACGTGCTTGAGAAAATCAATGAAGAGCATGAGCGATTGTATCCCGCAAGCTTCGTGATCCAGGAATTAATACCAGGGGAGGCCCATGGAGTGACATTCTTCGTTACGAAGAAGGGCCGGCCAGTGTACCTGGCAACATCTCAGCAACGTTTCGACCAGGAAGGAGTCTGGAATGGTGGGTGCGTGTCGTACCCTTTGCAACCCATGTTCCAGGATCGGTATAAATCTACGATAGAAGCTTTGGCCAAAGCCCTGCACAGCAAAGGGTACTACGGACCGGCAGGAGCTGATATCATGACGGACGCGAATGGGGAGCTTCTGATTGTCGACGTGAATCCACGCGTTACTGGATCTTACCATTTGGGGCTTCTTAAGAATCATTTCATGCAGCGCGGGCTATACGAAGCGGCGGTTCTTTCACGCTTACTCATTCCGTGTTCACGAAGTCTGTTTGAGGAACAGTTTGCGGTGGAGATCGCACAAGGAAAGTTGATCATAAGCGCATGGGTCATTGACTCGAAGAAAGAGATCAGTTATGCGGCCTTGACTGTGGGAGCGGAGGATGCCGTCAAGTTGGGTCGGTTGATTCGCGTGATTGAGACGTTTGTGAAGACGGGAGAGTATGCGGAAAGCGCTGAACTATGAGCAGATGATACCTGTTCGATTTAACGCGTATCAGTAGACTATTAGAGGCAATCTAGCATATTCCACAGCATAGCCAGCCTAATCCAGTGTCTTCATCCTCACTGTAAGGCTGCTGCTTCTCATCATAGTATTTATCATCGTCTCCACTGTCATTTGGGTCATCCCGATACCGTCCTTTTTCTTGCTCAATGCCCTTGATCGACTCTATTTCCAATTCAAAATCTCCTTCCTGTTCCCCAAAGAAACTATCACCACCAGGTTAGCACCATACCAACTCCATTCAAAAGGAAGGGACTCACCTCCGAATCATAATCTCGAACCTCTTCACCCCCGCCAAGATCAACGGTCTCCCCATATGGACCTCCCTCCCACGATACGTCGGCCGAAACTCCTTCCATCCCAACCTCACCTTCGTCTGTCCCTTCTCGACCTTGAACTTCGCCTCCCAGACCAACCCGCTCCGTTGGCGTCCATCCGGTCGAGGATCCTGCAGTTCATCCCTCAAATTCAACGTATACGTGTGTCCATCACTTTTAGGGATAGATAGTTCCAATCCAGCGTAGCTACTAAGATCCCATAATTCAGTGGTGCTGGCAGTGTGTTGCGAGGCGAAGCCTGCTCCGCCGAGGGTCTTGATGTCGAGATTGCCGTGGAAGATAGCAGTGTTGGTGTCTTTGTTAATGGTGAGGTAGGAATGTGAGGAGCCGCCGCGGACGCGGTCATCCGAGGAGGCCCAGGAGAAGGAGGACCAGGGTCTTGGACTTTTTGTTAGATGCGATTGCATGTGATGGTTTGAGGAGTGTACTTACTGCGGTCCTCCGAAGAAGTAAGGGGAAGATTGAGGTTTGGTGTACAGTACTTCCATTTTATTGTGTATATCAGTCGCGCTCTGGTTTGGTTCGGTGGGGGAATATTTTGAATGTCGGGGATTTTCTGATAACATTGGAATTGTTGAGAATGGCTGGAATTGTGGATCGATCGATCGCCGCGTTAAGGACTCGATGACGTCGGTGGGTTGTATAGCTTCCGTTGCCGCACTTTATCGATCGGCGAGGGTCGACTCGGGGCTAGACTTTTTAGCAGTTGACTGTGTGAAGCTTGAATGAATTGCATTGTTTTGGATTGAATAATGTACTTTGGATTACTTGTATCGCTGTGAGTTTAGTTGCTATTGTAGTTAATCGGTTCGTGTCTGGATGAGGATGATGTTTGTGACTAGCGTGCCCTACCACTCATTGTGCTCAACCAGTTAATATTGTTATTAGCAAACTATCCATTGGATAGGACTCCTGTCAGTCCTGTCGATCTTAGAACTTCATCCGATATATCTATTTAGTAATTGCTGTGAATGGTCTAGAGGATGAGCGACAGCCCATTATCCGATCTCCTACCGCGCAGTTACATAATGAGGGAAACTGTCATTGCAGGACATGATCCCTTCGGTTCATCGATGATAACGTCGCCCTGACGCAAGCTCGTAAAGTAGCAGCCGGCTTGTGAAAGAGACGACGAGGTTATAAGCTTATCCGCCGGAACACGAACCGACTGTCGCTCTCCCGACGGACGCTTAATTTTGACGTCACCGATCCGCCATCGCATCCAGAGATATATTAGCATTGAGGAGGTCCTCATTGCTCATAGTCAACAGGTTCGTTCAAAGTGAAATTGTGTTATTCACTACTGAATCACTAGTATCACTATTCCACATCGCTTTCTCCTCATCAAACACAATGCCTGCTGCTGGAGGTCTTACTGGCGGTCACCCGCCCTCTGTTCGGTACGTCACTGCTTTCTGCATCTTTGACTGTGTCATGCGTGGTTACTGACAGTACCACTGCAGTTCCCGCAACATTGCCATCTTCAGTGTGATCGGAATGATCGCCGGCGGTTGGATGTTCTTCCGCGCCCAATCGCCCAGCAAGGAGGAGAAGCTGTATTCGCAAAAGGACATCCATACCATGGTTGGCGGACAGACGGGAGAGAACAGAGTCGGTCGTGCACCGAGCCACCAGAAGAAGGATTAATTTTAAAGTGTGGAATGGGTACGTTTGATCAACATGGTGTATAATATCAATAAAATAAGCACGATGGAGGCGTCTGGTGTTGGGAGCTGGGATTGTATGTATATCAACTGGTATCTTGCTTTTGGCAATCCGTATGTCCTATCATGATATAATGTTATCAAATCGATGAACGGATATCTGTCATGAAAATGTATCTCTGCATGTCTGCAGCAATGTGCTTTTTCTGTACTACCCATTTGCTCGACCCGCAGTGATGCCCAATCCCACTCGCAACCGTGTCAGCGGGATTCATTGGTGTCCACCTTTTAATGTTTCACGACAGCAGCGATAACGGGACTAATCCTGTCTCTGGCTGATGATATCCCAAGGGCTCTTCACGCAGGTCGTCTGGCTGTCATTCCATTTCTGGCATTGGTGCCTCAGGCTTCAAAATCGTCACACGAATCCGATCAGCTAACCGCCTCCGGTTAGGTCACCCTCCCAAGGGGGTTAGTGCAGCGCTAAATGCTATCATCCGCACTCCCACTAGGCTGGATTGGGAAAGGAGCGGTTTCTCCTCTCAATAATGGCTGGCTGGCTTCACCTGATGATACACAGTAGAGGGTATGCAGATCACCTATACGCTTCATCGTCGGAGCCCTGTGTTGTCTCTGTCTCACTGCTTCGATAATTCGTATAGCAGGTTGAGGCTCGTTGGTTTACAGTACCCACTGACAGTCGCCAGGTGATGAAATCTGTTACTGACTTCACCCTGGATTGCCAGATATATATTCATACGACTATTACCGGTTCATTTACTACCAGGAGTAAAGGGTAGTTATAGTTCGATCCAGTGACACCTCATCCAGATGATCAAACCGACGGATGGCAAAGTATAATCTAAAAGTCCTAGATGCATTCCCACTCCACTAATAGCTATCGGTAGAACGTATTGCAAAGAGTGGTCTCTCTCCCCGGCGCATCCGCCATGCATTGGTCGAACTAAACAAACCCCAGCAATCCTTGACGGACCACCCCCACAGCTGGAAGAAGGTCTCGGTGATCTCCCACCCAGCAGGATCCCAGGGATCTTTCCACACAATCACTCCTGTTTCTCCCATCCCTGTAGGGCGTCTATGCCCTGACCGAGGTACCTGAGAGCGGTAGCCGCACATATCCCGACACAATTGGCGATCATCCATCAGATCTTCCATCAGAATGAGGTTGTCGCGCATCCCGGGAATGGGGATGAGGTCGAGCCAGGGATGATGGGGTACAGTGCGTTGAATCTCTGTAGGCTGCAATGCAGGAGGCAGGACAGCCTCCCGACCGGCTGTTGCCAGACATCGTGGCCCAATCATGGCGAACATTGACAGCACCTCATCGGCAGCCATATCTTTGGCATCATAACCTAAAATGTCAACATTGGTGTACAATGCCCGCAAAATGTTCAACCGAGTTACGCCCAAACGCAAATCGGCCTGTGGTGAGCCAAGTGCAAACTCAACATGCACCATAGCTTCTAGTTGCTGCAGGGTACTGCGGGATTTTGCGGCAAGCGGACCAAAGATGCGGAGTTCATCCAAGCATTGTAAATCGAGTTGATAGGGCGCCGATACTGTTGTGGACCAGGCCTGAGAATCATATCGCTCAGATCTTCTGGGTAGCTCTTTAGCCAAGTGCTGACGGCGCCCTATTTGGATCGTCAGCCAGCCCACTTGGGAGAGACTCGTTTGCCAACCTACTTCGGGCCCTCTGATTTAACCTGTTCTGCAGCCTGCGCCTCTCCTTCGGATCGGTCACACCAATCCACACATCCTCGAGCCCAAGCTCAATCTGCTGCGGCAGTGATGTGGAGTCGCGGTGAGCAGCCGCATGTCCACCTACCGCTTCCCGCATGGTTGATCCACGTAGAGATGCAACGTGCAAGATGAGTGGTAGCTCGCACTGCTCAGACAGACACTCAGAGAATGCTAAACTCGTGTGTTGGAGGAGCAGGCACTGGTTTGCGACGACGTTTTTCGCTCTCCACCGTTATCCCCGATCTTATGTCCGGCCCATGTCATCCATCGTCCCCACAGCTTGGCTCTGGCTATCGTTCTTATAGACAGCATCCTCCAAGTTCAGGTCGATGTGTAGGCAGTGAAAGTATGGTATGCGACGACTTCAATAAAATATTCCGGCAACAACCAGACCGTCCGGCACATCGGAATGGTACCTGCTGGTCATTATGATAGACCACTTTTAAGGCGCATATTCTTGACATCGCAGCCGTCGCCGGGCGGATTAATTATTGCTGGACCCGGTTATTATATTTTCACTCCTTGCTTTCCCGCATTTGAGACAAACAGAGAGCCGAGAGTTGTTGGGGATCCCTAGTGAATGCATAACTTGCTTTCATAAGAACCTTACCCTTGCTGCACTCAAAATCAGATGGTACACCAGGTCGGTGCAAGGGATGCAATACCGAACGAACAAAGAATGAGACTTATGAGCATGGTAATGATGCAGCCTCGGCTCACACTCCCCCGGAGTGGTATTGCAGTCGCTCATCCCAGATTGACTGTGGGGAAGAGTTGCTTTTTTCAACTGATTTCTGCGCAGCGCGATCGGCAAAACTCTGGCAGCCGACTACCATTTTTCGACAAAGTATCTGTCCAGCACAAATCATCCCAGAAACATAACCAGCCAACTGTTTGTATATATGCAGCATTGGGCTGAATGTGGCCAGCTGACCGGGACACCAGGGTGATCGGCGTTGACCGCAGCTGAAGGTTCTGCTATCGCTCGCTCGGACGCCTTCTGGCTCAAGGCAACCCAATCAGGAGCTAGATGTATCTCCTGCCTTCTAAGTACAGGTGAGCTTTGGCCATGGCATCTTGTCTACAAAGCTTGTCGTGTATTGGCCTTGACTTGGAAGCCGTCCGCTGGCATTCTCCCCCCATCTGCCTGGACTAAAACCTGTAAGGCTGGCGGCCGCGGCCACTGGCCAGACCTTCTCTCTTGGGATACAACTCCGCGTGCCTGGGCAAAACAACCCACGCACTGATTGTGTTCGTCATCACTGGGCGTCCAGACCATGAACTGTGGATGCGAGAGCAGTGATGGGAAACACTGTACTAGAGAAGTTGTGGAGGTCATGTAGAATTGAGTAATAGAGCGAAACTCCAAAGCCTGTCACCTGCCAGCTCGCTAAATCCCAATGTTGCCTTAGCTGCGACCGACTAACCAGGATGTCGGCTGACGGTGAATAGAAGACCTGTATCGGCGTACTACCCCACTCCAACTGACCAACTCGCAATTTTTGACTCCAATAGGGAACAAATCAGCATGGGTTGATCACACGATTGCCATCCACTGCAGGGAGCGACAAGGACATGAGCGCGATGGCTCCCGGGAGAATTCCTCTCGAAAAGCGGGGAATAGAGTAACAACCAACCTTGACTAGGATTCGGAGTCTAGCGACCAATGAGCTGGACTCCGATGATAGATAAACGTGCTAACAAGCTTGGAGGAGATGGTCGATCGACCATCGATTAGCTTCCATCCTTAGCTCCATCCGGGCCCCTCAGCGCCCTCGGCGATAAGGCCAGTCAACGCGATGCTCCAGCACGCCATCCAACGCCAAAAGACAGAATCAACGTCGGACCACCAGAATTAGTAGACCTAATATAGAAGACGCAAGAGTTGGCCCCAATGATGTTTGGTAGGGCTCTTCAACCCTGAATGATTGCTGCCTGCCACATGGCTGCTGCTCAGACTAAAACCTCGCGCGAAATTCCAGAATTACGCCGGAATATGCACGATCGCCATCCGGTGTCGGGCGCTCCGATGCCACCACTGGCAGTGGATATGACTCGTGGATGAACGGCAGCTTATCAGAAACCTTCACGGTTGGTGACACTGCATCCGCTAGAGCTTCACGGTCGGTCTTGGCCCGCTGGGGTCATGAGCAAGGGAACCAATCTGCTAAGTGTACCCCCCCGATAGGATGGTGTGCTTGACATGCGGGTTGTTATCATTTACGGTGGGACTATCGCCAGACTGCAGCTACTCCTGCCACTTTTGTGGTACCTGCTCAATCGTTGTGACAGATAAGATGCAGGTATCCGCGGAGTCTATGGCCGCTCCTGGGTAATACTTTCGGCCTCGGTGCATATCCCCTACAAAGGCTTGCTCACTCGGTCGCTCTTGCGCCAAACGTTGTCCTCTTCGTTACTCAAGAGGCAGCAGGCATGACTTCCGTCTATCACCCAGAAAACGAGGGCAAAGATGCCATTGAGACTAAGCAAGCCGGTGTCGCCGACTTGGATGCCGAGCTGCTCGAGGAGAATGATGACCTGAAAAGGCAGAATATTGTCGCCGAACAGAAAGAGCTCACTCCTCTCGAGGCCTTCAAATGGAACGTCGAGGGGGACCAATCGCCCTGTGAGCATTGCCTCTCTGTTCTGACACAGGTTGTCCGTTTGCTGACAGCAGCTATTCAGTTCCTGAAGTCGCTGCCTGTGTACCAAACACCGATGATCCTACCTTACCATGCAACAGTCAGTCAACCCTGTCCGGGCGAATCAAAAGTACTGGCCAACTTACTGACGTGACACAGCATTTCGGGCATGGTTTCTGACCACGATATTTGTTATGGTCTTCGCGGCGGTCAATCAGTTTTTCAGTTTGCGATATGTAAGTGCGAACCTCCATTCGTGAGTTGTATCTGGAGTTAACTTTTTAGCCATCCCTCACTGTCCAATATGTTGTCGCTCAGTTACTCGTCTTCCCCATTGGACGAGGATGGGAGAGGCTACCGCGATGGAGGGTGCCACTCGGCAGATTGTCCTTTGACTTGAACCCGGGACCCTTTAGCATCAAGGAGCATGCATTCATTACCATCGTAGGATTCACTAGACGTCCAATGACGTTTGTATCCAAAGGCTGATCAAACCAGTGCGTGAACATCAGTGCCTCAATCGCCTACGCCTCAAGCTCCCTCGTAGCCATCGTTATGCCGCAATATTGGGGCAAGGACTACGGGGCGGGATTCTCATTCCTCTACCTCCTGACGTCGCAAATGATGGGGTAAGTATCCCAGTTGCACTCTTCCACCTGTACATCTGTCTGACAGTTTAGGTTCGGCCTTGCTGGCATGTGTCGGCGCTGGCTCGTGTATCCCGCGGCCTTGATCTGGCCGCAGTCCCTGTCGTCCACGGTCTTGTTCCGTGCCCTCCATGAACCCCAAAACCGGGCACCCGCCAATGGTTGGACGCTGAGCCGGTACAGCTTCTTTGGGTACGCGACTCTGTTTGCCTTTGCAATCTACTGGTTCCCGGACTATATCTGGACGACACTCAGTGCGTTTGCATTCGTCACTTGGATTGCGCCGCACAACCAGAAGGTCAACACTATCTTTGGTGTAAGGCTTCGATACCGAATGCTTCCAGGGGCTCGCTGACATGGGTAGATGAACTCGGGTCTGGGCCTGCTGCCCCTCAGTCTGGACTGGACGCAGATCAACTACGCCGGATACCCTCTCATGACCCCTTTCTACATAACCTGCAATGCCTTTGCCGTGGTAGTCTTTTTCTACCTCTTCCTCTCGCCCATCTTATACTACAAGGACGTCTGGTTTAGCGCATAGTGAGTGCCCAATCATGAATACATATTGAACCTTCCGTTAACAGCGTGCTCAGCCTGCCTTTGCTATCCTCTTCAACCTTCGACAACACCGGAAGCGAATATAATGTGACCCGAGTTGTTGACTCTAACGGGGACTTTGTCCTCAGTAAATACAAAGAGTACTCACCCATGTATCTTTCCATGTCATACACGCTCACCTACGGTTTGTCCTTCGCGGCGGTGACAGCCATCGTGGTACACACCTACCTCTACAACGGATCAGAGATCTGGGCCAAGTTCAAGAACGCTCGTCACGGAGGCGAAGACATCCATCGCCGCTTGATGCGCGCGTATCCTGAAGTTCCGGACTGGTGGTACGGCGCGTTGTTCGTTGTCATGGCGGGGCTAGGAATCCTCACCACCAAGTATTGGGAGACGGGTTTGCCGGTCTGGGGTTTCATCGTTGTGTGCTGCGGAATGGGCGTGGTCCTCATTGTCCCAGAAGGCATCCTGGAGGGAACAACCAACCAGCGCATCTTTCTGAACATCATCACAGAGTTGATCGCCGGGTACGCGTGGCCGGGCAAGCCCATCGCCAACATGATGGTCAAGTGTTACGGGTATAATGCCGTCAAGCACGGGATGGACTTTGCTCAGGACCTCAAAATGGGGCAGTACATGGTGAGTCTACCCGTTCGATCGCAGACTGTAGGTATTAACGGGCTTAGAAAATCCCTCCCCGTGTCCTGTTCTTCGGACAGATATATGCCAGCATCCTCGCCACCATGACGCAGACAGGAGGTAAGAACACGATTACCCATCAATGGACAGAAGCTGATAGAAGGCAGTCCTGCGCTGGATGATGGGCCATATCTCCGGACTATGCGACACCGACAATGCCCAGCGATTTACCTGCGCCGGCGCCAAGGTGATGTACAACGCCAGTCTGATCTGGGGTACCATTGGACCTCAGCGGATGTTCCAGTCCGGGCAAGTCTATCATTCGTTAATGTACTTCTTCCTTATCGGTGTATGTTCGACCTGCTCCTCATATGTTGTATACTTGCTGATAGAAATAGCCCGTGGTGACGGTGATTGTGTACCTGATCTACCGACGTTATCCGCAGAGTTGGGTCAAATATGTCAACGTACCCATTTTCTTCAATGCTGCAGGAAACATCCCTCCTGCTAATACTAGTTCGTTGTCCCGTTCATACTATTCGAGCATGCCCAAGAGTGCTAACATGGCCCAGCCCAATACTCGCTCTGGTTCATCTTCGGGTTCCTGTTCAACTACCTCATTCGCAAGCGTGCCATGGATTGGTGGAAGAAGTACAACTGTGAGTTATACCTCCTTACCCAAGACGCAAATCTCATAGCTAACCATGATAGACCTCTTCCAAGCAGCGATGGACACCGGCACAGCCATCGCCACCATTGTGATTTTCTTCGCCCTCGGATACACGAACACCACCTTCAACTGGTGGGGAAATACGGTGGGATCGAACACTGATGATGAAAACTCGGTACCATGGCTGACGGTCCCTGCCGGTGGTCATTTTGGCAAGGGGCCTGGTGAGTTTTGATAGATATTGCCCATTGGGGCAGATTGTGGTGGGGTAGCATTGATCCAACACTGCCGACGTTCATGTCGTAGTGGAAGATGGTTGCCCCGTGGAATCAGTATAACCTTGATATCACTTGTAGAACCATGAAAATATCAGTCACTATACAATGAGATGATATAATACAAGCTCAGTCGCCTATTGCCCGGAGCAGGTTCATGGAGTAAGGAAAACAAGATACCAGCGCGATGAGTATAGGCGGGGAGCATGGTAGATAAAAAGCACAAGCAGGACATGGAATGCGTTGTCCCCGATAACCACACATCTATATTACTTTCTTTAACAAGAATAGATAACCGCCAAGCAATCAGCACTCAGCATTGATCCGACGGAACCGATTTCAGTGACGCTCTGACAACCACATGGATTGATGTAAGTCTTCCTAGCCAATGAAGAGTTATGCGTCAGCCTCATGCGTAAGTCAGTGACATCAAATTCTCCTAAATGAATTGACTAGTTCAACCCACTTTGATCCCTTATCAATATGTCTGCTCTTTGTATACCAGAAATTTTTGTGTGCCCAACGCCTACCCTCGGATATCCTCGGTTGGGATCGGTCGCAGCCACATTACCGAGCGGCTCGCCGCCGCACGAGCCACAACGCCGAGAGTATCCGCTGTCAAGTTTCGATGGTTTTATCCAGGGCAAGCATCATGATTGGCTCCACGGCATCAGGAACGGAGTTGTGGCTGATGGATCAGAGCCAAGGGAAGTATCCGTAACGGCGAGCGGAAAAAGATGGATCGGGGAGACAAGGCATTGTTGGTGTCTCGGGCTCGGGATGGGTATGGTGCCATGGCCAGAAGGTGATGGAACAGGTATGAAAACCCTGATGGTGGGTGTTTCTAGTATGATAATGGGTCCCTTAGTGAAGTGGGTTCTTTTTTTTCTCTCTTGCTTGCTGGCTAGTTAGTACTATGGGGCTCTTTAGTCACTGATACTTATATCTGGTGGTTGCCATGTCTCTCCCGAAGATGATTGTGAGAAAAGAGTGTGTTGTTTTACTCGGTCTGCAGGGTGCAGTGCTATCGGCAAACCATGGAGCACGTAACCGAACACGCCAAAGAAATCTCTCCGATTCATACCTCCGATAGTGAGGATTATTCCGATGAACATCCCGATCATCCCGACTCCCTGGAACTCGCTCGCATCAACACATACCGTCTGCAGCAACGCGCTACGGTAGGGTCCACGAGAGGTCCTGAGCCTCGCCAGGAATGGCTGCCCATGGGTGCTGGGAAAGAGTATCCGCCTTCGCTTCCTGATCCAGAGAAATATGTCGTCGAGTTCGATGGTGCAGATGATCCTCTGCATCCTTGGAACTGGTCTATTATTCGGAGGTGAGTGGAAGTGCGAGTTGGAATACGTTTTACCGATATAAAGTGCTCATCTCTCATCGCTTGTAGAACTGTCCTAGTCACCATCCTCTGCTATTGTACCTTCGCCACAGCCTTCACCAGTGCCGTCTTCTCTGCAGCAGTCAGCGCTGTGAGTGAGGAATTCCACGTCGGTCGAGAAGTCAGTACCCTCGGAGTCACGCTGTATGTTCTCGGGTTCGCTGCCGGACCGACTATCTGGGCACCCGCCTCTGAACTTATCGGACGACGCTGGCCGTTGTCCATTGGACTCTTCGGATGCGGTATCTTCACCATTGCCTCTGCCACCGGGAAAGATATCCAGACCATCATGATCAGTCGCTTCTTCGCCGGTCTCTTTGCCGCCAGTCCCGTCTCGCTTGTCCCCGCCGTCTTTGCCGACCTGTTCAGCGCAGCGCACCGTGGAGTTGTCATGTCGATCTTTTGCATGGCTGTGTTCATCGGCCCGTTTGCTGCGCCATTCGTGGGTGGATTCATTGCCGCGAGCCCGTTGGGGTGGCGTTGGACTATGTACATCTCGTCAATCATGGTCTTCCTTGCTTTTGTGCTGGTGTTCTTCTTCCTGGATGAGTCGTATGCCCCTGTGATTCTGGTCCGCAAGGCTGCTGTTCTCCGTCGACAGACCCGTAACTGGGGCATCCACGCCAAGCAGGACGAGGTGGAGGTCGACATCAAGGAACTAGTCCGGAATAACTTCACTCGTCCGTTGTCAATGCTTATCACGGAGCCGATCCTGCTTCTCATCTCTCTGTACATCTCGTTCGTGTATGGCCTTATCTATGCCCTTCTTGGGGCATACCCGGTCGTCTTCGATGACGTGTATGGAATGAGCGCAGGCGTGGGAGGACTCGCATTCATCGGTCTTATCCTGGGAGAGCTGATTGGAGGTGTCTTCATCCTCTGTCTGCAGGGATCATATAAGCGCAAGCTGGCGGCGAACGGGGGCAAGCCTATTCCTGAATGGCGTCTTCCGGCTGCGATTGTTGGCGCAGTTGCGTTTGCTATTGGCATGTTCTGGTAAGTAGTCTAATTTGTTAGATACCGTGGTAGACGATGCTAACCAAAACAGGTTCGGTTGGACCGGGTACACGAACAAGATCCACTGGATTGCTCCGACAGCAGCTGGTATTCTCATCGGATTTGGCATTCTGTGCATCTTCCTGCAGTGCTTCAACTATATCGTCGACTGCTATCCCACTTTGTAAGTAACCTCCTGCAACTCATGGCATAGGATGACATAGGACTAACAGAGACAGGGCTGCTTCCACGATCGCGGCAAACACTATCCTCCGGTCGGCGGTGGGCTGCGTCTTCCCGTTATTCTCGCGGCAAATGATGGTCAATCTGGGCGTGCAGTGGGCAGGCACTCTGCTGGGATGTATTGCCGCCATTATGATCCCCATGCCCGTTGCGTTCATGATCTTTGGGCCCTGGATCCGTCAGCGGAGCAAGCTGGCTGCGTCGCCGGCTCGTGATATGGAAAAGACCAGTAATGCTTAATGTTGTTACGAATAAAGATCTGTACATAGAATAGACTAATGATGTTTATGTGTTCATCCGAAGCGGTATTTTGTGCCTCGGGGTCGTTGTTATCAGCCCCCTTGGTTTGATCCTGACGCTGGTCAGTCTGGCAGAGTTCTCTTCTTCCTCCTATTGAGGCAGTTTGTTCGAATTATGATAATTCCTTGGGAATCTCACTAGTAGCTAGAAGAGTCGGGTGTGGAGTTGACTCGAGGTGAGTAAGTGTCCTTCGCCAAAACTTGCTCGCCATGCTGCACTGTTTTTCTGGACCTTCTTGGACCTGGATTAGTTCTTCCACCATGTAACTTGAGCACCGGTGTGGGTGGATTTTCAATGCTGCCCGCCGGGGTTCCCTGCAATACCACATCGGCCCAGCCGTCGGGAAAAGAGGCTTCTCCCCGGGCCAAGCCTGCTCGGGGGGAGGGATCCTGGCCAGCTCGCCATCAAATTCTCCCTTACCAACCTGCAGGGTAAGAAATAAGACTATAGTGCGGTTCCCTGCCATTTACCAATACCGACCGTATTGCAAAATTACGAAATCCGTTAACCACAAGCATCGGTTGTACGTCGGTGAAATCCAAGCCCAGGATGAACCGCTTTGCTGGCGCCTAGTCGAGAACGGTCCCTAACTCGCTGAGTGGGCTTCTCAACCGAAGTACTGATAGTAACTATGTAGGGGGTCCTGGGGATAGCCACGGCTCCCCTGTCCGATAGCGTAGGCGCCATTAATTTGACTAAAGTACGGACGGCTACAGTCTCGCCTCTGGGGGCATGCCTTTTCAGCATTCGACTGAGAAGGCTTATCTCGTCTCTGCCCTCCAGCACCCCCTAAGACCACGGAGCAAGAGTCGCAAGTCAACCACCACAACTTGGCATCAGCCTCAAAACTCCTCCTATTACTCATGGCTCCCCAACTATCGGAGTTGCCCCCAGAGTGTGAGCCATTATTACCGCCGAGTGGCCCATCTGATTGTGACCAGCCTACTGCCAGAGTCCCCCGCCTACGAGCAGACCCCCAGCGTTTTCTCCTGCCACTCATCTTTGCCTCAGTGGTGGCAGCTGATTTCGGAAACTATCTTTCATATGCTCCTCAGATCGCCATTTTCGAATCCATCATATGTCGTCGGTTTGGCGCAGACAGTCATGCCCTGGAAGTAGGCGCGGGATGCAAGTCGCCGGAGGTGCAAGCGGAACTAGCCCTTGTCAACGGGTGGAAAGACATGTTTGACCAGCTACCAGGGATCCTGTTGGCCCTGCCCTATGGTTTCCTGGCTGACCGAGTTGGACGGAAACCCATCCTCTTGCTCAGTCTTACCGGCCTGCTAATGGAGGAATTGGCCATCCGGGTGGTATGCTGGTGCAATACCGTTCTCCCGCTGCGGACTGTCTGGGTGACCCCGATCTTTCAACTCGTGGGCGGGGGTCCTCAGCTATCAACAGCCATGGCCTATGCCATGATTACTGATCTGGTGCCTGTTAGCAAACGGTTTGCACTCCACCAGCGGGATTAGATTTCTATGGACTTGCTAACCGAACTACTAGTGCGTCTGTTTTTTTCCTCATGGCTGCCGCTGTCCTACTAGGAGAGATCCTGGCGACCCCCCTCAGTGCCTTCTTAATGTCCTGGAGCCCGTGGGTTCCCTCGCTACTCGGTGTAGCGATCCAGTCACTGGGTCTCCTGGGGACGACATTTCTGCCCGAGACGCATCCTCAGAAAACATTTCACGCGGAAGAAGGGGAAGGTGAAGGTAACCAGGACGATGCGATTGCTCATTCTGCCCCGACCCGTCTCTTGACGACCACGCTACGCAGCCTGTGGGATCAGGCCAGAAGTTTCACCGTCAACGCACGGTGCCTCAACTTAATTTGCATCGTATGCTCCTTTCTTCTAGCCAGTATTGGTCGTCAGGCATTACAGTTGATCATTCAATATGCTTCGAGACGCTTCTCCTGGAGTATCGCTGGGGCCAGCTACCTCATCACGGTCAAGGGCCTCATCAACCTCCTCACTCTTCTGGTTCTGTTGCCAAAACTGTCGGACTGGTTGCGTAGACACCTGTCATTTTCCCCGGTTCTCACTGACCTTCGAGTCGTGCAGTGGAGTGCATGGATCCTAACCCTAGGGATGGCGCTGATGGCCATTGCAAGCCAGCCGCCGCTGTTTGTATTCGGAGTATGCCTACTTGCATTTGGTTGGGGGTTTTACTCAGCACTCAGAAGCTTGGCTACAGCTCTGGTTCTGCCATCTCAGGTTGGTGTACTGAACACGGCCATTGGTCTATCACAGAGTATCGGGTCAATGGTCTCAGGGCCTATCCTGGCGGCTGCGTTTCAACGCGGGGTGCACCAGGACGGATTTTGGATGGGCTTACCTTATCTTCTAGCTGCTGTTTTGTTTTTCTTTGCGAGCTGTCTGACCTCTGTTGTTCGCATCATGGACGAGGAACCCATACCATAGGCGATACGCGGGTCAGTATAATACACAGTACTACATAGTTCATAACATGTTTCCTAGATTAGATCTCCAGTCAATTTACATTCCAAACTCACGCCTCCGTAGTATTCAGCTCGTAAAACCTTGAGTCCTTCCATTTTCAATATTTCTATCGCTCAGCCTCATTCGTTCCCCAAACTTCATCAAGATAATCGGGACCGGCGCCATTGCCAACGCAATAAAGGCCAGTAGACTATTCCCCCATCCAAGCCCCATGGTGTCATACATTCGGTGCCCTCCAAGTGGCAACAGTGCACCCACTAAACTTCTCAGCAAGTTGCTCGCTGCGAGGGCTGATGCCGAATGTATTGGGAATGCATTTACCAGATAGATCTGCACAGGCTGAAAGATGCCCATCATCCCGAAGCCAAACACGCCGAGACCCACCAAAGGCACAACTGGAAATAACCCGGCCTGTAGTGACCAGCCGTACCACAGGAGACCGATTGGTGTCAGAAGGCTAGCTGGTATCATGGGCCATAACCAGCTTTCTGGTGGCAATGTTTCGTCTGGTGCACTTAGTCTTCCTTTCTTTCTCTCAGCAACCTTATCAGATGCGTAACCGATGGAGAATATCCCTGGTTCAGGGGTGATCAATATTAATCTCAAAATGGTTCCTTGTCTGCAATACGACAGGGTGCACAGGGGGGTCTACAAGTGCACCAAGAATTGAGAGGCTGGGGTGAACCGGTGGAGAGAAGGGGTAGCAGAAGTGAATGCTTGGCGTAGGAAGGAATCAAGGTTTCATCATACCTAATATTGTGCCTATCCCATCCCCAAGATAAACCAGCCCGGACAGGCCTGTCGAGAGATGGTACACATCTTGGAAAATGTATGACAGTGTGGTAAAAACCAGGTATTGGTATCCATAGACTACAGCCACGTCAAATGCAAGCATCATGACAACCGGGGAAGTCAGGAGCATCTTTAAAGGGCGCACAAGAGCATAAAAAAAAACCTCATGTTGCGATTTCGGTGTAGCTGAACGTGACCTGAGATCACGATCTCCCGTCTCTCTTCGTAGGCGCCGTGCTTTTCGTTCCAGCAGTATGGGGGCATACGTTTCACGAAGGGTCACGATTGACAATATCGTTAAAACAGCCATCTACATTTACCCAAACGAGTTCAGTGTTTGATCAGTCCTGGAGCTATTCACATATATAGACACCCCTTACCGGAATAGTTATGACCCAGAAGATCCATCTCCAACCAACATTTTCACTGAGATACCCTCCAGCGATAGGGGCAAAAACCTGCAAGCCATCGGAAATTGGGTCAGTTACATGGCAAACAAGATGTTTTTGGTAAAGGAAGTTTCTACCGGAGCCACCAGAGATCCGAGTCCCCAAATCGCCATCGCAGTCCCCATTTTCTCGGGAGCCATTAGGTCCCCAATTGAGCCCCCTCCCAGGGCGAGGGGTGTCACTCCAGCACAGCCGGAGATTAACCGGAAGACAAGAAACATTCCCACATTAGTACTCAGTGCGCATCCAATTGTCGCACCGAGGAAGAGCACGTTCGACACGTTATAACTATGCTACGCCCATATATCTCCGACATGGGGGCAGCGATAAGCGGGCCTAAAGCATATCCAATGACATAGATTGATACTACAAACGATTCCAACTCCGCGTTGTCGGAGCCTAGTGACCTCATAACATCGGGGACTGCAGGGGCCAGCATGGAGGAGCCTAGAGACCTAGAGCGACAATATTAGCTGCAGAAGGAATAATCGGAGTACAACAGTGGTTAACATTGAAACCACCAAACTACGACCTTCTATGCAATAGTCGGTGGGGACCCGGGTGGCGCGTGAACTGGCAGCATATAGAAAAGCTCATACTTACGTGACGAACGTGAGCAGCGATATCACGACGATGTGGCACCATCGATACCAGAAGCTCCAGTTCATGGGGTTTGAAGGATCAGCGTCACCATCCCAGTCGACCTCTGTTGGGTTCGCCACTGCCGCACTGTTGCTCGCGACGGTTTTGGGAGACGTGGAAAGGGGCCGTGCCGCAGGGTCGGCCAAATCGCACCGCGCCATTTCTCTTTCTGGTAGGTTCAGAATGAGTGTTTGGGGTGGAGATAATGGGAATGCAATTCGTATACGTACTATAATTGATGGTCTCAGATTCCTAGGAGCTACGCGTGTCTAAATACCATCCTGTGATTACTCTGGGAGGGGCTTTTGCGAAATTCGCACTCGGTAGCCACCATTGCGACTAGGTAGCTCGGGAGGTGGTAGAATTATGGAAAGTATACGCGCTGTATTGTGGCTGCTCGCGATGCCCTACAGGGATTAAGTCTTCCCAACCCCACTAGTTAAGTAGTTGCTGCCTTGTCTCTTTGTTATCAAAGTCATGAAACCCGTTTCTTGCCCGCCGGAAGACCTACGGTTTGTGGAAACCATCCAGCCCCCCACCAGACATGGATCGCTTCTTAGCGTCTGACTGCACTTCCCTGATTGGAATTAGGGTCCAATATGATACGATTACGATTTTTTCAAAGCACCAATCCCGGAATAAATATGATTATAGGCTCATGGTTTCGTGATACGCGCTCACGGCATTTTCACTTTGATTGGTACATCGCACGAACTATTCAATAGCTGTGTTACATTGCATAAGCAGGGAGTTAGGGACCCATCCACCAGGGCCATGCGTTCGCAATCTAATATATAGTGCAGGTCATATCGGGGTCCTGCCCTCATAGCCATAAAGAGCTTCTTCTGACGGCGCTAAGAGAAATAGCACGTTCACTTCCGTTTTCGGATTGGGCATAAGTATCCCAGGTCCGGCTAGGCACCTCCCCCAGGGCCCCGACTCTCTATATTTTCTACTGATAATCAGCACGTTCCGAATCATTTCCCTTGAGACTAGCACGTGCTACCGAGCCTCATATACTAAGAAAGTTGAGGCCTGGGTGCTCATCCACTCAAAACCGCGCAGGTTAGCCGTGTGGCCTGACTGTGGGTGCAAATACACTACAGTAGTACCACCCAAAGTGTACGCTATCGGCTGGGGTGATTTCCCCTAACATCAATTGCATACAGTGTGGATGTGGTCGCGGTCCAGGCAATGATTTTGGACCTGTATAGTGATACAGTCTTAAATTGTATATTTGTATTTGCATTTTTTGATTACCTCCATAACCTTGTATTGTGCAAATACAGACTTTCTGCGATACGTTTGTTGTCCAATGGACCTCTGCTACTTTTCCATGAAATGCAACTCTAATCCCTACCCGGTGTAACTATTATTGCACCGTAGAAAGTATGGTTAATTCTGAATATTTCCCTAGAATCACAAATCTAACAATCGTCCTACCAAGTTACTTATTTCAATACATAGCCAATTTCTGTCCACGTCCTCATTCTTATCCCCACTAATTTCAGCACTTCTCTTGCGTAATATCTATTATTTCTAATTCAATGATGGCAAAGAACGCCCACTAGCCTAGACCATATTTAGACTACCGGGGTTGCTTTGAGTCACAGTAGCGTAAACTAATGCGTATGGGAGGAGTTTCTCTCTGTTGTGGTTAGCTCTAATGTACTCTGTATGAAAGTTAACCCCGTACCTCTCTGAACTAGGCTACGGCTCGTTCGTCTGCCAATACATCTTATAGGTCAAAATTGTGCAATATCATCCTTACATAATGACAGTTGGGGTGGGTATGGGACAGAATGAGAGGGCATAGAGCGATGCCCAATTCTCTGGAACATTTCCTATACGGAGTGAACATAATGCGGCTGCGTTTGTCGCCTCCTATATAATAGGCAGTCAATACAACGCAAGGGCTTTGACTTCCGTACGTTCAGACTGATGTTGACTTTAGAACATGTTAATTGGAAAGGTCCAGTCGCTACAATTTGGTACTAACATTGATGGGTACTTGTTCAAGGCGTGAAATTTACTTCTCTAAGTGAGCTGTGTCTATAGCCGCTGGTCTATCGATCGAGGTTCTTTTTCAAAAGGACTTAAAGGCAAGTTAACTGGCTCCAAACCCCCGCCGAGGGCATGGGCATGAGGGTGAAGATTATAACAGGACATCTATGCCCGTTGCGTTTATGAACTCTGGGCCGTAAGTAGTTTTTCCTCCGACACGGTCGTAATGACGTCTGTTTGATCTCCCATGTGGCGAGTGTACCAAGTTTTATTGGTATGTTCCTATTTCGGCAATCGGTTCGGATCATCATGGCCATATGAGTCAAAGAAGCTGCGAGGTGGTAGAGTTTGTGGTGGTCATCAGCTGCAGGGAGACGAAAATATATATCCACCAAGGTCATCATGAACTACTACTTAAGTGATAGGCAGTTCAAGCCACTCCGCTGTCTCAGCCACTGATTTATGACGAAATTGACTGTATAAAGAGGAAGAGTAGTAAATGAGGATGCATAGATCAATCGTGAATGGGAACCCCCTCCGAAGTGGTTGCTGAATTGAGATGGTCAGCGTGCATGGGACACGGCAGAGAAAGACTGACGGGATCCACTTTGGCTTGCACAGGCTGATCCTTCTCGCCCCCAATCCATTGAATTCAGGCGCTGGCCGACTTTAGCTCCCCCACGTACGATGATGATCAGAGTGGCCGGGATTGCTGATTGGAAGGCAGAAAGAACACCTAAATTGCGCCTCAACACAAGCCCCCCGCTAGTCTAGATAACACAGAGTCAAAATGTCGATTTTAACCACCTCCCCCACTTGAATGGAGCTCAGTTCTTCTATTTCTGTGTCACTCTGCTCCCCTATTGCGAGTGAACCCATCCATCGGTTATCTTCATCATCGCTGTTAACGGAATCACTGCAATCATGCCCCCGTTCGAGAAGCTGAGGAAAATGCATAGCCCTTTCCCGGGCTCGTTTCGCAGTAGGTTTATTCCCGCTCTCGATCATCGCACAGCGACATTGGCTCTGAATTCTCGACTTGGCACAAGAGACGGTGACTGACCAACGCCTCATGCAGGTGAATGTAACAAAGCCGCCCGGATTCTAGACGCCTTTACGAACCCATTGAACCCGGACGGCCGCGACAGCCTCATTCCCCCGAAAGTCCTCGGAGCTGCCAAGGCAAGTGGCATTACCACGGTCGCAAAACATCCTTACGCGAATGACTGACCAGCCAAGGGCAGGGCTTCGCAATTTTCTCCGTCTCAAAGCTGGGCATCGTTGGATCTGTACGAATGGGCTCGGGCATTTTAATCGCGCGCCTCGAGGACGGCGACTGGTCCGCTCCTTCAGCCATCCTGACAGCCGGAGTCGGAGTAGGATCGCAGCTGGGCGTGGAGGTGACCAATTTCGTCTTCGTCCTCAACACAACCAGCGCCGTTCGCACATTTGCCCAGCTGGGGAGTTTGTCTCTGGGCAAGACTGCTTCATTTGCCATGGGCCCGTCGGGAAGATTTGGCGAAGTCAACGGAGTGGTCAGTGCCGGTGGGATGGCGGGCATCTTTGTCTACGGCCATAATCAAGGTTTCTTTGGCGGCTTCAGTACGGAAGGGAGCATGATATTCGAACGCCGCGGCGCAAACCAGAAGTTATATGGGAAGAAGATCAAGGCGCGCGATTTAATCGAGGGCCAGTTCCCACCCCCCGAGGAGGCGGACGAGTTGATGAACGTCCTGCGCTCCGAGCTGTTCGCGCCTCGACCGGAATTGTGCGCTACCTCTTCGGCTTCCACCAAAGGTTCCATTTCTTCCGGACGGCCATCGCAGTCGTCTGCCGGCACAGACATTCAGAAAAAGCCAATTGAGATGCCTGCTGATGAGATCGTTCAATTGCCCGCCGAACTACCCGCCGAATTCATCGCTGAGCTCCCAGCAGAGGTGGTGCCGGACATCTACTACGACAAATCGGTCGGCTCCTCGGAGACGCTGCTGCCAGAGTTGCCATCCGAGACAGCCTCGGTGCGTCCAGCAAAGAGCTGATTGTGACGGAGGAGAGGGATAGTATTTCTGCGAATAGTCCGAAAAGTCGATTATATTCCAAGTGAACATCACCTCGATGTTTCCATGTTCGAGACGCAAGGACTGACTTTACAGCACGGTCGCGGCTGAAGAACCTACGGTGAAAAGTCACGGCTGGTCCCGTTATGACGTCTCCTCACGGTAGCAAGTGCCGTTGACGATATGGAAACGACCAGGAAAGGGCCCAAATCGCGCCGCTGGCTGTTGTTGTTGGTGTTGGCAGGTCTCTATAACAAACCACGTCCTCAAAGAGGACACACAAGGGTGGCCGTACCGAGGAATCTAGCTCGGGCTGGAATAGCGCATGGGAAGGTTGGTGGCGCATGAAACTGGCACAGAGCA
Source organism: Aspergillus niger (assembly GCF_000002855.4). NCBI lineage: Eukaryota > Fungi > Ascomycota > Eurotiomycetes > Eurotiales > Aspergillaceae > Aspergillus > Aspergillus niger. The sequence goes on along the minus strand of NT_166531.1, from coordinate 143,499 downwards.
GCGATCAAGACAAATCGCATTAGTATTAGCATCGTAACTAGCAGAGAAGATAATCAAAGCCATATGATTGCGGGGTGCGGAGTAGGTAGAGCTCAGTGATGAATGCTGGATGGATTGAATCCAAGGCGTCGTCGGTGAGGATCTGCTGACGCGACCGGGTGTTTCTCTTACTTTCTGTCTGTGTCTCGGACCGCGCCCGATCGCTCTTTCTCTCCCGCCTCGTGTTCTGCCAACAATCCATCTAAAATCTTGAGGGGATGGCGATGTCGCAAAATGGATGATTTATCCCACCCGGCGCAAGCAACTGCATCATCCCAGACCACGTATCCCCGTAGCTGCATCCCCTGCAATCGCAGAAAGCTCCGATGCGACCGGAAATTTCCCTGCGGCCGGTGTGTGAAGGGCGGCGAGCAATGTGTCTTTCCGGGTCCCAAGCGAGCGCCCCGACAGCTCAAACGGCCTCCCATCGCGGAGGTGTTGGCCCAGCTGCGACAGCTAGAGCAAGAGGTCCAGCTCCTGCGCGCTCAAGCTCAGCAACCCGCGGAGGCTGGAGCGTCTCCACTCGGCCATCCTCTGGAGGAGGCCGCTGGTCCACTGGAGCCAGGCGAGCGGGAAGGCAGGCTAGTTGTCAAGGAAGGTAAGAGTCGTTATGTGGGGGATGCTCCCTCGGCTGTGCTGGGGGATAAGGTTAGATCAACTTTCCTCGTCTGATACTTGTTCCTTCTCCCAACAAGAGCCCTGACGGGTGTGTTCGTGACTATTATAGATCCGAGAACTACAGGATATCTGTGATGCATCATCCTCCGAGGATGAACTGGAGACCCCAGAGACATCCGGCTTGCACTTCGCCAGTAGCCTCGGGGGCAACTGGCGCAATCACAGTTTACGGGACACCTATCTCCAGCCAGATCAGATGCAGCGCTTATGGCAAGTCTACCAAGACAATGTGGCACCGTTACTCGCCGTTCTACATGTACCTTCCGTGGAGATCATGGTACGCGAAGAATCCGAGAACATCAATCCGGACCCTGCCCGCGAAGCACTCATTCTCGCCGTCTGCTTCGCTGCCATCGTAACCATACCCCCAGACCAGTGCATGACCTTGGTGGGTATGGATTGCGAAAAGGCCATCCAGAGCTATCAGCTCGCCGTGGACCAGGCGTTGGTACGAGCCAACTTCATCAAGTCCCAGAATATCTGCGTCTTGCAAGCTGCGGTGATCTTCTTGCTCTGTCTCCGTTGGAGAGGCGATGCGAGACTCGTCTGGGCGGCGTCTGCCGTTGTGGTTCGCGTGGCTCAGGGACAGGGCATTCATCGCGACGGTCAAAGCCTTGGACTCAGCCCATTTGACTCGGAAATGCGACGTCGCTTATGGTGGCACATCTGTCTTCTGGATATGGTGTGCTCTGAGGAGCAAGGGACCGACACCCAAATCCAGCCAGGCATGTTTGACACTCGTCTCCCCCATAACATCGACGGGGCAGATCTGGACCCATCCATGACCGAGCTGCCACCGGAGAAGACTGGTGCCACCGATATCACCCTCCTCATAATCCAGTGCGACATCATCTCGGAACTTAACTGGCCGAATCGGCGTAACGGTGGTGCAAGAGATGCACAATCCACCGCTGATCAGGAACCGCTCGTTACCACTGTAGCGAACCGTCTGGAAGGTCGCTTTTTGCAACACTTGGACATGAACATCCCAATTCAATGGGTATACGCCATGATTATCCGGCTTACCCTGTCAAAACTGTGGCTATACGCCCATTACAACAAAATGGCCAGCCATGAGTCTCGATCCGGATGGTCGCAAGCCGCCTGCGATGATGCCTTTCAAGCGGCCGTCGAAACGATCAAATTCACCATTCTGCTGCATACGAACGAGAGTACTTCGCAATGGGCGTGGCTATGCAAGACCTATAAGCAGTGGCACACGGTCGCGTTCATCCTCGCGGAGCTGTGCAACCGCCCTATCACGGCCGAGACCGACCATGCCTGGCAGGTGGTGACGGAGATCCAGCGGCAATGGGAACAAGATGGCTCGCCCCAGAGTGTCATGCTCCGGAAGCCCCTCAAGCGCTTGATGCAACGGACGGCATCGACCAGGGCGGCCAAGATGGGGATATCGCCAGGCTCCTCACTGGGCACGGAGGTTAAGGATGATGATAGCATCGGGTCGGGTTTGATGTCCTTTAATACAAACCCTCTGCCAGGTATGGATTTCTCTCAGGTATCCCTGGGTCAAGGATCTCTTCCCCCGGATGCGTATTCACTGGGGATGGCTGGTTTTGGTGTTTCGGGCATGGAGTGGCTGTGGGAGCCATTGCTGTGACGGTCGGGCTCCCGACCGAGGTTGTCTTTGGACGAAGTGTTTGGTCGGCGTAAATCAAATGTAAGAAATAACTCGAGATGTAAAGACCAGTACCATTTCTGTACAGAGAAATTTACCGTCTATGTAGTTTATGGTGATAAAAGAAAGCGGTCCTGAAACATGGCGACCGTGAACATCTCTAGATGTGTCACGGTCGGGGCGGCGATCCACCCTCGGGATTGAAATCAAACCCGACCCTCGCCCTCTTTTAGTCAGGAATGGATGCCCTTTTGACTAACCTCGGGGCCACGCAAGGCCGATTTACAAGGTGGTTTATGTCATTCACCCCTCTACGCAGTTGAAGTCGAACGCGATGGGTAAGAGATGTGTAAAAGCCCTAGTAGATGCGAGAAGCCCGTCATGGTCAGCTGCTGTGGATGGTCCGACAGACATATAATGGAAGCCCGCCCCGGGCCAAAATCCCCCAGCATCATTCCTCCATTATCAGTACTACTTCAACAGATTAAAAAGCAACAAAAGCTCTGAATACTACTATTATTTACCTCGCAAGCAAAATGTCTAAGATCATCACTGTCTTCGGTGCCACCGGCCAGCAGGGCGGATCCGTCATCCGCACCATCCTCAACGACCCGGAGCTGTCCAAGCAATTCAAGATTCGCGGTATCACTCGCGATGCCAGCAAGCCAGAAGCCCAAGCTTTGGCTAAGCAGGGAGTTGAAATCAGAAATGCAAGTCTTATCTTTCATCCTGCCTCGAATCCCGCTCTAACAGACCATCTAGGCGGACCTGAACTCTAAAGAATCGATCCGGAGTGCCCTCGAGGGTAGCCACTCTGTCTTCCTAGTCACCATTCCCGCCTGGGGTGTTCCTGGCTCCGATGCAGAATTGGTTCACGGGAAGAATGTCGCCGACGTGGCTAGGGAGTTGGATGTTCAGCACTTGATTTACTCGTCTCTGCTTAATGTGACAAAGACAACAGCCGGACGTCTCAAGAATGTCCATCACTTCGATCATAAGGCCCAGGTGGAGCAGTATATTCGCTCGCTGGGAGTGCCGGCGACCTTTGTCTTGCCGGGCTATTTCATGACCAATTACACTGCTGTTGGTCTGTTGCGGAAAGGCGAGAACGGGGTGTGGACTGTTGCGTATCCTGTTGGGAAGGAGGCCAAGTTTCCGTTGATTGATATTGCGGCTGATATGGGTATGTCGTCTTTAGCTTTTTCATTCAGTTAGAGTGTCCTGGCTAACGCATAATGAAGGCAAATATGTCGCTGCATCTTTGAAGAACCGGTCCGAGACACTCGGTGCTCAGATCCTAGTGGCGGAAGACTACTATACGCCTACTCGCATCCTGGAGGAGTTTGAACAGGTGACAGGACAGAAAACGCAGTTCGTTCAGGTAGACTCCGAAACGTACATGTCTTTCATGCCTGGTCCGATTGGCCAGGAAATGCTGGAGAATCATCTCTTCATTGGAAACCCGGGTTACTTCAATGGTCGCAGTCTCAACGAGAGTAAGGATTTAGTGGCTAAGGCCGGGTACAAGCTCACCAGCTGGAAGGAGTTCCTCCAGCAGAATAAGGCTTCATTTGCTTAGTCTACCGATTTTGGTTCTTTCGGGTTGGTCAGAGCTCCGCGGTCTGGTTTTGTACTTATTCAGAAAGGGATTAGCCTGAATCTTGTGTAAGCATAATACCTTAATTAGAGTAACTGTCTGGAAATGGATTGGTTCAGATCGTTTTCATCGGTTGTTAGAGCGACAAATCTCGTAATTTGGACAGCTGGTGGCGATAGTGGGGATACTTGAAGCCGGTCCGGATGTTGTCTAGCCTGATACCTACAATTTGAGTACTGCACCTGCATCGTTATCGGAGATGATCTTCTAGACCTCAACGTCAGCAGCTTCCTTGGTCTGCTTGGCGACGAACGGCCTGCATCAGACCAATTGAGCGGGGCGGGCTATACAGAGCACGCCTTCACATCCCGCCTTGATGCCATGCCTGCAGGTCGCCGATAAGACGTGGTTGAACGCACTTTCCTCCCACAATCCCAATGTTGCATGCTTTTTATATCCATTCGGAACCCGAATATACTGTCGATTCTTTTATGGTTATTCGTCGCCATTGTAGAATTTATGTGAAATGGAGACACCCGAGGATAGCAACAAAGGCCCGATCGATAGGATCTCATCTGTGAACGAGCACCTATCGGTTGAGATCCGACCGGAGGATGAGACGGCACTGGTATTGTTTTTACCACGCAACATCGTGGATGTGCTCAATAGCTGACCAATTTCAGGTATGGAGGCTCGATTGCTTCTTCCTTGTCGTGGGGTTCCTGGGATATGCATTCAAGTACCTGGACCAAACGAACATTGTTAGTATCCGCAACGATCTGAAAAGGGATATGCACTTATGCTTGGCAGAGCAATGCCTATGTTTCCGGTATGGAGACAGATCTTGAGCTCTATGGGAATGAATACAATTATTTCACGACCTTCTTCAAGTAAGTCGTCACCCCTGCTTATCGCTAATGCTGACTCCATCAGTATCGGGTACATGATTATGCTTTATCCCTCGTGCATCATCATTTCTCACATCGGGCCATCGATATGGCTGCCAGCATGCGAGGTGAGGTTTCCCTACACGTAGTTGATTCATGGTTGACCAACAAGGATAGGTGTTGTGGGGTATCCTTACCTGCTGCTTATCCACAGTCACGTCTGCTAAGCAGGTATTTCCCCCAGCTTCTGGACATGCTTCGGCATAGCTAATTGGCTAGGTGTACGGCTTGCGTTTCCTTATTGGCTTCTTCGAAGGTGCGACGTGGCCTGGCTATTTTACCATTATCAGGTATGTCTCGGAATGCTCTCTGCAAGTTGTGAATACGACTAATGACAATGATCAAAGCCAATGGTATCTCCCCCATGAGATGGCCTTGCGTATGAGCCTATATAACATGGCCCAGCCAGTTGGGGCTATGCTTTCTGGCGCCATGCAGGGCGCAATGTCTACCAACCTGGAAGGTGTTATGGGGCGAAGTGGCTGGCGATGGGCTTTCATAATAAACGTATGTCTCGCTTTGTTGTATGCCCGTGTTCATATGACTGAACGAGAAATATTATGGATAGGGCGTTTGCACAATCTTCATCGCTTTGTTGGCCTTCATCATCTTACCTGGCTTTGTGAGAAAATCCAACTCTTCTGATGGGATACCTGCTAATGGGCATAGCCTGAAAGGCAAAACCCATTGTCGAAGATCTATCTCAGGCCACAGCATATTAGTAAGTAGAGATCAAAGGAGGTATCAAACAAATGGCTAACCAGATACAGAGACTGCTATTGCACGCACACGCCGCGTGGGCCGGAAACCGCAGATCGGCATCCAAGTCAAAAGCTTTCTGCGCTGTTTCAGATTCTGGCATCTATGGCTGTTCGCCAGTATGAGTCACTTCATGCTATCATATAGTCAATAGCTAACATTGTTCCAGTTGCTTGGGCCATCGGCACCGGCACAACGCCAACGAGCTACTTCAACCTCTGGCTCAAGTCGTTGAAGAACCCTGACGGAACTGCCAAATAGTATGCGTTTCACCCCATTGTCTGCATCCAAGTCTAATTCGGTGTAGCTCTGTGGCCATGCTCGATTACCTTCCGATCGCTGGTCAAGCAATCCAACTTGTTGCTGAGATCCTTTTCAGCGGTTTCAGTGACTATTTCGGAGTCAGGCTGCCGTTCCTTCTCTTGCATGCGGTAAGTCACACCAGAGAAGTCACTTGTTGGTACTGACCAAGTACTAGGTAATCAACATTGTATCTTTGATTATCCTGACGATACAACCGAGCAATGAGCACACATATATGGCTGGGTGGTATATGGATTATGTCGGAGCGTAAGCCTCCCCTATCGATAGGCACAGGAAACCCAGCTGACGTCTACTGTTTAGGGTTTCGACAATGCTTTTGTGTGCGTGGGCATCTGCCCATCTGGAGACGGAGCCGCAAGTCCGCACCGTCTTGTTTGCCACCGGAACTCTCTTCTCGTACTTGCTGAGTGCCTTCCTTCCCATAGCTGCATACCCAGCATCGGAAGCTCCTCACTGGCGCATTGGAGCAAAGCTATACCTCGGCCTTTCGTGCTTGGCAGCGGTGTTGTTTGTTTGCATCCATTTTGCCTTCAAGTGGGAAGAACGGCGGAAGGCGAAGACACGTCGGGTTGACGACTGGAATGTGACTGCAGATGAGGATAGATTTAGTGAAGGCACAGTGGCTTAGTGGTAGCATGCATATTCAGAATAGCTGGAAAAACCAGCCTGTGAGAGGCGTGGCAGCCTAGGAGTTGACATGTCAATGACGACGCCTATCGATCCTTGGCCCCTGGAACATTAACCACTCACGCGGACCGCCATGGCTATTTTCTTCGGCTTTCGGCGTTTAAATATAGCTGCGAGAGACTATCTCCAGTCTACAGGGCTTGGCCAGTCATATCGCTACTTTACACGTAGTAGCTTAATGCTTAACGCCGATTTCCGATTCTTGAGCTTTCCCCGCAAATGCAAATCTATCCATTAACACACTTTCTTCTGTTATGACTTGATAAAAGCATCTATGACCTCGAAAAATGCTCGCAATGTCGCCATCGATACCAAATTTGCATCATTGCCTTGATCATACTTTAGACCCTACGAATTTCCTTCAAAGCAAGAGCACTCCCTTCAATGTAGCTAACGGGATAGTTGCAACGTCCTCGGGATGATGGCCGACGACGACACTGTTAAAGGCTTGGCCGTTGAGGCAGAAAGCTCCCGGACCGATGATACCGAGTTGACTCCACAGGAGCAGCGACGGGTTATCCGTCGGGTCGATGCCCGATTGATTGTCATGCTGGGGTTCCTGCACACCGTGTCGCTGATTGACCGGGGGAACCTGTCTACTGCAGCGGTTGCGGGAATGGAGAAGGAATTGCACCTCCAGGGCAATCAATATGTGAGGTTGTCATTGCTCGAGCACCATCTCAATACTAACAGGATCGTGCAGAATGTCATTGCTGTCGTGTTCTTTCCTCCCTACATCTGCCTGCAGATGCTCGGACCAGTATTTATTCGCAAGCTGGGCCCGAAGCTCTTCCTAGCGGGCATTTGCTTTATCTGGGGTGTTAGCATGGTAAGCAATCTTCCCTAGACGCTCCTCCTGGACAAGAGCTAACATGTTAGATGTGCGGTGGCTTCGTTCATAACTGGGCCCAGCTAGCTGGCATCCGAATCATTATCGGAGCCTTAGAAGCAGGGTTCTTCCCCGCTGCTGTCTACTTGATTGCTACCTGGTACACCCGTTATCAGATGCAGAAGCGATTTGCCATCTTCTACCTTCTCGGCTGTGTAGCCTCAGCATTTACCGGCATTCTATCCTATGGTATCACCTTCATGGTACGCGTGGCCCCCCCTCCCTGACCGTTCCTCTACTAACGATCGGCTCAAACAGAATGGTCTAGGCGGCCTCACAGCCTGGCGCTGGATCTTCGTCATCCAAGGCCTCATCACCTGCACCCTTGCAGCCATAAGCTACTTCGTTCTAATTAATTTTCCGGACCGCATGCGATCAAGCAAGAGTCGATTCCTCTCGCACCGGGAATACGACTTCATCACTGATCAGATCAACGCCGACCGCGGCGACGTCAGACTCGAACCGTTTGATCTTAAGAAGTACCTTGTCGCTGCGCTGGATATCAATATTTGGGGGTTTGGACTGGTCTATTTCTGTACCACGACCACCGCTTACTCGATCGCATATTTCCTGCCTCTTATCTATAGAGAGGGGATGGGATTCTCAATGGGAGCGTCATTGTGTCTTTTCGCTCCGCCGTACGTGGCTGCGGGGATCACCATGTTCGCGACATCCTGGATTGGGGATAAGTATCGGATACGAGGGCCAATTATCGTTTTCAATGCCATGCTGGCTTTGATTGGGCTGCCGTTGATGGTCAGTTTCCCTCCATATTAAGGGCATAGTAGGCATCGCTGACAGGACTAGACCTTCACAAAGGGCAACGGGCCCCGACTGGTTGGGTGTTTCCTTACTACGATGGGAGCCAACTCGAATGTTCCTGCTGCTATGGCATATCAGGTAGGATCTTACCTTCGAACTAAGCTATACCATCAATGCTGACTCCCTCCAGGCCAACAACGTCCGCGGCCAGTGGAAGCGAGCAGCCTGCAGCGCCATCTTCGTCGGTCTCGGTGCATCGGGCGGCATGGTTGGGTCTCTGGTCTTTCGGTCCCAGGATGCCCCAGAGTACCGGCCGGGGATGCTTACATGTATTGGGATGCAGGCTGCCGCGATAGTGTTGGTGGGGTTGTTGACGATTCGGTTGTATCTGCGCAATTGTCGGGTTGATCGGGGAGAGTTGGTCATTGGGGATCTGCCGGGGTTTCGGTATACTTATTAGTTTGTCTACAGGCCACGTAGTAGTGAGATTAAAGGAATGTTGTCTCTGTTCCATGCCAGAACTAACTGATATTATGCTCGACAAAGAAAATTGAACCTCATATGATAGCGAACCAGATCGCTCTATAAATCTCTAGTCGTCTAATGCAATGCATGTATGCTTAACCATCCAGATATGCATTCAAAACCCCCTTCACCGTCCGTTTGATCCACAACCCCGGTCTGAACCCCTGCGACCACCCCCGTCCGGAATAGTTCGCTTCGCGGACCTTCCAAAACAATGAACCCTGTCATCATCATTAGCTACAATTCTCACACCAATCAAGGCAAAATAAAGGCATAGGCATACATCGTAAACCCCCCGCACATCTTCCTTCCAGACTTTGCCATCTTTCTCAATGAGCAACCATGTGGTGCCCCATTCACAAATTGCAGCTCCCCACTACGCATTTTCATCAGCTACCGTGAAAACACCAGAGTTACTATAGATGGGGCCATGCATACACCAAATGGATCAGCCGCGCACCGATTTCCATGCATCATATCAAACAGCTCGCGGAGTGTCAATGCCCCGTCACCATCACGATCATATTTGGCGAACATATTCTCGAACGATTGAGGAACAAAACGTCCTTCGGGGTCGTAGGTATTGCTATCGGAGCCATGCTATTCATTAGTATTCATTAGCCATCGTCCTCTACAAAAGCCTTGAATCGTGCTCGCAGGAGTATAGGTATGTACCTTAGCTTTATGAACCGCATCCACATATACCCTAAACCACGGATCCGGGAGAAACGAATGCGCTAGACGAGTCGGATAGGAAAAGTTGAGGTTGATGATCAAAACAGCCAGGAAGGAAAACAGCATATTGAATCCTAGCTCGCGGAAGCCGATATATGTGTCCCAGGGGTAGATTTGGCCGTCGCGGTCGCGGTCCCAGAAGAGGACATGTTGCTGGAGGGGGGTCTTCACCATCAATTCATCATAATGTCAGTGCGCATGTTTTCAATCTATTGGCTTGGTGGTAGGACGTACGAAGTCACTAAATTGCTTGGTGTAGCTCTCATCCCCATCCGGCCGGTCAATTGACGCGGTGGTGTTGGCCCGCGGGACACCGGGTTTCTCAATGTAGTCGTTCGTATAGCGGGCTGGCTCGCGGGCCGCAGTGACGGGGCATTCGGGGGCGGTGGTGGAGAAGTCGACGCTGATTGAGGGCGGGCGGATAGGTTTGTCGAAGTTGGGCAGTTGCGTTTCGGAGAAGGAGACTTTGCGAGGCATTTTGGTGGTTATGCAATGGTCAATTGAGTCGATGGTTCTTAGGAGGTAAAATGTAAATAGAACAGGGAGTAGAAGAGTCAGTTGTTGGTAATGGGAGACGGCTGATTAGAGTATTGGATATTCGTTGAGTCGTTAGGGTTGGTTGTTGGTGGGTGGTGATGGCGTCACTGGTCCGGGAGTCATGGTGAGGTCATTGGTGGTGCTATTGATAGTCCATCATCCACCATCAGCGAATTAGCGGGGGCTTATTGCCACCGAGAATGTCATGATTGCTCTGCTTATCAGCTACGTACTTCGCACATTTCAACAAAGAATGCGGGGGGAATAGCTGGGAGATCTCCCGCCGACTTCTGGGGATATATTTTCCGCCATACTCTGCTCATGTGCTCGAGGACCGCCATGACCGGGTGGCTGAAACCTATCCTCGGCGGCTACCACTATGCGCGAGTCAAGTGACAGTAGCCTTTCATGAAGTCTAATCTAGATGCGTAGGAGGTCGTGCTGTGACCACAGATGAATGGGATACGCACGTCTACGGGAGGTCTAATAGTCTACCCACAAACACAATGGCCTTCTCCGGTATCTCCACGCCCCGCATGCTATGTTCACGCAAGCTGGTCTAGACTATCCTTCTTCCACCACCCCGGAAAATTGACGATAAACCCGGTTTCGTAGCGAGTCGAGGTCATTGGCTCCATTGTCTAGATCTCAATTTGAACTCTATCTGGCCGTCGCACAACTTAATTCTTGCGTCTGCCGTTATGTCATCATGATGCCTCCGGGGTATATTGTGAACATAAACCCGCACTGGAACGCCCATTTTGCGCATAGAGGGGAGGGTTGGTCTTATCTGGCACGACCCTGCCATGTTGTATAAACTGAGCTTTCGCAGCTTCGCCTGCCATGCTGCTAGTAAACGTACCTCTTTCAAACGAGTTAATTATCAACTTCTGTATACGGTCGCCTCATACTCAACTTCTGCCCCCCCTCCAAAGTCACGCAAACTAGCCACCATGTCCAGCCCCACCCATTGGATGAACACCTCTGGCGAGACGGACCCCGTCTGGGTTCACTCCATGCCGTATTCCAAGTATCCCAAGTTTCCATCGCTGAATGAGAACGTCGAAACGGAAGTCTGCATTGTCGGCGCAGGCATTGCAGGTATCTCCATTGCCTATGAACTGGTCAATCGCGGGAAGCGAGTTACCATGATCGAGGCCCGCAATGTCCTGTCCGGAGAAAGTGGCCGGACTAGTGGCCATTTGTCCAATGCCTTGGATGATGGATATGTTGAGATCCAGAAGAAGCATGGTACGCAGGGTGCTAAAGCAGCCGCCGAGAGTCATACCTGGGCGCTCAAGCGAGTCGGGGAGATTTCCAGATCGCTTGGAATCGAGTGCGAGTACCGTACACTTCCGGGCTACGAAATCTCCCAGTACCCCCGCGGCGACGCAAACCATGAAAAGGAGGTCGCTAGCCTGAAGAAGGAAGCGGAGCTGGCGAAGCAGCTTGGTCTTCCTGCCTCCTACCGCGATGGGCTCACCGTCAAGGGATGGGACGGCAGCATCGACCAGCGGGACGGTGCCATTTTTGCAGACCAGGCCACATTCCATCCGACCAAGTATTTTGTCGGGGTACTCGACTGGCTGCAGAAGCAGCCAAACTTTCAATGCTATGCGCACACGCGCATGATGTCATCCAGCGAGAGCGGCCTGGTGCAAGTGACAACCGCAGATGGCTACACCATTACGGCCAAAGATATGGTTGAGGCGACATGTGTGCCGCTCCAGAAATTGAGTGTCATTGCCGAGATGGAGTTCATGCGAACGTACTGCATTGCCATTCGTGTTCCTAAGGGCTCGATCGAGGACTGCCTACTCTATGACGAGGCAGAAGCGTACAAGTACGTCCGATTCACCGAGTGCGACGAGAAGGACGACTACCTGGTAGTCGGAGGATGTGATCATAAGGTCGGCCAGGAGCACACTAGTGGTCGCTTCGAGGAACTCGAGACCTGGGTCCGTGAACGCTTCACCAAGGCTGGGACAGTCGACTATAAATGGAGCGGACAGATTTTTGAGCCTGTCGATTACATGGCATTCATCGGAAAGAACCAGGGCTTGAACCATACCTATATTGTCACAGGAGACAGTGGCAATGGTCTCACACACGGCGTACTTGCTGGCAGACTCATTGCGGACGAGATTACGGGCATTGACAATCCATGGGCCAGCCTGTATAACCCCCATCGATTGTCCAGCATCGTCAAATCACTACCCAGTATGCTGCAGCATGATGTTCAGATTAACGCCCAGTACAAGCGCTGGATGAAGTCCGACATTAAGGATATCGAGGATCTGGCCGTCGGCTCCGGAGGCGTCATCAAGGAGGGTCTGACGAACCCCGTGGCCGTGTACAAAGACGAGCAAGGTAAGGCGCATAAGTTCAGCGCTGTCTGTCCGCATATGAAGGGGGTGTTGAACTGGAACGACACCGAGAAGAGCTGGGATTGTCCCGTACATGGTAGTCGGTTCAGCTGCGATGGGGTTTGCGTGGAGGGACCGTCCAAGGCGAACTTGAAGCCCATGGACTCGTTCGCTCAGAAGGAGCAGCGGGCGCAGCAAGCCATTTAGGCAACGGGAATGTTCTCTATAGTTTATTTATGGGTATCTGGCGTGTATCATACGGAAAATAAAGAGTTCTAAACCGGAATCTCTCCGGACCCAGTCGAAAAGTTAGATTGTAGAGATTTAAACGTTCGAGTTCGTCTGGAGATCAGCCGGGAGTTGCCTCTTTCGGGCATGGGTGCGAGTACGAGGGGCGTCTTACCCAAAACGGCATACGCAACGAAAACGAGGAGCTCCCAGTAGGGCAGATCTTGATCCCCCAGCCACGGATCTCCAATCTGAGGTTCAGGGACAGAGGCACTATCATCTCTCGTATATCGCGACCGTTGCCATATCGGTAACTGGACGAAATGGAAGGCAACAGTGATGGCCCTCCATAAAAGCAGGGCCTCGCTCCCTGCCCCGGTGCAATTTCATCAACTCCAGCTCTTCTCTGTTGCACAACAGCCATGGCATTCACTCTCTACTACTACACCCCCTCTGCTGCGGCAGCAGGCATCTTTGTTGTTCTGTTCGGCATCAGCACTGTATTGCACTTTCTGCAGCTGGTTCGGACGCGAACGTGGTTCATGATCCCTTTCTTCATTGGAGGAATCTGTCAGTCACCCAACCCCGACCATGCAGAACTACTACTGACATTATGCTTCATCTTCAGTGGAAACAATCGGATATGTTGGCCGTCTGCTGTCATCGCTTGAAAGCCCCAACTACAGCACAGGCTCGTATGCCATGCAAAGCGCCCTTATTCTGATCGCTCCCGCCTTCCTGGCTGCCAGTATTTACATGACCCTCGGTCGCATCATTCGAATGGTCCAAGCCGAACAGTACTCGGTGTTCAGGTTGAACTGGGTGACCAAGATCTTTGTTGCGGGCGACGTTCTTTCCTTTCTGATGCAAGCCTCTGGTGCGTATATTCCTGTCTCCGAATCCTTTCTGGCAGTATCGCTAAGAACAGTAGGCGCTGGTCTCATGGTCAGCAACTCTAGCGACCCATCCACGGGCGAGCACATTATTATCGGCGGTCTCTTTGTTCAGATTATCTTCTTCGGCTTCTTCATTATCACCGCGCTCATCTTCCAAATGCGACTAGCGAAGGCTCCCACCGGCACTTCCGTTGATTTATCGCACATCTGGCGTCGCCACATGAACGCTCTTTACATCTCCAGTGTCCTGATCTTCGTCCGTTCCATTGTCCGTGTGGTGGAGTACCTGCAGGGATATGACGGCTATCTCATGAAGCATGAGGTTTTCATTTATGTGTTTGATGCGTTGCTGATGTTCCTGGCGATGGAGATACTCCAATTCATCCATCCCAGCCAAGTCAACTGCTATCTGGGGCGTGGAGACCGTTATTCTGACAAGGTGATCAAGACGCAAAAGTTCATGTCTGTGCCGGTGGAAATGGAGGTTTCGTCCGTTTGAAAGACTTGCATTATTATCCCTTGTGATGTATGTTATGATTGTCATGGTTACTGGCGTTCACTGTCTCATTATTCATCGTGTTTGTCAATCTGTTCATAATAGATGTTTTGTTCTCACATTATTATATCTCATCGATTCATCGTCACAAAGGTGTTGAAACATACCCGCTCATTGTGGAATCATAGCTGTGGTTATTTAGCTAGAGTGAGGACAAGAATACTTTTTCCCAACGCCTCCGATACCGTGCTGCGCGGGTCCTGCGCCTGAACCACTAGAATAGACTTGATGCGCGCCAGTCTCCGTTCCGCAAAGGGCAACATGGGATCCCGACGGCCCCCAGTTTTGGCCCCATCGCATGACCATGCATGGCAACCGCATTGTTCCGAGTCAGGGGCAGCTTAAGGATCACAAGCTTTCTTACCACTTTTAGGCCGTCCGAGGTTCTGGGATTTGAAGGAGTCTGCGGAAAACTCGTGTTACTTGGGATATCTGGGTTTTCTCTCTCTCAACACAGAGTGGCAGGAAGTAATGTGTACTGTCCTCTATGCAAGTGCCAAGGATATGGACCCTGTAAAATGTCTCCATTTATTAACAACAGCCACAGACTGGTTACCTCGCAGTGGGGTCAGTATGTCCATTAAGCCCTCGCATTTTCAACGGTCGCATCCTGTGAGTTTATTAATAACAAAAACTACCGACAGACACCTAGTCTCCGACGCCAGATGCTGCAGACACTATCCACCTTCCTCGTTAGGAAAATCCCCTTAAAGGAATGTCAGCTGCTCTGAAAGACAATCATGTCGCCCCAGGTGATGCCGCTTGCGGGAAGGTCCCTGAGCAGTCGTCAATTACAAGATATTGATTGTCCCTGATCTCACAGGTGGGATATGCCCAGGGGATCAGCAGCTCCATGTCGGACCCTGACAGGAAACCCCACAATTTAGCTCGCTCTAAGAATAGGCAGTAATGGGGCCGGGCAAACCTATATCAAGCTGTGGTATCCTCGCTTAATGAGGATATTGGGTTCGATCTGCCCGCCCAAGACCCAGGATTTTCGGACCCCACCATACTTAGCAAACCGTTGGAAGAAAAGGTTGGAGCCACCAAAGTCGGTCTCTCGCCTTGGTAGTTGCGGGGACAGCGGGTGCTTTAGGGAATTGAAAAGAACATTGTACAATCGAGTATGGCAAGCGCGTCAAGCTTCGACTTCTGCTGGGTCATCTCCAGTCATTTCCTTTGGCGACGTATGAGGCCCTGGGCCATGGAATAGGGCGATAGTTGGATTTGTGGATGTAGGAGAATAAGCACTAGGATGTGTCGATCAGTCAGTCCATTCGGTCTACCTCCAACGAGAGTTGGGCATCTCGTATTTCCGCTAATAGAAGGATTCTGCAGGTAGTAGGCTGAAACCTAGTGCCATAATCCTCATGTAGGGAATGCTTCAATGCTACTCCGTCTACAAGAGACTAGACATAGTATGATGCTCATCGTAACTTCCCTAGCAAAACCTTTTACTATATAAACGCGGTATTTCCCCTTTAAAGTTCTCATATGCTTTGGCAACACGGCATTCTTACTCTTCTTTGATCTCACTATTCTTTCTCATCACACAATGAGCTCCAAGGTTCTTAAACTTCTTGCCCTCGCTGGCCTTCTTGGGGCATCCGTAGCATGTTCGACCGAATCTGATGTCGAGATTACCTTTTACGGATATCCCGACAACGATCCTCCCAGTGCGGATATTGCGTATGATTGTGGTCGTGGTTATACGGCTGGAGGTACGTTCTCATAGTCCTTCCGGCGGTACATGTTAAAGCTAACAGTTGCTAGGCACCGGCACGTATGACGACCCTCTCACCTTTGCCACCGCCCCTGGCGAGTTTAAAAAGTGTGAGATCGTCTACCTCCCATACCTTCGCAAGTATCTCCGCTTCGAGGATACATGTGCGCAGTGCAGTAAGTACCCTCACGCTCGTTCCGTTCCTCCGCTGACAGAAACAGCCACCGATTATGACAACGGCAAGCTCCACATCGATATTTGGACTGGCTCTACTACTTCCAGTGGTGGGGATACCCAGATTCACTGCGAAGACTCTTTGACTCCTGATGATTCTCAAACCGTCATTATTAACCCGGGCACTTCCTACACCGTCAACTGTATGTTATCCACCCCGGATAGCACTTACATCACATGAACTAACAGTACAACCAAGCGGACGAGTTGTTTGCGAGCGGCAAATGCTATACCTCGAACGTCTACAGCAATGCCGATGCTTCGAGCTACTGCAGTTCCGGTTCTTCGGGCTCCAGCTCTAGCTCTGGCTCCGGGTCCAGCTCATCATCCTCTTGCTCCTGGTCAGGCCATTGCGCTGGTAAGACCCCTTCTTTGGTCTGTGCTTCGTGTTACACTGACCCATGGTGCTCAGGTGCTTCCTGCTCAACCGAGAACGACTGTTCCGACAACCTGACTTGCCAGAGTGGCAAGTGCGCCTGATGACAATACCACTGCCGTGGTATGTAGACCAATTTGGTTGGACGAGGGCGCGTGGCACTGAACATGTCCCCTCACTTGTACAATCATGTGATGCATTCTGCTTTTTCTTCTTCTTTACCTAAGGCCATCAAAGTCCTGCCAGATTACATTCCGAAAATGTTACCAAACACGCGGGCTCGCTGCCACTGGAAACGACAAGGGGATACTTATATACTATAACCGAGCCATGTATAATCGGGCGGTCTGTCTGCTAGTTATATTACTATTTACCTGATACCTTATCCCGGCGGGTCTTTCTGGTGAATGTGCCTATCACATGCTGATGGTAACACTGCACTTTAACAATCTCCATCTCATCAGCCATATTACTGCCTGTCGCGCCTCGTATATGTATCCAACAGCTGAATGGTAAATTTGTCCGTGCTGCGAGACATCTCGTCGCGGATCGTCTGAGCTTTCTGGTGCTCAAGCTTTCTCAAGCGGGACAACCTGACAAATGGCAATGGAAGGATTATTGTTACTGCCATTATAGGAATGTTTCACAGAAAGTCGTCACATCCCATAAGTGTTGTGAATGGTGCAGTTGACCACCGGGTACTACCTGCTGTTTCTCTAAGTAACAGCAGGAGCGGCAGGATCCAGGCTTACTTGCATCTTTTCAATGACACACCACTGCAGGCAGGACTTCCCTCCTTCTTTCGGCATTGGGTTGCCGCATCATTTGGGGTCACCGAAGATCTCATTTCCCAGCCAGTCGGCGGGTATAGATAGGTCGCTGTGACCACCAACAGCATACAGGCATTTACTAAATAGGTCCATCCTGCAATTGGAAATTATGTTCTCTCCGTTCTCCAAATTTTCCTTACTTCTCTTTGTTCTTGGAACATGTTTTAGCATCGGTCGTTCCAACGCCATCAATTCCTCCTCATGCAATGACTGCGAGGTAATTAGACGAGACGTTTGTATCATTGGGGGTGGTGCTGCCGGCACATATGCTGCCATCAACCTACTTCAGGAGGGGCATTCTGTGGTTGTGATTGAAAAGACCGGTCGTTTGGGCGGTCATACTATCACGTACATCGAGCCGACCACGGACACACCGCTTGACTTTGGCGTGACCCTGTTTGAAGATTCGCCTGAGACCATAGATTTCTTCTCCCATCTTGAAGTGCCTTTTGCAAAGGTTTCAAATGGCGGCGGTCAGATGGAACGCGTTGACTTTGAAACCGGCGAAATTGTGGACCCCTATCCCGGGAATGTCAGCAAGGCTCTGGAGCGTTATGGTGACATTCTCCGACAATATCCATACCTATTAGAAGGATGGAATCTTCCAGAAGACGTTCCAGAGGATCTCTTGATGCCATTTGGGGACTTCGTTGAAAAGTACGACCTGGGGGCTGCCGTCGAGCTGATCAGTATCTACAGCCAGGGCGTGCGCAACTGGCTCAACTACCCTACCGTCTATCTAATGAAGTTCGTGTCACTGGATATGCTGAGAGCACTTGAGACGGGATTTCTGTCCACTGCTCGGCATGATAATTCAGAACTGTATGAGGCTGCCTTGGCGGAGCTGGGGAATGACGCCCTCCTTGGTAGCGTTGTCGTGCAGGCGTGTCGCGAGGACGATGAGCTACATCGATTGAGGGTGGAATCGTCAGGTGGGAAGAGTTGGATCATCGAGGCCAACACGACCATCCTGGCGGCCCCTCCAACTGGACAGGTGCTGGATGGCCTCGATCTGGACGATTTTGAATCTTCTCTTTTCAGCCAATTCATCTACGGACACTACTACGCTGGCCTGGTGCGGGTAGATGGATGCCCCGAGGGAGTCCAAATTGTCAATCGCGGGTCCGACACACCTTACTCCCTTCCCCTTCTTCCGTGTATCTTGATGATGTATCCGACTGCCGTGCCAGGTGTGATGGCCGTTGGATACGGTAGCGAGGAGCCCATGACGGAGGAACAGGTCAAGGCGGCTATTGTGGAGGATATTCTAGGACTGCGACGAGCTGGATACGATGTCGACGACCCGGAATTCCTGGCGTTTGCCGACCATTCCCCTTTTGAAATGTCAGTTGGGCGGAAGGCCATTGAGGACGGTTTCTACCAGGAGTTGAAGAAGCTGCAGGGTCACCGCAATACGTACTATGTCGGAGCGACTTTTGAATATCCAGGATCCTCGGCCATCTGGCGAGCGGTGGATCGATTGTTGCCATCAATTATGGAGAGTATTGACAGGCCACCGAAGTCAAAGTTGTAGGGGCATGCCAGGAAAACCCCATAGTGTAAGGAAGCATTGGGCAGGTTGTAGCTACAAATCGCAAAGTACACCGCTGGCAAATCATAATCCTGCAGATTTATTGGTGGATAGCGTATCGCAGCGGCGATCCCTTGATGTATTGGATGCGCGTGCCGATTGGTGGTTCCGCAGCAGATATCGGAAGGGATCCGGCGGGGGTGAAGATATGGCACTTGTCTTCGGAGCTCTAAATATCATTCTTAATCACTTATCTTGGGACTTTGACCCGTGTAGAGATAATATTCTCTGCTGGTCGCTGTGCTTTGCTCTTCCTGGCGATGGACACGGTCGCAGCCACCAGTGCAGAGGCGCACGACGCGCCCGAAGAGTCGCCAGTGATCGCCTCCCGCGTGTTACGCAAGGTGGACAGTCGTCTGTTGCCTCTCCTCTTCGTCACTTACCTGCTCAACTTTATGGATAAAACTATCCTGTCGAGTGCATCTGTGTTTGGATTGATTGAAGATACCGTGAGGGCCTTCCTTATCGATCAGCTAGCGTACTGTTACTAATTGATTTCCACCAGCATTTGGTCGGCCAGCAGTACAGCTGGGTGTCCAGCATCTTCTACTTTGGATATTTCTTCTGGGAATGGGTGCGACCGTGGTCCCTTCGCGACATTTACTCTGGTGTACATGTGAGCTGACTTCCTTCCAGCCAACCAACGTGTTGATACCCCGGGTGCCCGTCGCCAAATACCTCTCCATCAATACCTGGTTCTGGGGTGCCGTAGTAGCCCTCACGGCCGCCTGTACCAACTACGGCGGTTTGCTGACCGTGCGATTCCTTCTCGGGGTGGCGGAGGCCACCATCACGCCGGCCTTCATGTTCCTCACCTCGACCTGGTACACCCGCGATGAGATTCCCTTCCGCACGGGCATCTGGTTCTCGGGCAACTCGGTCGGCGGGCTCGTCGCCAGTCTGCTCGCCTATGGCATTGGCCACATTGACCACCCCCTGCATCCCTGGATGTGGATGTTCATCATCCTCGGCGTAGCCACTTTTCTGTGGGGATTTGTCCTCTTCGCCTTCCTCCCGGATAGCATCTCCACTGCCACGTTCCTCACCCCGGAGGAACGAGAGTTCATGGCGCATCGTGCCGTGATCGCAGGTACCGGTCGGACAGAGAAAACCACCTGGAAATGGGCGCAATTTGTCGAATGCCTCTGCGACCCGAAGACGTGGCATCTCTTCGCCCTGGCAGTGCTGACCCAGATCCCCAACGGCGGCACACAAAACTTCGGCAACCTCGTCATCAAATCCTTCGGCTTCACCTCCCTGCAATCCACCCTGATCGTCATCCCTGCCAGTGTGATCAGTGCTGGCACCATCGCGCTCACCGGCTGGCTGGCCGGTCGGTCCCACCACTGGAACTGCCTGCTGATCGTGTGTATCGTCGCACTGTCCATCACCGGTAGTGCCATCATCTACGCCCGCGCCCACCATGTGCCCCTCGGCGCCCAGCTCTTCGGCTACTTTCTGCTGTCCACGGGTCCCGGTGCCCTCCCGCTTATCATGTCCCTCCTACAGGCGAATTACCGTGGTGTCACCAAGAAAATGACCATCACTTCCATGATGTTCATCGCTTACTGTGCGGGCAATATTGCTGGGCCGCAGTTTTTCAAATCAAGTGAGGCGCCCCTGTATCAGACCTCGTTTCGAGCCATCCTTATCTGCTATATTATATCTGCGGTGTTGGCGGTGTCCCTGCGATGCTACTTGCAGTGGTTTAATCGGAAGCGCGATCGCGAGGAGGGTGTCCAGGGGACGGCGACACTGGCGGGTGCTGTGGGGGGGAAAGTTGTCAATGAGCGACAGGACGGTAATGATGTGTCGGTGTTGGTGCAGTCGGTCGAGTTGCAGGCGGAAGATTATGAAGATGCGACCGATTGGAATACCGTCGGCTTCCGCTATCGGTTGTAGATAGACATCTTCCTGTTTCAGGAAACAGTGAACGGAGTTGAGACCAAGCTCAGGCTATTGATAATACACTCATTAGCATTAACCTGGATCTTATAGCTCTGAACTAGACTTCAGAGATTTCCCCGGTTCATTCACAAAACCTTGCCAAGCATCTGACTCTTCTATCGACCCTTGATCACTGCCAAATGTTTGTAGATAATCTGGTGTCTCTATCCGGGAATGGTGAATGCCGAACAGAGTCGTCTCGCGCCGCGTTTCGTAACCATTCTTGATACTCACCTTGACCTCAAATTTGCTGCCCCTCGTGGGCTTTCACTGGCTCTCACCTGCCTTCTGCACTGATGTCTTCTGGTGACCTCACTGAGCAGCTGGGCCGGCGTCTGTCCCGAAGCATTCGGTTGCTGCATCAAGCCACCAGCCTCCACGAGGACTTGGATCCATTGTTGTCGACCTCGTAGGGGAGCATCCCAGGGATATGTGGGATCCAGGTTTCCGTTGTTGTCATACCGCTTCAGCATAGTCCCTTTCATTACCTCGTGAAGAGGTGTATTTCCCACGTAGTCGGCCATGTTCACATCCGCTCCCCGGCTGATCAGATGACGAGCCGCGTCGAGTTGATTCAGATGAGGCTCGCGTTACGTTAGCCATGGAATGGTTGGTGGAGACCAGAAGTTAGTCAGAGATATACTCTGCAAAACTCTGAATCCCCGTGTCAGCGACTCGCTGTATAGCCCGATACTATGGATGTATATCGTGTAATACTAACTCTAAGCGTGATTATGTCTAACACATCAGAGGCGCGGCCGCAAACGGAAAGCTCCTCGGGATGAAGAGTTTTATTCACGGGTTTCTCGTATAGAAAAGCTTCCTGCGGGCAGATGTGATTGTGGAACTTGGATCACCAGTTGGCAAGATGAACAAAGTGGTGAGGGGTAGGAGATGTCCACAATATTCAGAGCATCTACTGCTGAATGTAAGGCCTCTGTTGGCGGCAGTAGAAATACAGTGACTCAAAATGTCTCTTCATTCTTGTTGTACATCTAGATTCTACCTATTGGTTTACATATGTTGCTTGCCGCGAAGGCGGAAACCAGTGGCAGTATGGATGGTTTGACCATAGGGATGGTTAAATAATTGTAGATAATATTACAGTGCTTGGATATTTTAATAGTACTATCGAGAAGATTATCTCCTAATTATTTCTTGACGAGCCAGCATTCTCTTAGCCGCTTTGACTAATCTTGCGTCAAGCGTATCAAGGTTGTCTTTTGGTCCATTTATGCAAGATCTAGGACGTCCATCGGAAAGAGTAAATTCATTGCTGGAGCCCTATGCGCATCGAAATTAAAACAAGTTAACTCAGGAAGTAAAATACAAGATTATAAGAACCAAGATAGCCAACTCAGGAACTATCAATGGAAACCACCGCGGCGTCTAGTTTTCATTGAATGGTAAACGTTCCTCTTGAAAAACGGCTTTCATATACTTAACCGGCAGCTGATAAAAGACACCTTCACCGAATACGCCCTGGAATAGAGCAGCTTCAGCGCAGGCCACTATGTGGGCCCTGTAGCCAAAGTCTAAAATCTTATTTTTTGCATTTTGCTCTGTATACCGCTTCCTGCGAAACCTCCCAAGTTGGGAGGCGGTGAAGAAGTCTTGCTGTGGATACCCGAGTAAGCCTTGAACTAACCCAGGATGAGGACTGATACAGTCACCTAAGGCGCGATCTTCTCTAGAGAGAAACACGTCGTGTTTTATTGTATGAGGCCGACCAGTTTGATCCAGATCTAGGACAGGTACTCCGGAGTCGTTTACCTGTTCTGGGTTGCGCAGGCCACGATGCGAATGCTCGTCGTGGACAACATACGCAGAATTGACAAGGCCTAGTCTGATGTCAATGTCCACGCCAATATGCTTTAGGGCGTTCTTCAACTGACTAGCCGTGATATTACGGCCATCGCGGGAAATTATACCGTGGTTTGCAAGTGCGTTAAGCATAGGGTACGGACTTCGCAAGTCGCCAGTATTTGTAGGGTGGTATTCGTATTTCTTGGCTAGATGTGATGATAGAGCCATTAGATAAAGATATCTACTATGAAAGGTCAGAGTAGTGGATATAATAAAGATGCTAAGCTCTTAGTACTTCCTTGCTTGTCTGATTTGTGATGTGATCTACTTTTTACTTATAATAATTGGCGCCTATCTCGTGACATTTGAGATCTGGTTGGGGTGGCTGATATATGATATAATTAGCCTCCGGACTTGGAATTCGAATATAGTCTAGACTCGCTATCAGCTACATGGGTAGTGCTAAAAATATAGTTGGGTCTATTAATTGAATTAGCTTTGCATAATAAGGTTAGCCAAGATGACTCGACGATGGGTGATACAGAATATTTGAACTCTCGGGTTTGTTTTTGATTTTACTTTTTACGCCATTTTTACGGTCCATATTTTAGTGATTTAGGTTTTCAGCAAATCCCACATGGCTCCCGTATGTCGAAGTAGAATGAGGAGCAGTGACCTGGGGCAGCAAAATTATTGAATTGTGCTCAGGAGAGAAGGTATGTTCACAGAGGCTGGAATTAGAGGGATAATAATTAGATAATTGGTATCACATTTCATTACCCATCTCTTCATCCGGTGGATGGTCTTTTGTTGGCAATTTGTTTCTTCTACCCGCTTGTTCGAGATATTTGATTTTCAAAATTAGTTTAAGATATATCTCTACCAGCGCATGAATAAGGCCTGTATATTCTGTTTAGAAGAAGTAGTTTTTCCATAGTTGCAGATTAGAGAAAGACTGGAAGGCTATATGTAATACAAATCTAGATATACTTAGATCTAATAATTTTTCAACGGTCTGTCGCATAGCTATTCACAAGGTTACGGCAAGACTAAGTCGAATGTATTGAGCCTACTAGTAGTAAACTACAGGAAGCTAAACAATCTCATGATAATATAGACATAGTGTAAAAGCTAGTGGACTCATTTCAAATTATAGTTTGAAGGTTGTGAAGACCAGTAGATCAGCCCGTGCTCAGTACTTACTTCCTCTTCTCAGCCGGGCGGAGCATGGGATACATTGCCTTAACACAATCCCGTATGTTTTATACTAGTAACAAACCGCTGATCGAGCTCAGCTCATCGATGCATTTTATCCTCGGTATTGATGTCATCTAATGCCATGATAACAACAAGGATTGCCTCAGCTCGTTCTGATGACAGTATTCCAATGATAATGATAGAGTGGAGCAGGGCGGCTTATCAGCAAATCACCAGGATACATGAGAAGTTAATATTCTGCACTAGTAGCCCAACTTGCATCATGTTATAATTAGGGGTGGGGGACTGGCGTGCAATAAATCATTACTAGTTAATAAAGTATTGTGCTGTTAGGTACTTAGATAGAAGCGGAAAGCCGCCATGAGGTGCGTGGCCACCAGTCCCAGCAGTTAACAGATAATCCGCGAGGTAAATCTGGAGCAGGTCCTGAAGGGTTTCGCAGCTACTATTTGCTTGGGCGACGAAGAACGGATGACATGAGGGGTTCTCGTAGGCTTCCCAGAAAACCCTAGCGCCGGGGTTTGCGTGGTAGCGTCGCAGGGCAGCGACGTCATCCTGCGCCACAATAGGATATATAAGGCCCTGGGAGTGGTCTTCGTAGACTGGGGATCTCTCAGTGTCGTGGAAAACAGGACCGTGATTGGCGCTGGCGTCCAATTCCTCTAGCTCCGGATCGATTCGGTGGAAGTCGGGGTATGCCATTGTTCGATACCTTCCGCGCTCTAGAAGAGAGTCGGCATAAGAGAAGGCGTCCGAGTGCCTGGATAGAGCACACTTTCCACCCAAGTGGAAGGGAAAGGGAGAAAGAAGAGTGGCGCTACCGAGAAGATTTAGAGATGGATTAGGGGGAGTGGGAGACTTAGCTATATATTGAAGCCAGGGGGAAGAACAAAAGTCCGGTCGTAGAAATGGACACGGTCTACTTTCATACCACATCGAACCACTGCTGTTGAGTATCCGCTAAAGATTCTGGCTACGGTGAATGCCACAACTCTGATTTTATTGTGACTGGAAGGAAGTGTGTGAGAGTCCATCGGTTTGCCGTTACGTCAAAGTTGCGAGCGAACACACCGCTCCGTAGATTATAGGCACTATATCCATTAATGCTCGGACCAACCATCTCTGGTTCATTACTCAAAGCAGCCCCAAGTTGTGGCAGATTATATGCCGTGTTTTGAGTGAAAAAAACTGCCTGCTGAAAGAGGCCAAGGCGTCAGCATGGCTGCGGCCTGTATACCATCGTGTGTGCAGGCTCCGCTCCTGAGGTATATTACTAGTCCAAGATACTATCACCCATAGCTGTATTTCGTCATATTTCAGTATGCCTGTCAGCCATGAGACGAAGTAAGTAAACATACACCAGATACTGTTCGCTGGCAGTTGCAGTGCTGCTGCGCTCGGTATAGTCGGCTATCTCTCGTCGCCGTAAAATTACCGTTGTATTGGTCTTCCTCCTGGCCGAACAGGTGGTTGGCGAGCCGTATGGAGAAGATATCCGGTACGACGAACTATTTACAGAAGTAGTTGCAGTTCTAGTTGTAGCTTTTCTTTCCCGTGCAGGACTATCGCCTATTGCAGCCCCGGCATGATCCAAGAGTGTAAGTGGTCGTAATTTGGACGGGCATGTGTCGTCTATAAATCAGTTGGAAGTCCGGGCAGATTCTAACCAGCCCTCAGTGAAGTTGATAAAGGTGCCCACTTCCGTCTCTACTGTGCACTTGCCGCTGTTGCGAAAGCCCCTCTAGCGACAGGCGAGGAAGGTACCGAAGGTAGAGCAGCAGAGCTTCTCACATGGCCATCATCGTAGTAAACGACATCATATGTTTAAGATGGAAAGCACCATATTCCCGTTATAGGCTCACGACCAAGTCCAGAACAAGCTTTTTTAGCAAGGGATTGGTAATCTTGTATGCCACTTCCATATACACTGGCCAAGCGGCTATCGATAAATCCAACAACACCGAGGTCACCCCCCTGTCTCTCATGCTAGTAGGCAGACATCAACCTCAATACCCCTGGAGCACCCGACATTATCCTATTTGAGATCAACCCTGTCTTTCTAGGAAACGATTGGAGAAAAAGCCTGATATCTTCAGCCGAGCTATATGAAATTACTGTTCAGCCTGATGACCCTTACTCTCAGACTGAGTCTATGAGCAGGCCAAGAACACGAAACCTGCAAGGCAAGTGGTGGCTCCAGGCAGCAAGATATCTTGGGCCACTCAATTGAAGCATTTGCACTTCCGTCCATTACTGCCAAGAACAGTCGTGACGGTTTGTTGCTCATGAGGAATGCCTTGGCTAGCGGATAAGCAATTGACATTATGTTCTATCAAGCATTCATGATTCGTCTTATCTGACATCAATGAGGTATAAATTATTGTTCTCCTCCTCGGTTTGGCACGCTTTTTTCCATTTCTCATTCTCGGTTTTCTCGGATCATCAGTTCATCGATTTCTCATTGGTGTGCTTCGTTGTCCTTCATCAATTCATTCAACTTATGCCCACCGATGCCCGCTCAACGGCAATAAGAACGACCCATAACATAATTGAGAAAGGATTCTTGCTCACGCTTGCATGCGTACGGGCTTGTGCCATACACAACATGGTAGCCAACTCTTCAGCGACCGGTGGAAGAGCACTTCAATGTCGTCGCGGTTGAGAATGTGCGGAGCATCTTGCAAGGCGCGGCGGATGTTCTCCCGCCCAAACTCGGCCATGTTCTCGTAGACCTCCCATCGGGTCATGTTGCCAAACACCTTTTCTTTGAGCATAGGAGTGAGGGGGTGCAGGGGGTCGTCCAATCTCTCGGAGAGTGAGTTCACCCATTGCTCGTACGGTACGCCTTCCATCTTGTAAGGAGAGAGCTGATTGAGTAGGTCGAAACTGGTGTTGATGTCAATGGCGTTATTAAGGTCAGGCTGCACCAGATTATAGGCGTGGCCCAGATTGTCGTGGGTCTGGGAAATATGGATGATCGAATCAACGACAAAGTCTACGGGAATAAACTCCTTGCGCTGGTTGGGCAGGATAGGATACAGCCCCATGTCCATACAGCTGGTGAAGAGCCGGGAGATGAAATCATCTGGGTTACAGATGCCGGACTTGCTATGGCCCAGCACGAATCCTGGACGGTACACGGCCACCGGAAAACCGTTATCAATGGCGTTCCAGACGATCGCCTCCGCCACGTACTGACTTTGAGCATAACCAGTATCGCTAGGCAGAGCAGCCAGATGCGGCGCGGGCCGCTCATCTTCTGGTAGTAGCTTGGCGCCTGTAACATACCCAGTTGGACCGTAGGCCGCGATGGTGGACGAGTAGTGCATGGCTTTGGTCCGCCGATGAGTGGCAAACTCGAGCATGTTCAAGGTCCCGATCGTATTCTCCTGGCGGTGGGAGGAATAAGGAGCCACGTAGCTGACCTTGGCTCCGAGATGGAAGATCACACTAGACCATGTGGCAAAGTAGTCATACTGCTCCGGAGACAGACCCAACCGGGGCTGTCCAAAATTGCCTGGCAGGGCGATGACCTTGTCCATGTTTGCGTAGAGACTATACTTCTCCATAGTCTTCTCTAGACGTGCCCGGGCTGAGGGCTCATCGTGGGCGCGTACCAAACAGGCCACCTTCTTGACATCAGGCCGCTTCACGAGGGTGGCGAGGAGAAACACGCCCACAAAGCCTGTTGCTCCCGTCAGGAAAATTCTGCCTTCGTGTTTGTCCTGCCAGTGCGGGATAACGCCTCCGATAGGCCGTAGGTTCTCGCCCAACCTGGAGTCTTGTAGCCAGACCTCCTGTTCGGCCTGAATGCTCGAGTCATCGCCATGAACTTGGATGTTGGTGACGAGCCGTGTCAGGCTCTCGAAGCTGGTGTTTTCGTAGAGCATCTGAGCCCGCAATGAGATCCCAAAGGTTTGGTTAATGCGAGCGATCATCGTGGCAGCAATCAAGGACGTTCCACCCATAGCCACGAAGTCGTCGGTTGGGCGCAGATGCTCAACAGTGAGACCAAACACGTCAATCCAGATGTACTCCAGTTTAGCGGCGTTACTGCCCGTGTTGAAATTTCCATTAGCTCCATTAGCCCGTGATCGCTTGAGCTTCTGGTAATACTGTTCTTCCAGGGCCCTCCGGTCAACTTTGCCGGTGGAGCGAAGGGGGAGGATGTCAATTAGCTCCAGACGGGGGACCATGAGATGTGGTGCCTGCTCCATGTAGGCTTTCATAATGGCACCATTGGCGACATCTGGGGAGGAAGGAATGCAGTAGGCCAGCAGAAACTGGCCACGGCCGACCTCTTCCGGCGTGATCTTGACCACCACAGCCGCGCTCACCAGGCCCGTACCAACCAGGGCCGATTCCAAGGCCTCCAGCTCCACGCGCTGACCACGGATCTTGATCTGGTTATCCTTCCGGCCGAGGTAGTAATATACTCCTTTCTCATCCACACGCATCAAGTCACCGGTTCGATAGATGTGGTTGGGTCCGCGCTCCACCTTCCGCTGCAGTTGGGGAAGGACCACGAAGCTCTTTGCCGTCTTTTCAGGATCCCCAATATACCCCCCAGCGACACCCACGCCAGAGACCAGTAGCTCGCCGACCTCGCCCGGCTTGACCGTGTTCAAGTTATCATCAACGAGGAATACCTCCACGTCGCCGAACGGCTTTCCCACTGGGATTTCGCCCCTGCGGGCCTCCTCCTCCGAGACTTCGTGGTACAAAACATAAACGCTGGCTTCCGTCGGACCATAGCCGTTGATGATGCGGCCTGGGGCTCCTGCATCGAAGATGGATTGGATTGTCTGGCAGTTGATCGCCTCACCCCCGGTTATAAGGGTGTCCAAGGTCGAGAAAGCATCCGGACAGGCATACGCCGTCACAGTGAGCAGGGAGGTTGTGAGTTGCAGCACATTGAGTTCTTTCTGCTTGACGAAGTCGCTAAGAGCAGGGGGATCGAGGACAGTCTCTTGGGGGATTATAACCATGGTTGCTCCGC
This sequence comes from Aspergillus niger, assembly GCF_000002855.4. NCBI lineage: Eukaryota > Fungi > Ascomycota > Eurotiomycetes > Eurotiales > Aspergillaceae > Aspergillus > Aspergillus niger. Next base: position 114,614 of record NT_166531.1, on the reverse strand, counting down.
GCAGCAAGGGGCCCCAGATCTCCACCAGCGAGGTATCAAAGATGACGTTGGAGCCGTGTCCAACCCGCTGTCCCTTCCGAATCAGGTCCGCTGGATCGAGGCAAAGGTTGATCATCCCCTCTGCAAAGGCCTCGACTGCCTTTGGCTTGCCGGTTGTACCGGAGGTGTGGAACACATGAGAGCATGTCTGCGGCCCATTCTGACTTGGGGCAATGTTAACATCAAAGGTTTCAGGAACCACGCGGTGGTCAACCACCAGATGCTTGACGCCCGGTAGTCGATGCTGTTGTAGAATATCCGTGATGACAAGGGTTGAGCCCAGATTTTCGAGCATGTTCTTGAGCATCTCGTCGGGGAGCTTGGGGTCCAACGGAACACAAGCTCGGCCCGAATAGATCACAGCAACCTGCGATAACACGTGATTCAAACTGCGCGGGACAATGATGCCGACTGGGGAAGGGTCATCATGAAGGATACTATTGACCTGGTCGGCGACAAAGAGTGCTTTTTCGTGCAGTTCGCCGTATGTGACTTCGCGCGGGCCTTCTTCAATGGCGATGGCTGTGCCGCGAACGATAGCCTGCCGTTCCAGGAGCTCAGCCAGGCCCAGTCCGGTGTACCACCCATTTCCCGGAGCCTCTTGGATAAGTAGCGACGGTGACATTGTAGAAGAAAAGCAGACAAGCAGGAGCTAAGGCTACTATGAGTGTTGGGTGGAATCTTTGGTTCAGCAGGTCCAACTAGCTCGGGAGCTTCCCCTCATATACTCTTTCCTCCACGGACGCCGTTGTGCCTCGGGCTCGCCATCGCAATGCTTCAGGATTAACTGGGTGCCAACCCATGTTGAAGCGGTCATCCAAGCGCATACCATTGGCTTCTCTCTCTGCCGCAGTCACGATTGCTCGGTTATTCGGGCAGGTATAGACAAGCGAATCCCTTGCCTGTGCGAGGGGCTAATCCTGCTTGCCTAGCTGGTTGTCAAACATAGGAGAATCATGGCGTGAGCATGCAGGCTATGAAGTGGAAGGGAAAATAAGCCCTCATTGTCGCTATCAATTCTGGGGTATATCGACGCCAGCGCGGGTCTCCGAGCCACCGGTCCTCCTTGCTCGTGTGAGGAGGTTGGAATGCCCCAGACCCAGGCCTGATACCAAGGTCCGGCTCCGTGGCGTTTACATGAAATCGGCATATCCATTCAAGACCCTGTATGTTGGATGGGTCCCGAAACTCTCGGTCTACATGGGTCAGGTGTGAGCGCGCGACGGTATGATGGTCGTGCAAGGGAGGCCGATGGCGCAAGATTCAAGAATAAGGCTCATCAAAGTTTGGGTCCAAAGTGCCAAAACTCACGCAAACTTGCCATGGTCTTCTGGGGAGCGGCTTTCGGCACCAGCTCATGCCGCAGCGGTGACTGATGCAATGTTGGAGGTTGGATTCACCTCCAGGGACAATCCAGAAGAGCCCGGCTGGTTCTGGAAGCCACCGCTCAGCCTTCGAGCTTCCATATTGAGACCAGCCACCTGCATTGACACTGCGGCCTTGGCAGGATAGACAGATTCCCAACAAGTTGAGATTAGCGCGGAATTGAGGCGATACAAAAGCTTAGGGAACGCCGCCGCGTGTTCCTCAGTGTGTATCTCCCGCGGTGGGGCGGGGATGACCTCTCTCCCAGTGATTCAGGGAAATGGTTCCAAAACCGGCCTCAGACGTGGATCATCATTGTATTGGGATGGTCCAGGACTGCTGTGGTAGATAAGCAGTGGGTTCTTCATGCTGCTGTTGCTGTTTCAGCAACGGCCTTTTTGCGTACCGCTTATGTCAGCCTCGTGCAGCTTCCCCGGCCATTGTCACTAATCAGAAGCTGCAGAACAAAGTACTTACTAACACTTATTAGAGAATGCGTCCTGCATCTACCAGTGGCCTTTTGTCAAGTCCAACCATGACCCGGTTTCTTGGGCGCGCGGCCTCCAGTGAGCCGGCCACCCCTCGCGCGGACTCTGTCCACTGAGTGTACCTCCAGACAAGTGCATCACAATCCGTCACACCGGAATGCCAAATGCTACGGGTGGACCTCCTGTCGTAGGTGAGCCTATATAAGCCTATTTTTTTTTTTTTTTTTGTCTTATTCTTCTTTTTACCAGTAACCCTAGTTTGGAACGTGCCGGATGGGCAAGTTGTGAATCACTGAATTTAGCGAGCGATCAGCATGGGGAGGAGCGTCGTAGGCAACTGTGAGTTGGCCAAGTTGACTTCGGTTAGCAGCACATGGATACTCCCACAAAAACCGGGAATACCAGACCTGACAAGGTGAAGATGGTGCCATGGCCCAACATCCTCATCATGGCCAGGTCCAGGCCGCTCGATCACTGCTTCAGGAGCAGAGACAAAAAGCCCGCATGTATGTAGGTAGCTGTGGGCTGCAGTACATCTCGCATATCTTACGTAGCACAGCCAACATTCTGGCAAGAGTCCCATGAAAATCACGCTCCAGTGTCCGGGGTGCCTCTCTGCGACCTCTTAGCCCGCGAGCTGATGTCTAAATACTTAGCAACAGACGCACGCACTGTAGTATGAGTGAATTTAGGTACCGTTCAATCTCCCGGGTTATTAATAAAGTTCAACCCGTTTGCCCAGTACCCTGCCACATCTCATCCCCCTCGGGCATTTCATGCCAGTAAGTAGCCGTTCAGTACGCCTCCTTTTAAGACATCTCTGTTGTTGTACGTCCAGATCCCGCGGAGGTTAGGCTGGTAGGCTTGCTAGGAAGCCACATCTCACCGCTTCAACTGTCTGACGTCGTCAGATGAGACCATAGTCTGGCTAGATCTCGAATGATGCTATTATGGAAAGGTAGTATCCGTTACACGGGCAGTTCTGTTTTCAGCCATCGAAAGTTCTAGCGCGGTCAGGGAGTGAGGCATGTACTTGGCCGAGGAGAAGTAGGAGGCATCCTGGCCATCCCTTGGGTTCGGTTCTGGTCAAATTCTGGAAGGGGCCAAGAATCCCGTTGGGTCCCGTGACCTGATTGGCCACGAGGTGCGTGGCTCTATCTTCCGTCCCTCAAATGGATCCATTCTTCTTCCTCACTAAAAATAATATGCCAGAGTGGTCGTAAGTATTCTCGCAGTCATCTTTAATTCCTGCTAGTTAGCCTAAGGTATTCACATGTTAGGTAGTGAGGGCGAGACTTCGCCCTGGAAGACCCGTAGCCTCTACTGTAAACCACGACCATGACATGTACCCCCGACCGTACTGGTCCTATCTCGATCAGGAGAGAGCAGTGTTATTGGACACAATGTTTCATTCCCAGGGGGGGCTATTAGCGAAGTGGATAGAGTGTCAGATTCAGATGATCCACTCCTCCCACTACGACGGACCCCATCCCCTAAAAAGCAGCTGCGCCGCATCCCCATCCATCTTCATTGCCTCGACTTCACTGCTCTTCGCGATCGGGCCAATCGGAATCTCTCGGATGGGGTGGTTTCCAACCGAATACTAAGTAAGTGAATAGACCACCCCCTATCTTCATCTCCACGACCATGTAGATGGCTAGTAGTAGTAGTAGTCGCTCTTTCCCAGGGCCTATAGCGAGCCTCAACTTTCTCACCAGCATGGTCCAATCTCGCGTAGACACACACTTCTGATCGTATTCTGCTGCCCGAGTCCCTTTCAGCTTCTCGCTTTGACCTCTATTTGGCCATTCATCACTTCAGCCTTGTTCGCATGACACTCAGCATCATATAAAGATCTGGTGTTCTCACGCTTGACTTGAACAGTTCACTCAAAATCAATCTTCTCACCAAACACAACGCACAGACCTCTTTATTAGCAACCATGACAGCTTCCACCAAGGTTCGTGTCGCCGTGACCCAGCACGAGCCCGTCTGGCTGGATCTGCACGCCACCGTCGATAAAACCTGCCGATTGATCGCCGAGGCGGCCGGCAATGGCGCCCAGCTGATTACTTTCCCCGAATGTTGGCTCCCGGGGTATCCAGCATGGATCTGGTCAGCATGGCTTCATCCCCCTCGCCAGTCCGCGACCGTGTACTGACCATTGGGCAGGTGTCGCCCCGTCGACATGGGCCTATTCACCACCTACCTCAAGAATTCCTTGTCATATGACTCGGAGCACATGCGTCGCATCTGCAATGCCGCTGCCCAGCACAAGATCACAGTTGTCCTCGGCCTTTCCGAGCGTGATGGCAACTCCCTCTACATCGGCCAGTGCACCATCGACTCCACGGGCAAGATTGTGATGCGCCGGCGCAAGATGAAACCCACTCACATGGAACGCACCGTGTTTGGAGAATCTTCCGGGCGGAGTCTCCTAAATGTAGTCGATCTGCCCATTGGTAAAGTGGGTGCGCTCGCGTGCTGGGAACATATCCAGCCGCTGCTCAAATATCACACCATGATCCAAGGGGAGGAAATTCATGTCTCGGCCTGGCCTGTTCTGCATCCTCATATGGGGGGCGAGTCACTCTGGGGCATGTCACAGGAAGGTAAGACCCCATTCAAGACGCGCAAGATCTACCGCGGAGAGCTGACATGGGCCTCAGGTGGAACGGGTGCGAGCCAGGTATATGCGCTTGAGTCGGCGTCGTTCGTCCTGCTCACGACCGCCGTGCTGGGTCCCACATGCGTAAAGAAGATGAACTTGTCTCCGCCGTGGGATACCCTGGGAGGAGGCGCGTCCGCCGTCATCGCTCCCGATGGGCGCCGGCTGACGGAGCCATTGCCCGCTAATGAAGAAGGATTCGTCTATGCAGATCTGGATCTGGATATGATATTGACGTGCCGGCACTTTGTGGATGCCTGTGGCCATTATAGCCGTCCGGATCTGTTGTGGTTGGGGGTCGACACACGCGAGAAAACCCAGCACCGTCCGGAGGGACAGGCAGACAACGCCGCATATGGTCTGGATGTTCCTTCAGGCCTTGTGGAGGAGGAAGGTGCCTGACGTGGAAATTGGGATTCTTGTTCTGGCCTTACCGATCATGTAATTAACAAACACAATGTAAACAAAAGTTATCATATGAAAGCGTTCCACCTTGTCGTGGTTTCCTCCTTTGAGCGACACTGGTGTCAATTCAGAGCCGAGTCTCGTCATTTGCAGATATTGCTTCGCAGGCTGATCCAGGTTTGCATCCCATGGATGGTGCAGCCAGGAAACAGCCGGATAAATTTGGGGTGGGTTAAAAGGATCATGCTGCAGTCAGATTGTTAATTGTGCTGCCGATCAGGGCGCGTCTTCGCCGTTTCTTATGTCTCCGATTTGTGGAATCCCGTCAATCCCTGTCATTCCGTTGCACCATTTCTCTGTATCCTCATGCATCGTGATTGCTTCAATGTTCAGGCATCCCCACTTCCGGATAATTGCACGGCTAATCTATATACTCTTCATCTCCTACCCGTCAATGATGTCCTTCTCACCTCCACCGATACTTTGCTCATGATGCGACGCCTGCTTTACAACGCCTTAGTAGCGGCCATTCCTCTGGCTCTCGCCAACTTCGACGCCTCCCACGTCTCCTGGTACACTACCCCGGCCAACAACTTCACCTCCACCCTCCCCATTGGTAATGGCAGACTAGGCGCCGCCATCTGGGGTACTGCGACCGAGAATGTCACCCTCAATGAGAATTCCATCTGGAGTGGCCCGTTCATCAACCGTGTCAATCCCCGCTCGTATGACGCCCTTTGGCCAGTCCGGTCGCTCCTGGCAGAGGGGAACATGACGGAGGGGAATGATGCTACTCTAGCAAATATGGTTGGCATCCCGGATTCGCCGCAGTCCTACAGTGCGCTGGGGTCTTTGGTCCTGGATTTTGGGCATGACGAGGCGGGAATCAGTAATTATACGCGATATCTGGATTTAAGGAGTGGTATGGCGGTGGTGGAATATACTTATCGAGCTGTGCGGTATAGGTATGTTTCTCTGGTGTGTTCAAGCGGATATTGGCTGATAAAGATAGGCGAGAGTATCTGGCGAGTCATCCGGATAACGTAGTCGCTGTGCGCTTGTCGTCGAGCGAGCCCGGAGGCTTGAATGTGGCTTCTTCGTTGGTTCGAGATCGATATGTTGTGTCCAATAATGCAACCCTCTCGCATGACGGGGGGTTGTTGACGCTCAGGGCTTACTCGAATAACGTTTCGAACCCCATTCAGTTTACGGCCGAGGCCAGGGTGGTTTCTGATGGTCCGTAGTAGAGCGATCTAATCTGTACCTGACACGCTGACTTTGATAGGGCGGGCTACAAGCAATGGCACATCCCTCGTAGTCCGGAACGCTTCGACAATCGACATCTTCATCGACACCGAAACGTCCTATCGCTATTCAGCTCAAGAAAACTGGGAAGCAGAGATTAAATCAAAGCTTGACACTGCTTGCAGCTCTGGCTTTGTCGCCGTCAAGAAAAATGCGATCGCCGATTACTCCGCTTTGGCGCAGCGAGTGGACCTGAACCTGGGATCCTCTGGTTCAGCCGGCAACCTGCCCACCGACAGCCGCTTGGTGAACTATCGCATTGATCCTGACAGCGACCCGGAGCTGGTCGTCCTCATGTTCCACTTTGGCCGGCACTCATTGATCGCCTCCTCGCGCGCCACCGAGTCACCAGCCCTACCGGCCAATCTACAGGGGCTGTGGAACCAGGACTTCGATCCCGCCTGGGGTGGGCGATTCACCATCGACATCAATCTCGAAATGAACTACTGGCCGGCAGAGGTCACTAACCTCGCTGATACCTTTTCCCCGTTCATTGATCTGCTGGATGTTGTGCATGACCGAGGGCTTGATGTAGCCGAAAGCATGTACCACTGCAGCAACGGCGGGTATGTCCTTCACCACAACACCGACCTCTGGGGCGATGCAGCCCCCGTCGATAATGGCACAACCTGGACGATGTGGCCTATGGGTGGAGCATGGCTGTCGGCTAATCTGATCGAGCATTATCGATTTTCACGGGATGAGTCCATTCTCCGGAACCGCATCTGGCCACTCTTGCAGAGTGCTGCGAGGTTCTACTACTGCTATCTCTTCCC